>NC_089514.1:30082837-30413670 GCF_036850995.1 Saccopteryx leptura
CATCCTGAAAAGGTGTCTACAAAAACTAAGAGATACCTTAGTCCATACTTGGCAGGTTTTACCTCAGTGAAGTCTACTTCCCAATATTGGCCTGGTCTGGTGCCTCGGAGACGGGTTCCACTGGTTCCTTTTGTTGGGTAGGCATTCACCATTTGGCAGGCCTTACAAGCTTTGACTATTTCCTTTGCTATTTGCCTCTTCTCGGGGGTAGTCAATGTTTTATCATCTTGAAGCAGTTGTACCAGTTTGTCAGTCCCAAGGTGGGTAAGATGGTGGGCCATCTGGAGGAACTTCCGAACATCCTCAGGTTCCTCTAAGTGGGTCAGGGTGGGGGATGGCTCTGCTTCTATAGTGAGGATGTTGGAGGCAGTCCTCATGGCTACCGCTCGAGCCTCTTCATCCGCCCTCCTGTTGCCTTTTGCTACTGGGTCTTGCCCTTTCTGGTGCCCAGGGCAATGGACAATGGCTAGCTCCCGTGGGAGCATGATAGCATCTAAGAGGGCTAGGATTTCTTGTTTGTGTTTAATGTCTTTGCCTGCTGATGTAAGCAGGCCCCTTTCTTTGTAAATTGCCCCATGCACATGTGCAGTAGCAAATGCGTACCTGCTGTCCGTGTAGACGGTGGCCCGTTTACCACTAGCTAGTTCCAAGGCCTTTGTTAGAGCTATTAGTTCTGCCTTTTGAGCTGAGGTTCCTGGGGCAAGTCTCTCTGACCAGATTACTTTTTCCTTGTCTACCACTGCAGCCCCAGCTCGGCGTTCTCCTTCATACAAAAAACTGCTTCCATCAGTATACCAAATTAAGTCAGATTGTGGCAATGGTGTGTCCCGCAAGTCTTTCCGGATCCCAGCTTCCTCGGCTAGGATATCCCTGCACTGATGATGGACAGTTCCCCCCTCCTCCCTGGGTAGCAGGGTGGCTGGGTTCAAAACAGTTGGAGAGCCAAAGGTGATCCTGTCTTTATCTAACAGGAGGCTTTGGTAATGAGTAATGCGGGCATTAGTTAACCAGCAGTCTGGAGGTTGTCTTATTATGCTTTCCAGGGCATGGGGGGCGACAACAGTCAATTTCTGGCCCAGAGTCAGTTTGTCAGCGTCTTTGACTAGGAGGGCCACAGCGGCAATCACCCGTAGGCACCCCGGCCACCCTTTTGCGACTGCATCTAACCTCTTAGAAAGATAGGCTACTGGCCGTTTCCAGGGTCCCAGAGACTGAGTCAATACTCCTTTAGCTATCCCTTCCTTCTCGTCTACATAGAGAGTGAAAGGCTTCTCTATGTTGGGGAGTGCCAAGGCCGGGGCTGACAACAGTGCCCTCTTGATTTGGTCAAAGGCCTTTTGCTGTTCATCTCCCCAGGTATATTCAGTTCCATCCTTTAACAAGGGGTACAGAGGGGCGGCTAGTGCGGCAAAGCTGGGTATTCATAGTCTACAAAAACCTGCTGTGCCCAAGAACTCCCTGAGGCCCTTCCGATTTTTCGGAGGCGGGATTTGAGTAACAGTCTTTTTCCTCGCCTCAGTTAGCCATCTCTTACCGTCTCGGAGAGAGTAGCCCAGGAAGGTGACTTCGGGTTGGCAGATCTGGGCCTTTTTGGCGAATGCCCGGTATCCCAGTTTGGCCAGTTCGGCAAGCAGTTTTTCAGTTCCTTGTTTGCACTGCTCTCTGGTGGCGGCTGCAAGTAATAGATCATCAACATACTGCAACAGAGTTACCTCAGGGGTGGAGGCTCGGTAGGCACTCAAGTCCTGGTGCAGCGCTTCGTCAAAGATGGTGGGAGAGTTCTTGAAGCCCTGGGGTAGCCGCGTCCAGGTGAGCTGTCCACTGAGTCCATTCTCAGGGTCCGTCCATTCGAAAGCAAACAGGGGTTGGCTGTCCTCATGCAGGCGCAAGCAGAAGAAGGCATCTTTCAGGTCCAGTACTGTATACCACTTCCTGTCAGGACTGAGGGTACTGAGGAGGTTGTAAGGGTTTGGGACCGTTGGATGTATGTCCATTACTCGACTGTTAACCTCTCTCAAATCCTGGACTGGTCTATAGTCCCCTGTCCCTGGTTTCTTTACCGGTAGCAGGGGGGTGTTCCATTCTGATTGACAAGGCCTCAGGATCTCCTGTCCTAGTAGCCTCTGGATGTGAGGTCTAATGCCTTCTCGGGCCTCTTTACTCATGTAGTATTGTTTGACCCTTACGGGGGTGGCAGAGGGCTTTAGGTATACTACCACCGGAGGCCTTTGTACTGCTAATCCTGGCCCTGCCGTTTCTGCCCAGGCCTCTGGGAAGCTCTGAAGCCACCTGTCCTCTGTTGAATGGGGTCCGGGGGCAGGGGTCTCATACAGTTTATACTCATCTTCAGCAGACAAGGTCAGCATGGTCACAATAGGCTGACTGACAAGAGGGTTACTGAATCTTACTTCTGGTCCCTGGGGCTTGAAGTCAATACTTGCCCCTAACTTGGTAAGCAAATCCCTCCCCAGCAGCGGGGCAGGGTATTCTGGTATGACCAGAAAGGAGTGCTGTACTTTTCCCCTCCCCAGGTCCATTGTCCTTTTAGTTGTCCATGACCTATGCTGGCATCCATTTGCCCCCTGAACCAGGGATTTTTTGTTTGAGAGGGGGCCCAGCGGGTTCTGCAAGGCGGAGTAAACCGCTCCTGTATCCACCTCAAAGTCGATTGGTGTCCCCTCCACATTGAATGTTACCCTGAGTTCGGGGAGGGGGTCCGAACTCTGACGCCCCTAATCTCCTAGGGCAAGGATTTCCTCAGTCTTCTTTTTGTTCTTCTTAGGGCAATCCCTCACCCAGTGTCCTTCTTCTTTACAGTAGGCACACTGGTTAGGTCCTAATTTTGGTTTTTGGTTTGGGCCCGAGGTACTATGCTTTCCTTTTCTATCTTGTTTCCCTACTACGGTAGCCAAAATCTTTGTTAACTCTTTATTTCTCCGTTTATCTCGCTTATTTTCCTGCTCCTCACGTTCTTTTTCTAATCTTTGCTCCTTTTCCTCTGCTGTCTCTCTTTTATAGAACACTTTCTCAGCTTCCTTGACTAAATCTCTCAGAGCCATGTCCTGTAACCCATCCATCCTCTGGAGTTTCCTCCGAATATCAGTAGCTGACTGTCCTATAAAAGCCATAGCCAGTGCCCCTTTCTGATCTTCAGACTCAGGGTCGAAAGGGGTGTACCTCCTATAGGCTTCCATTAGTCTCTCTAGGAATCTGGATGGGGATTCCTCTGACCCTTGAATTATTTCTCTTACCTTAGCCAAATTAGTGGGGTGTCTCGCCGCCGCTCGGAGACCCATCATCAGAGTCTGGCGATAGAGTAAGAGTTGCCGCCTACCTTCAGGTGCATTAGGGTCCCAGTTAGGCCGCCTCAGGGGAAAAGCCTCATTTATAAGGTTGGGGAGTTGAGTAGGACGACCATCAGGTCCAGGAACCAATTTCCTGGCCTCGAGGAGAATTCGTTCTCTTTCTTCGGAGGTGAAGAGGATACCTAAGAGCTGCTGGCAGTCATCCCAAGTGGGCTGATGGGAAAACATAAGAGACTCGAGAAGGTCAGTAAGTTTGACAGGGTCCTCTGAAAAAGGTGGATTATTGTTTTTCCAATTATATAGGTCTGAGGAGGAGAAGGGCCAATACTGAAGTGCCAGCATGTCTCCCCCTTGACCGTCAGGGACAGGGGGTCCGAAAGGCCGAAGGGGCAGGGTGACGGCCACGTCATCCGAGGTTTGTGCTCTCCGGCTCCGGGTACCTTGGGCTGGACCCTCTCCTGATGGTCCCCGTTCGTTCTGATGTGGGGCCTCAGGCTGGGAACCAGCAGCACCGGCAGGGACATCCCTGGGATAGGGAGGCGGGAGTCCCGAATCAAGAAGAATAAGGTCAGTTTGAGATTCAGGGAGAACAGAGGAGGGAAGGGGAGGATACAGGGATGAAGTAGGCGTCGTTGGCTCCGAAGGTTTGAGTGGAAGCATAGAGCAGAGGTCTGGATGAGTTGGAGCAGGTCTGGGAGGGCCCGGAGTGGTGGAGAGGGTTGTTGGGAGGGAGGGTGCAGGGGGAGGAAGGAAAGGCTGGATCCAAGGAGGAGGGTCGTCGGCCAGGTATTCCCAAACCCAAATATAAGGCTGCTGATCCGGACTGCCATGAGGTCCTGGACTGAAGACGACTGCTTTAACCGCCTTTATGGTGTCTTTGTGGAAGGTTCCAGTGGTCGGCCAACCTACTCCTAAGGTGGGCCACTCGGAGGTACAGAAAGTTTGCCACTTGCGCTTCTTAACAAGAAGAGACAGATTATGAGCTCGGGCATTAACCTCAGACCAATGAGACAGAGTCAGGGACAGTGGGGTGGAAGCTCCTTGTCCCATTTTAATTTCAAAGAGATAAAAAGACAGAAAGAAGGCAACAAATAAGACACTGACAAAAACAAACAGACAAAGCCGGCTGCGCCGCGAACGGCAAAATAAAACTAAAAATAAATCTAACGGTCCGGACCTACGAGCTCGGTTGGAAACTGGCAACAAATCTACAGATTCTGTCTGAGACAGCAGATGGACTTCCAAGCGTCCTTGGTCGTCCTCACACTCCAGGGCGTCCCCCGGAGTCGTGGCCTGCGACCCCCTGACACGTCTGTCGGTCGCAGCCAGGAGGGACTCACGTCCCTGCCTGACAGCCACCGCCAGTTTCACTTACCAAGCATCAGGCGTGCGTCTCGTGCGGGATCTCGGTGGAACCTCCAAATGTTGACTGAGGACACACCAACAGAATTCTAGACTCAGAGTAAAACAAAGAAAAGTTTATTACACTCGCGAGCGGGCCCAAGGCAAGGAAATGGCCAAGAGCCCCGAGCCCCTTCAGCAGGCAAGTTTTATACCTATTTTCAGGGAGAGGAGTTGTAACAGTTCTCAGGGTAATTGATGGGCAAACATCTGCTTAATTTCAAGGAGGGGAGTTGTAACAGTTCTCAGGGTGATTGATGTGACATAATCTATTCCCGGTCCTTGAGGTAAGGAAGGTGTTAGACTCCCAGGATGGCTAGGAATAGATGAGTCCTTGAGATAGGAAAGTCGTAAAACTCCCAGGATAATTAGTGCAACCCAATCCTGGAGGATAGATAGGGACTTTTCCAGCTGGGGGCTTTCAACTGTATGACTGGTTACTAAGGCACATCTGACTAAAATTTAATTTGGGGGAGCCAAGTACTAAACGCAAAATTCACTTCTGTATGAACCGCTTGCTTGCTTGCTACGCTATAAAAACCCCCAAATTGTAGGTGCTGGGTGTGACTGGTGACCGTCACCTGAGCTCACTTTTCTATAAAACTTTGTTTAAACTTTCTAAACGTCTCCAGTGTCTATTTTACCCGGCGAATGCAACAATTGATTGCCTCAGATGCTTGCGGCCTTGCCTTTCCGATAAGCCCCTAATCAAACACCGGATGCCTGCGGCTTCTTCAAGGAGCCTGGGCAAACATCTAGGGGCCGGGTGGGCCAGTTATTGTTTTACAAGCCAAGATGAGTTAAGCAAAAATCAGACGAAAAAGATCAGACGGAATCCACTGTTACATCATGACCGGTGATAAAGGGAGGATAAAAATGATTTCTTCTTCTAAGCAAGCCACTGGGTCTTCAGCAGTGCCCGCATGCAGGACATTGTCTTGTGTGGTCAGTCTTGCACTGGAGAACCAGCGTGGAAGTTAGAGACCATGGGCTGTGGGTTCAAAAAGATTGGGGTTGAAATCCTAGGCACACTCTGACCTCGGGCAAATCAAAGCTCTGAGACTATTTTTCATTCTTCAAGTGGGAGTAAATACACAGTTCTGAGTTACAGTGAGGTTTACACGAAGTAAAGGTGATCTGCAGGGAATCTATACAGGCTCATTCGCTTTACTACAGTGTCACACTTCCACATTCCTTCTCTGTCCTTAGTGCTTCAATCTCTGACCCTTCTGTGTCTTCAGTGCTTCAAACTCGGACAGCTGGTTTAGCCTGCTGGGTTCACAGATACGGAAACTCAAAGGGGTCTTACAGTTTGTCTGCAGTTATATCAGAAAGGACGGTGTGACCAGGACCCTGTGTTTTTCCCTTTCTAGCACTGATTTCACTCCTAGTGAGGAAGAAATCAAATGCCTGTCAAGTAACATAGAGATAGAAAGTTGGCTTGCCTGTTGCAAACATTTAAGAGCCTTCTCAATGCCAGTGCCATGCAGGGAGCTGGAGAGTAATCAGTCCCTTTTCCTGAGGTGCTCAGAGCCTGGTGGAGACGCAGACTCAGTGGGGGTCTGCAGGACAAGTTAGTCTGGATTAACTGCTGCACACCCAGAGGAAGGAAGGCTGTGTTTTGCCTGAGGACAGAATAGAAGGGCACCTGAAGTCCACACACAGCACGGTGTGGGGAGGCCAGTCTATCCGCTCACCGTGTGTTAATTCAACACAAATTGGAGGGGCTACAAATTTGTCAGGTAACCATTGTATCATGCTACCAGATCTGAGACTAGGAAGACAAATAACCAAATAATGTACAGTCACAGCGTGGGGACAGGAATAAGATGCAGAGGAAAGTAACAATACTAGGCAATAATTTTCTCCAAAGGGATACAAACAAAAGCAGAAGCAACATTTTTTTTAATGCCAGGCAATCTCTGAATAGCTGGGACGAAGCTTTTTGTTCTCTGTGGCAACCCCGCTGCTATTTGGTCACATTTCTTTTCTAATAGTCAGGGGCAGAGACACAGTTCACTTCCTGCCCTCTCCCTGCTTCTCCGCTCGTTCTTCCATTCTACACACAACTCCCTCCTTCTCATCCCCATTGCTTCCCAGGTTCTGGCCTGAGGTAGCATCTGCCTAGGGGCAGCGGAGGCTCCACCCCTTTGAAGCCCTGCAGGACCCCACGGGAGTGAGATAATGTCCAATCTGCACTAGCATATCCAGACAGGGCGGGGTCACGGAGGCGCAGGGGGGCGAGCTGAGAGCAGCTGGGGCTGTCTGCAGTCCCCTGGCCCCAGCCTGCGTCTATTTTTCATAATTGAAGCAGGACTCTTCATTGGACACCAAACCTGAGAATGTTTTCTGAGGCTGCACAGATGTTTCTTATAGTGTGCAGTTAGAGCTGAGAACCACAGGAGTTCATTCAGTTTTGTCCAGAGCTTTCATCAAAACGTTATCTTTGTGAGCCACCACCAGGGAAGGCTGACGAGGCATCTCCTTTCACATACTGAAGAGGTGAGCTTGAAGACTGGAAGTGGCTAAGCCAATTACAATTTCAAAATAAAAAAGTGTTCATAGTCCTTGACATTCCCCTTCTTAAGTTTGTGGGAAACTTAAGGGACTAGTGGGGAGTCTCCTGCTCCGGTTCTCTGGTCTGGACGGGTGGCAGAGGATTGTTGCCCAGGTGTAAAGATTTTTTGGTTTTTATTGTGGTGGTGTCTGGATTTCAAATACTAAATTTTGTCCAATAATAGTAATAATAATAATGGACACTTTAAAATTCCTACTGTGTGCCAAATTCTTTGTCTGCTCGATCTCAACCATTCTCTGGTTACTTCTGAACCCCAAGCCAGTCCTGGAAGTTGTTATATGGCTTCTACTTGGCAGGTGAAGGTGTTATATAGGAACAGCAAGAAAATCTTGCCACACAATCAATCACTTAGCCAAATTAAGAAATTAGGAGTCTTTCATTTGCTGGCTACACGGACCGCATGGAAACCTAAGTCATTCAAATCAACGAGACTCTGAACACAGTTTGGGGCTTTTTATGGGGAAAATTACATACTGAGGAATGGGGAGGAGAGAAAGCATAGCAGTAAAACAAAGCAGTGAAACAAGCTTTCTTACAATGCTTATCTATAGGGTTAATTCAGGGAGAAACATTCTGAGAACACCTGCTACTTCAGAGCCAGTCCAAGGTCACAGTCTGAGAGACCGGCCTCCAGGCCAATAGGGAGTAACTTACTTTCAGGAAAAGTAAGTTCTGCTTATCTCTTTGTTTTAAAGAAAGTAAATTTTGCCCCCCCCCCCAAAAAAAATTATTTATGTTAAGAGCCTTTCTTTTCTACACTTCAAAGGAATCGAGGCCTGTCATCCAGCTTGTAGGTGATAGACCCAGGATTCCAAAAACGACTCTCTCTGATTCCAGAATCCAAAATCTCAATATGAGAGTTCTCAAAAGCATGAAGCTGGGTGGAGAGGAATAGCCAAAGATGAGGTAAAAGCCAGGCTACTTGAGTATATAAACCAAAGGCATGGTAGATGATAGGAGGGTAGAAGAAGGGGATGGGAGGTAGGTAGGGTGACTGCCAAGACAAGATATGACTGTGTTTGGCCATTTAGCTCCTCCCATCCAAGACCCTCCTCCCTTTGGCAGAGATGGTTTGTCTGGAGGTGAACCTAGGCCTGCATTCCAATGAGTATACTCAGGTGAGGAGGAGTTGACTCTGACAGTATGTCTAGCATCCTCGGAGAAGCCAGTGGTCCGCCACTTGGTAGATGGACTTGATACTTTTCTTGGCCCACCAGAAGGTTTCCCAGAATTCCTTTCAGAACTCCTGAGCTTGCTGAGTGACCACCTTTCCTTCATTAGATTTTTCTTGAGCATCACCATATGCCAGAAAGTTCACTACACATGGGATTATGCCAGTGGGTCCAGGAGGAATGGGGTTCTGGGGGCTGGTAGAGGGGAAAGTGTAGTTTGGGGGTGAATTGTGTTATGTGTGAAGGAAGGTGGCAGTTTGCTTTAGGCATGCTCCATGGGGGCTGGAAAGGTACCCGAGCCATGTAATCAGCTACCTGTTTTAAAAGTGTTCAAAGGAGCACACTGGGCAGACAGATGATTATGGGACTATATTTGGCAGCTGGAGGTAAAAGGCTAGGGGGCCGGTTAGGTCAAATTCAAAATTAGGTTGAATGTGGCTAAGGAACTGGCTAAAATGAAGGCCATAGCCATATTTTTCAGGGGCGTTTGAGACTAGGAATGGCGGAGCACACCTGTGACAGTTAGAGTTCCCTAGAGAAACAGAACCAATAGAAGCTTATACTATATACATATTTAAAGAGATTTACTTTAAAGAATTAGCTCATGTGAATATGTGGAGTCTAACGAGTTTGAAATTTGTAGGGCAGTTTAACATGCTGGAATCTCAGGCAGGATTTCTGTCACAGTCTTGATGCAGAATTCTTTCTTTTACAGGAGACCTCAGTTTTTGCTTTTAAGGTCTTCAGCTAATTGAATGAAGCCCACCTTTGTCAGGGATAATGTGTTTACTTAAAGTCAAGAGGTTGTAGAAATGAACCACCTCTACAAAATCCCTTCGCAATAGTGTCTAGATTAGAGTTTGACCAAACAATGGGGCACCATGGCCTAGCCAAGTTGACACCTAAAATTTAACCTTCACCCTTAGATTGACTGGTCTAAGGCAGGGGACAGGAAGTACTCAGTTTAAGGTAGAGGTCAAGAAGTGCTGTTGAGATGAGATTCATTAAGGATGTGGTGTCACTAGACACCCTGTCCACTAGATTTGGAAGCACACATGAACAGCAATAGTTTGTTGTTGTTGTTTTTAGCCACTCTCATAATCTTATCCCCGCCCCATTTGCTTTTGCAGCTATTCCAAATATGACCACTCCATGACATTATGACAGAGAGCCCACATGACCTCTTGGTTTCCGAATCTGAAAACTAAGTAATATGTTCTAAATAAGCTCTAGGGATCCTTTCAGACACAAAGTTTGAAGCGTTGAACATATACGAGGTATTTGGGAGCATGGTCATTTTGGTAATAATAATAGGGAAAGAGAAAAAAATATAATACCCACAAGAACAGCTTAGTTTCACTTAAAGTCATCATATTATTGTACAACATATCTGTTACTCATGTTATAGATGAAAAAGTTGAGATTTAAAGAAATGACTTGTTCAAGATCACAGTTACCAAGAAATAGTGTTCCCACGATTTGAACCAGATCCCTCTGAATCCAGAGTTCACTTTCTCCCGTTACTGCCTCTTTACTCTTTATTGGGAGACCATCCAATACAAGATGGTGTCCTGGTGATGCTGCCTGAAGTTGGTGGCTTCCGTAGGGTGGAAAACTGTTTCTGTCCTCCTTTTCATGACAGGACATTTTGAAAGCCTAAATTTTACTGTAAATTGTACTGTTATATTGAGGTGCCTTTATTCCAGTTCCTATATTAAAGTCTACCAAAAGAGCCAGAGTTGTTTAAACTGAATTAATGAAAACAAAGCATAACCACCCTGCCCCATGTATATAAGACCTGGTCTAATCCCCTTCCTACCACCCACTGTCACCCATACTGTATACACACATGTGTACACTAATACAAAATGAAACTTAAATTTTTCATCCCAAATACATCATTGTTCTCAATATCTACAGTTCATGGAATGTCTCTACCTTTAAAAAGTTACTTAAATTGAGTTGAAAGTGGACTTAAAAATTATATAAATCTATGCCTAACTAGGCGGTGGCAGTGGATAGAGCATCGGACTGGGACATGGTTCAAAACACCAAGGTTGCCCATCTGAGCACGGGCTTACCTGGCTTGAACGTGGGCTGACCAGCTTGAGTGTGGGGTCACGGGCTTAAGTGTGGGGTCGCTGGCTTGAGTGTGAGATCATAGACATGACCCCAAGGTTGCTGGCCTGAAGCCCAAGTTGTTGGCTTGAGCCCAAGGTTGCTGGTTTGAGCAAGGGGTCACTTGCTCTGCTGTAGCCCCCTGGTCAAGCACATATGAAAAAACAATCAGTGAACAACTAAGGTGCCACATTGAAGAATTGATGCTTCTTGTCTCTCTCCCTTCCTGTTTGTCTGTCCCTATCTGTCCCTCTCTTTGACTCTATCTCTGTCTCTGTCAAAAAAAAAAAAAAAAATTATATAAATCTAGTTGGCTCCCAACTTTGAAAGTATGAAAATCTCTTTTTTAATATCAGAAAATTTCAACTCCACATGGTATCTGTACTATTTTTTTATTTTATTAATTGAAAATACATGAAAAAAAAACAGTATAAATTCAGTAAAGCTTTGAAATGAGTTTGTATTTTTTTCATCTCAACAGCATCTATATTCATCTGAAAAATAATCACTCATAAATGTGTGAGAAATGGATAACTTCTAGGGAGTCTGGCCCAAATGTTAAGGGTCATGGCGGCATAGCAAGAAGGGTGAAATTTATTCTGCAGGCAAGATGGAATCAAAGAGGTTTTGAAGCAAATAAGCAGAATTTGATTAATTTTCTTTACTGAATAATCATTTTGACAGCAGTGTGGAAAGCCAGATGGCATAGGAAAAGATCAGTTAGGAAATAGAGGATGATATCAGGAGCCTCATTGATGCAGAGATACCTCTGACCATAGCACAGGACTCGGGGACCAGCTGGATGTGGGGCATTCCATAAAGGGCATGGAAGAGAATATTTCTAAGCATGCACATGCGTGTGTGTGCGCACGCGCACACATACACACAAGATTGATGTACGGACTACCACCAGGTGATGTCCATTAGGCAACTGTACATTTGGGTCTCAACTGAGGCAACATGAGCTAGAACTTCAGATAGCAGGGAACCATCTCCCAAACAACACAAATAAAGACCTAGGGAAAGTTGGTTTTATTATTAGTACAAGGGTTTATTCCTTGATCTACCTGGGGAAGAGCACAAACTTACTCCTTGCCAGTACCCATCTTGACCCTGTTGAAACAGTTGAAATTTCCAGGGATTCTGTATGTATTCCAAGTACAACTTCCCCCCAGGTGATGAGAGTCAAAGGGCAACAGGCAGGGTGATTTTAGTTCCCTTTGTTTAGTTTGGATTTTCGTAGAAGCAGAGACTGAGACAGAATTCCAGTACACACAGGTTATTTAGAAATTTCAGGAAAACTGATATAAATTGAAGAAGTGAAATAGGGAGGAAAGAGCAACTTGTTTTTGTATGACCCACAAGTTAAAAATAGTTTATACATTTTTAAGTGGTTAAAAAATTGAAAGGCAGAAACTGTGGGCCAAACCAAAAACAAGAGGCTAGTGTGTCCCAAAAGGAAAGTTTATTTTAAAAGTACCTGGATGCAGGTGGGTTGAGACCAACAAAGGATGTCAGCCCGGAGCTGCTAGAGGGAGCGTTAGGTATAGGGGTTGCTGCAGGCATTTGCTGGCATGGGGTTGGTACACCTGGACATGCTCAGTGACCCACTCAGCATGGTCACTGACTTTGTGGCTTTGGTCACTGACTTGATGAGCAGTAGGAAGGGAATTCAGCTGCAGAAACAAGTTCTTTCTGATGTAGCACAGGCCTAATCAGGGTGGTCCTTTCTGGTATCCTTGGTAAATCTTAAAGATAGCCAAGAGGTCAGGAATCTCCCAAGAACACCTGGGACCTGGCGCCTCTGGGTCTGTGGCTAGGTTTCACAAACAACTCTTGTGATTTAAAATCCCCTAATTATAAGGTTCCTCCCCAATGTAAGGTTTTCCTGACAGTCCTGCAAAGTAAACTTTTTGCTACATTTCAAAGTAAAGGCCAGGAAGCCATTAAGAGAGAGAATTGCAAGCAAATGAACTACAGCCTCACAGAGGGGGATGAGAATGTTCTGTCTTGAGCCCTACTGGGAAGTTGGGTGAGGGGGATTTGAGTTTTAAAGGGGTTCTGGATTTAAAGGAACCCTGAACTTAAACCTAACAAAACCCACCAGGGATTAATATTCCATTCTAAGTTAAAATCATATGAAATTCAAGTTTGCATCCATAAAGTAAAGTTTTACTAGAATGAAGCCATGCACTACCTTGTACAATAATGGCAGCTGAATAGTTGTAGGTCATACAAAAACATGTGGAGGGTTAGATTTGACTCAATGGCCCCTAGTTTGCTGATTCCCACAAGTCAGAGGTAATATTAAGTGAGCTACCAGAGTGGGAAACTGGAGTTTAATCCCACAAAGACCTTCTTGAAAATGATGCAAAATGCATGCACAAGGGATGAGGCAGCTAGGATATTTATGTACCAACACCCAAGAGTTATTGGTGGAGGGATACTCCTAGGACTGTGAATTCCTTTGCTCTTTTCACTTGCCTGAATCTTAGGTAGAGAGGCCTATTGTGGTTTTTTTTTTTTTTTTTTTAAATTCCCCAGGCAACAAGAGGCAGATACTGGCAGTTGAAAGTCATCCGGAACACACCAAAAAGTCTGAAAGATGTGGGAGGGCACTGACTGTATCTACTACCCCCAGTCCTGAGGGAAAAGATCATACGCACAGAAAGAATGAAGGCACCTCCAAACCTCTAAGAGCTTAACTAATAAAATAAACAGGAAACACAGAAAAATACAGTCTTAATTGAACAGGAAAGGAAAATGTCACCGTAGCCCAACTTATTGGGCCATTGTGTTTAAAGGCAGCTGGACTAGCCATCAGGGGAATACCAAACCAGAAAAAGTGTAGGATGTGTTAGAACTGCATTGCTCCAGACCCTGGGTGCTCTTTTTTTTTTTAGCAAAATCAGTTATCCAATGCTGTCCCAATAGAGCCCAAGCTCTATGTCGATCAGGCGTCCCTGATTCGACTTCCCCACACAGTGGGACACTCCTGCTTATCAGCAGGACTGGCAGCCTCTTTAAGACTACTCTTGAGGCAGCTATGAAGATTCTACTTATTAGTGTCGACATCAACTGCCACTGGAGGAAAAACACGAGACTGACACACAAGTTAGTTGCAAGAATCATAGGCAGTTTATTACTCACAAATCCTTTTGGCGTGCCTGGGTACAGCGTAAGGGGACCCCGTCAGCGTGCTCTTCTCAGCTGTCTTTGGTCATAGCTCAGAGCAGCCTGGAGACAGTCCATGTTCACGTTGGAGTCTGGGTGACTACCTCAGCAGGGGGCCCCTCAGCTTTAGTACCTTTTCTGGTCAATGCCTTCTAACAGGTCTCAATCTACAGGATTATCACCTCAAACCCCCTTTTGAGAGTTCCTGGCAGGGAGCCCTTTTTATGTTAATCTACTGAAATGTCACATAAAGTCACTTTTAAGATGTTCCTAGGGAAGCTTCTTGTTCATGTTAACCTACAGAGTTATGACATCAAGCCACTTCTTATCTATGTATAACCACACACACACACACACACACACACACACACACACACACACACACACACACATACACACACGCTAACTGGGCCCTGCTGGAAAGTCAGTCTGTTTATCACATCTGCACACACTATAGTAATTCCTATCCAGACGGCATAACTTCATTTAATTTCCTTAATTAATTTTAATATTATATCTTAATTACTTTTATATATCTTCCATATGTTTTTATATTTCTATATATTTAATTACTATAACATTATATTACTACAACAAATGCCTTTTGTAATAAGATTGGTAGTTTAGATCAGGGGAGGGCAGACTTTCTCTAACGGGCCATATCATATTTTAGACTTTGTGGACCATATAGTCTCTGCCACACTATTCAACTGCCGTTATTGTACAAGATAGTGCATGGCTCTGTTCCAGTAAAACTACTTCTGGCTGCAAACTTGAATTTGATATGATTTTAACTTAGAATGGAATGTTAATTTTGGTTATTTTTCAACCATTTAAAAATGTATAAACTTTTTTTTTTTTTTACAGAGACAGAGAGTCAGAGAGAGGGATAGATAGGGACAGACAGACAGGAACAGAGAGAGATGAGAAACATCAATCATCAGTTTTTCATTGCGACACCTTAGTTGTTCATTGATTGCTTTCTCATATGTGCCTTGACTGTGGGTCTACAGCAGACCGAGTAACCCCTTGCTCGAGCCAGCGACCTTGGGTCCAAGCTGGTGAGCTTTGCTCAAACCAGATGAGCCCACGCTCAAGCTGGCAACCTCGGGGTCTTGAACCTGGGTCCTCCACATCCCAGTCCGACGTTCTATCCACTGTGCCACCGCCTGGTCAGGCTAAACTATTTTTAACTTGTAAATCATACAAAAACAGGTGGTGGGTTATATTTGGCTCATGGCCCCTAGTTTGCTGACTCACACAAAAAGTGATACAAGTACTGTGGGTTTTTTCTTATACTCAGTCTTCAAAATTACAAATATTCATGTCTCTTGCTTTCCTTCCTTCCACTCTTCACACTCACACAATCCCCAAGGACTGTCTTGAGGGTTTACCTCAGCTCTATCCTTACATCTCCACTATTATTCAGTCTTTTCTTAACTCCTAACTCATCTCCCTATGCTATTTACCATATTTCCCCATGTATAAGACAATCCTATGTATAAGACACCTTAATTTGGGGGCTCGAAATTTGAAAAAAAAAAGTATTACATAAAGTTATTGAACTCAAGTTTTATTCATCATAAAATTCATACAACACCTCATCACTGTCAAAACTCCCATCCATTAGCTTGTCCTCTCTGTGTCTGATGACAAATCATTGTCTTCAAATATGATCTAAAAAAAAAAAGCATGAAAAAGCAGGAAATGCAAGTAAAAGAATCTACAACCACTGTATAAGATGCACCCAGTTTTTAGACCCCAAGTTTTTTTGGGGAAAATGTGTGTCTTATACATGAGGAAATGCGGTATTCCCCAAACCATTTTTTCTGCTCTCCTATTTCAGTTATTTAAAAAAATATAAATCCCACGATTATGTTTAAAAACCTTTATTGAATAAATCACTCAAGCCTTTTCCAACTCTTGAGGCAAGATGTTTTGTTCATATGCATATGTTATTTTTTTTTTTTAGAAAATTAAATTTAACAGGTTGATAATGATCAATAAGAGTACATAGGTTTCAGGTAAACATTTCTATAGCATTTGAACTGTTGATTATGTTGTATACCCATCACCCAAAGTCAAATCATTTACTGACACCTTGTATTTGTCCCTCTTTACACCCTTCCCTCCACCCCCTTTCCATCCATCCCCCTTCCTGCATTCCCCTCTGCCCTGTAACCATTTCACTTTTGTCTATGTCTACGAGTATCAGTTTTATATCTCACCTTTGTGTGAAATCATACAGTTCTTAGCTTTTTAAAATTTACTTATTTCACTCAGTATAATGTTCTCAAGGTCCATCTGTGTTGTCATAATGTCACTATGTCATCATTTCTTGTGGCTGAGTAGTATTCCATTGTATATATGTACCAGGTCTTCTTTATCCAATCCTCTATCAAGGGACACTTTGGTTGTTTCCATGTCGGCCACTGAATAATGCTGCGATGAAGATGGGAGTGCATGTGTCTTTATGTATCAATGTTTTCGAGCTTTTGGGGGTAGATACCCAGTAGAGGAATTACTGGGTCGTATGGTAGTTCTGTTCTTAATTTTTTGAGGAACCACCATACTTTCTTCCATAATGGCTGTACTATGTAATTTGCATTCCTACCAACAATGAATGAGGGTTTCTTTTTCTCCACAGCCTCTCCAACATTTGTTATTACCTGTCTTGTTGATAATAGCCAATCAAACAGATGTGAGGTGGTATCTCATTGTAGTTTTGATATGCATTTCTTGAATAGCTAGTAAAGATCAGCATCTTTTTCATATATCTTTTGGCCATTTGTATGTCCTCTTGGGAGATGTGTCTGTTCAGGTCCTCTATCTATTTTTTAATTGGATTGTTTGCTTGTTTGTTGTTGAGCTTTGTAAGTTTTTTTGCATATTTTGGATATTAACCCCTTATTAGAGTTATTGTTTGCAAATATCATCTCCCATTTAGTTGGCTGCCTATTTGTTTTGTTGTCAGTTTCTTTTGCTGTGCAGAAACTATTTAGTTTGATGTAGTCCCATTTATATACTTTTGCCTTTACTGTACTTTGCTTGCCTTTGGGGTCAAATTCATGAATTGTTCTTTACGGCCAAGGTCCTTGAATTTAATGCCTATGTTTTCTTCTATGTAATTTATTGTTTCAGATCTTATATTTAGGTCTTTAATCCATTTTAAATCAATTTTTGTGCAGGGGGACAAACTGTAGTCAACTTTCATTCTTTTCATGTGGCTTTCCAATTTTCCCAGCACCATTTATTGAAGAGGCTTTCTTTTCGCCATTGTGTGTTTTTGGCTTCTTTGTTGAAGATGATTTGTCCATTGATATGTGGTTTTATTTCTGGCCTCGATTCTATTCCATTGGTCTGTATGTCTGTTTTTAGGTCAATACCATTCTGTTTTGATTATTGTGGTTCTATAGTATAATTTGAAGTCAGGGTTGTGTGATACCTCCAGTTTCATTTTTTTTTCCCTCAGGATTGCTTTGGCTATTCAGGTTTTTTCTGTGGTTTTATACAAACCGGTAATCTTTTCTATTTCTTTAAAAAACAACATTGGGATTTTGATGAGGATTGCATTAAATTTGTATATTGCTTTGGGTAATGTGGCCATTTTAACTATGTTGATTCTTCCAATCCATGAAAATGGAGTATTTTTTCATTTCATTGTGTCTTTTTAAATTTCTTTAATGTTTTATAGTTTTCACTATATAAGTCATTCACATTCTTTGTTAAGTTTATTCCTAGGTATTTTATTTTTCTTGTTGCAATTGTAAAGAGAATTGTTTTTATTTAGTTCATTTTTTGAAGCTTCATTGTTGGCATTTAGGAAAGCAGTAGACTTTTGTATATTGATTTTGTATCCTGAGACTTTACTGTATTCGTTTATTGTTTCTAACAGTTTTTTGGTGGAGTCCTTGGGTTTTTTTATATAAAGGATCATGTCATCTGCAAAAAGTTATACCTTAGCCCTGGCCGGTTGGCTCAGCGGTAGAGCGTCAGCCTAGCGTGCGGAGGACCCGGTTTCGATTGCCGGCCAGGGCACACAGGAGAAGCACCCATTTGCTTCTCCACCCCTCCGCCGTGCTTTCCTCTCTGTCTCTCTCTTCCCCTCCCGCAGCCAAGGCTCCATTGGAGCAAAGATGGCCCGGGCGCTGGGGATGGCTCCTTGGCCTCTGCCCCAGGCGCTGGAGTGGCTCTGGTCGCAATATGGCGACGCCCAGGATGGGCAGAGCATCGCCCCCTGGTGGGCAGAGCGTCGCCCCTGGTGGGCGTGCCGGGTGGATCCTGGTCGGGCGCATGCGGGAGTCTGTCTGACTGTCTCTCCCTGTTTCCAGCTTCAGAAAAATGAAAAAAAAAAAAAAAAAAAAAAAAAAAAAAAGTTATACCTTTATTCTTCCTTCCCAATATGGATGCCTTTTATTTCTTTCTCTTGCCTGATTGCTCTGGCTAAAAATTCCAGAACTATGTTGAATAAGAGTGGAGAGAGTGGACAGCCTTGTCTTGTTCCTGATTTTAGAAGAAAAGCCTTCATTTTTTCACCATTTGATAGGTTATTAGCTGATGGTTTGTCATATATGGCCTTTATTATGTTGAGGTACTTTCTTTCTATACCTATTTTACTGAGTGTTTTAAACATAAAGGGATGTTGTATCTTATTGAATGCCTTTTCTACATCTGTTAATAGGATCATATGATTTTTGTTTTTTGTTTTGATATATTAATCAATTTCCATATATTGAACTGTTCTTGTGCTCCTGGAATGAATCCCACTTGATCATGATGTATTATATTTTTAATGTATTGTTGTATTCAATTTGCTAGTATTTTGTTGAGGATTTTTACATCTGTATTCATTAAAAATATTGGTCTGTAGTTTCCTTTTTTTTCTCTTGTCCTTGCCAGGTTTTAGTATGAGAGTTATGTTGGCCTCATAAAATGTGTTGGGAAGTATTGCTTCCTCTTCTAATTTTTGGAAGACTTTGAGGAGAATAGGTACCAAATCTTCTTTGAATGTTTGGTAGAATTCACTAGTATAGCCATCTGGTCCTGAACTTTTGTTTTTTAGGAGGTTTTTGATAGTTGTTTTTATTTCCTTCCTGCTTATAGGACTATTTAGGTTTTCCACTACTTCATCACTCAGTCTAGGAAATTGTATAGTTCTAGGAATTTATCCATTTCCTCTAGGTTGTTGAATTTGGTGGCATATAATATTCTACTATGAACCTGTGTATATTTATCATGTCTGGGGTAATTTCTCTTCTTTTAGTTCAGATTTTGTTTATATTAGTCCTTCCTCTTTTTTCTTAGTGAGTTTTGCCAATAGTTTGTTGATTTCTTTGATCTTTTTAAATAGCCAGCTCTTTTTTTTTTTTTTTTTTTAATTTTTATTTTTATTTTTATTTTTTCCATTTTTCTGAAGCTGGAAACGGGGAGAGACAGTCAGACAGACTCCCGCATGCACCCGACCGGGATCCACCCGGCACGCCCACCATGGGGCGACGCTCTGCCCACCAGGGGGCGATGCTCTGCCCATCCTGGGCGTCGCCATATTGCGACCAGAGCCACTCTAGCGCCTGGGGCAGAGGCCACAGAGCCATCCCCAGCGCCCGGGCCATCTTTGCTCCAATGGAGCCTTGGCTGCGGGAGGGGAAGAGAGAGACAGAGAGGAAAGTGCGGCGGAGGGGTGGAGAAGCAAATGGGCGCTTCTCCTGTGTGCCCTGGCCGGGAATCGAACCCGGGTCCTCCGCACGCTAGGCCGACGCTCTACCGCTGAGCCAACCGGCCAGGGCAAACCAGCTCTTTCTTTTATTAATTTTTTCTATAGTTTTTTGTTCTTTATTTCATTTTGTTCTGCTCTAATTCCTACTATTTGCTTTCTTCTCCTGACTTTGGGATGCCTTTGTTCTTCTTTTTTTAGTTTCTTAAGATGTGATGTTAGGTTGTTTACTTGGGATATTTCTTGTTACTTGATATAAGCCTTTTATATCATTATATAAGGCTTATATATAATGATATAAAATTTAATGATATAATGATATAAAATTTCCTCTTACTACTACTTTCACTACATCCCAGAAATTTTGATATGTCATACTGTCATTTTCATTTGTCTGTATATATCTTTTTTTAATTTTTATTTTTTTTATTAAGTGAGAGGTAGGGAGGCAGAGAGAAAGGCTCCTGTATGCATTCTGACTGGGATCCATCTGGCAAGCCCCCTACCGGGGCAATGCTCTGCCCATCTAAGGCTGCTGCTTTGTTGCTTGGCAACTGAGCTATTTTAGCACCTCAGGCAAGGCCATGATGCCATCCTCAGCGCCTGGGGCCAACTTGCTTGAACCATTCAAGCCATGGCTACAGGAGGGCAAGAGAGGGGTTCAGTGGGGGGAGAAGCGATGGTCGCATCTCCTGGGTGCCCTGACTGGGAATCGAACTCAGGACTTCCACACACCAAGCCAATGCTCTACCACTGAGCTAATAGGCCAGGGCTATATATATCTTTTGATCTCTGCTTTTATTTCTTCTTTGACCCAGTCATTTTTTAAGAAGTATGTTGTTTAATTTCCACATTTTTGTGGGTTTCTTTACTTCCTTTTTACTGTTGAATTCTAATTTCAAAGCCTTATGGTCAGAAAATATGCTTGCTATAATTTCAATCTTCCTGAATTTGTTGATGGTTATTTTATGGCTCAACATATGGTCTATTTTTGAAAACGTTCCATGCACACTGGAGAAGAATGAATAATTTGATGTTTTGGGATGAAATGTCTTGTAAATATCTATTATGTCTGTTTGGTCCAGTGAGTTGTTTAAGGCCAATATTTCTTTATTGATTTTCTGTTCAGGTGATCTGTCTAAAGCCATCAATGGTGTGTTGAAATCTCCAAGTATGATTGTGTTTTTGTCTGCTATTTTTAGATCAGTTAGTAGATGTCTTATATATTTTGGTGCTCCCTGGTTCGGTGCATATATATTAAAGAAATGTTATATCTTCTTGATGCAATGTCCCTTTTATCATTATTAAATGTCCATATTTGTCTCTGGTTACCTTTGTTGTCTTAAAGTCAGCATTGTCAGATATGAGCATGGCTACATTTGCTTTCCTTTGGATATTATTTGCTTGGAGAATCATTTTCCAACCTTTCACTTTGAGTCTACTTTTGTCTTTGCAGCATAGATGTGTCTCTTTAAGGCAGCATATGTTTGAGTTTTGCTTTTGTTCTAATCTGCTACTCTGTGCCTCTTTATTGGTGAGTTCAGTCCATTTACATTTAGGATAATTTTGACATTTGAAGATTTCCTATAGCTATTTTATATTTTGTTTTCTGGTAGCTTGGTGTCTTTGGTTCTTCTCTTTTTTGTTTCTGTATGTTGTTTTGGTTTGGTGATATTCCATACTTCCCCTCCCCCCATTTCTTTTATTTTTAAAGTTGTGTATTTCAATAGTGTTTTTATCTTGGGTGGTTAACATTAGGTTATTATGATAAAAATGTTCATATGTGCAAAAATTTGTCTTATGAGTGCTCCTGCATTCCATTCTCCTTTGCTACTGCAGATCTTTATCCTCTCCCCTTTTATGTTATTGTTGTCATGGATTATCCTTATTTTTATGGTGACCTTATTGGAGCTTTTACTTATAGTTTTGATTTGTTTTGTTCTTTGTATCTTGTCTGATAACTCCCTCCTTCAGTGGGGGTTTTCTGGTGATAAATTCCCTCAGCTTCTGTATGTCTGAAAAGTTTTTTTTTTTAATTTTTAAAATTTTATTTATTCATTTTTAGAGAGGAGAGAGAGAGGGAGAGAGAGAGACAGAGAGGGAGAGAGAGGAGAGAGAGACAGAGAGAGAGAAGAGGGGAGGAGCTTGAAGCACCAACTCCCATATGTGCCTTGACCAGGCAAGCCCAGGGTTTCAAACTGGCAACCTCAGCATTTCCAGGTTGACGCTTTATCCACTGCGCCACCACAGGTCAGGCTCTGAAAAGTTTTTATTTTTTCTTTTTATTTGAAGTATAACTTTGATAGATATAGTATTCTTGGCTGGTAATTCCTCTCTTTCAGTACTTTGAATGTTTGGGTCCACTCTCTTCTGGCTTGTAGAGTTTCTGCTGAGAAGTCTGGTGATAACCTAATGGACTTTTCTTTATATCTTATGTTCTTCTTTTCCCTAGCTGCCGTGAGGATTCTTTTTTTGTTATTTTTGACAATTTTATTATGTTGTGCCTTGGAGTAGGTCTGTTTGGGTTGAGGTAACTCAGTGTTCTGTTTGCTTCTTGAATTCGAGGCTCTAACTCTTTCCATAGGCTTGGGAAGTTCTCATCAATTATTTGAATAGGCTCTCCATTCCCTTCTCCCTCTCTTCTACTTCTGATAAACTCATAATTCTTATATTGCTCCTTCTGATGGAGTCAGGCAATTCTTGTAGGGCTTTCTCAGTTATTTTAATTCACGACTCTCTCTCCTCTTCTCTTTGTAGCATCTCAAGTTGCCTGTCTTAGATGTCACTGATTCTTTCCTCTATTTGGCTTACTGCATTAGCCAAACTTGCTACCTCAGTTTTCAGTTCATGTATTGAGTTCTTTATCACTGTTTTTAAAGTTTCAATTTCCTTGGTGAGGTATTCATTTTGTTTTCTGAGCTCATTAAGTTGCCTTTTGGTGTCTTCTCATATCTTGTTGAGTATTTTCAGAACTTCAATTTTTTTTTACAGAGACAGAGAGAGTTATAGAGATGGACAGACAGACAGGAAGAGAGAGATATAAGAAGCATCAATTCTTTGTTGCTGCTCCTTAGTTGTTCAGTAATTGCTTTCTCATATATGCTTGACTGGAGGCTACAGCAGAGTTAATGACCCCTTGCTCAAGCAAGCAACCTTGGGCTCAAGCCAGCAACCTTGGGCTTCAAGCCAGCAATCTTTGGGCTTAAGCCAGTGACCATAGGATCATATCTATAATCCCACACTCAAGCCAGGGACCCCTCGCTCGAGCTGGTGAGCCCATGTTCAAGCAAAATGAGCTTGTGCTCAAGATGGCAATCTCTGGGTTTTGAACCTGGGTCCTCTGCATCCCAGGCTGACATTCTACCCACTGCACCACCACCTGGTCAGGCCAGAACTTCAATTTTGAATTCTCCATTATTTAACTCCAAGGTTTCCATGTGATTGAGATTTTTTTCTGGAGATTTTTCATTTTCTTTCTGATCTTACCTCTGTCTGGTGTAGCCATGGTATTCAATTTATTCTTTGATGGCATTTGAGAGTGCTGTTGTTATGAACCCTAACAAAAATCAACTAAAAAATAATAAATTAAAAAATACAATAAAGTTATAAAAATTTTTTAAAGTGTGCCAAGTAAAAAAGAACCACAGAAAAAAATATCAAAAACCATATATATATATATATATATATATATATATATATATATTTATATATATATCAAAAACAAAACACCTAAAGAATAATAAGAATAAAATATGTAAAAATCAAAGAAGATGAAATTTAAAAGAAACAGAATAAAGAATAAGAAAAAAAGGATAAATTTCAGTTTTGAAAGTTTTCTTCCAGTAGGTGTCGCTGTATTACAAGTTTTAGCTATGTAAAGTTCCTGTGCTGTCCTCTACTGAGATGTTGCTGTTACAATGGGGTAGGTGGGGTTGCTTGCTCATTGGTGGGTGGGGCATGTTGTGATGGCTTTACAACTTCAGCCTTATGGCTTTGGTTTTACTGCTTCAGCTTCCTGGATTTATGTCTCTAGCAATGGTAATCTCAGGCTTTTCAGGTGCTCCTCCCCACATCTCCATAGACCTGGGTACCAGATGTAGAGCACCTCTGTTCTTCAGGGGAGAGAGTGGCTTTGGAGAACTAGATGTGAGGTTTGTCACTCTTGGTACCATGAGGTGAGCGAGGTGGGATCTGGGAGACTGGGGGCCACACTTTAGCTTTCTTTGTCTCTGCCACATGTGAGCTGCAGACAGATCGTGGGGACACTGGCCATGACCCCGCGCTCTGGTTGCTTTGGTTTATCTCCCCCTCTGCTTCTCTACCTCACTGCTCCTTCCAGCAGAAGGAGTCCCAGTCACTCCGAGTTTCCCTCTCTGTATCCCTCAGACAAAATCGAAACAGCCTGAGCTTCCCTCCTCTCCATACTCTGGCAGAGAAAAAAAAACTTTGGGTTTGTCTCCTTCCAAAAGCCAACTGCCAAAGTGTTTTATCTTCTGCCCCCCTTTTCACCCCATCCCACCTTTACTCTATTCGGTGTGCGGATACTTCAGAAGCATTTGTGATCCCAGCTGGGGTTCCTTTGGTGCATTATAGTTGTTCAATTTGTTGAAATTTCTAGGGGAGAGATCAGGAGCATCTCTCATGCTGCTGTTACTCTGAAATCATCCTGCATATGTTATTTTTCAGGTACATGTAGATGCTATTATGATAAAGAAAATTTAAGTTTATAAGAAGAGTTAGTTAAATCCTGGCGGCTTTTTATGATCTGTTTCCACAATCAATAGCTTACTGAAAGTATAATTTATGACTTGAAATATTTTGATGTTATACAAAGGATTTCATATTTGAAATCGATATATCAACCAAATAAAACTTCCTGTAAAAATGCTTTTTTGGTTGCAGAGCTTAGAGACCTTCCCCAGCCACCAGTATTTCATTGCTGTGGATCTTGATGCCAAAGGCATATTCTTTTGTATACTACAGTAATTTGGGTTTGTGTGGGAGTATGTGGAGGCATTAGGTGGGATGGAGGTAATGATAGCTCAAATGCCTTTGCTTCATAGGAACTGAGTTTTTTTTTTCCTCTGAAGTGAGAAGGGGGTGCAGCAGACAGAGAGACTCCCACATGCGCCCAACCAGGATCCACCCAGAATGCCCACTAGGGGGCGATGCTCAGCCCATCTGGGGTGTTGCTGTGCTGCAACTGGAGCCATTCTAGCACCTGAGGTGGAGGCCATGGAGCCATCCTCAGTGCCCGGGCCAACTTTGCTCCCATGGCGCCTTGGCTGCAGAAGGGGAAGAGAGAGACAGAAAGAGAAAGGAGGGGGGAAGCGTGGAGAAGCAGATGGGTGCTTCTCCTGTGTGCCCTGGCTGAGAATCAAACCCGGGACTTCCACACACCGGGCCGACGCTCTACTGCTGAGCCAACTAGCCAGGGCCAGAACTGAGTTCATTCTTTTTTTTTTTTTTCTGAAGCTGGAAACGGGGAGGCAGTCAGACAGACTCCCGCATGCGCCCGACCGGGATCCACCCAGCACGCCCACCAGGGGGCGATGCTCTGCCCATCCGGGGTGTCACTCTGTTGCGACCAGAGCCACTCTAGCACCTGAGGCAGAGGCCAAGGAGACATCCCCAGCGCCTGGGCCATCTTTTGCTCCAATGGAGCCTCGGCTGCGGGAGGGGAAGAGAGAGACAGAGAGGAAGGAGAGGGGGAGGGGTGGAGAAACAGATGGGCACTTGTCCTGTGTGCCCTGGCCGGGAATCGAACCCGGGACTTTCTCACGCCAGGCCGACGCTCTACCACTGAGCCAACTGGCCAGGGCCCTGAGTTCATTCTTAATAGCACAATTCAAAAAAAATTTTGTTATGTCTCCAGCATTTATAAATTCTAATAAATCAATGGGTCAGGAGTCAGAAAAAAAATATTTAGTGATAATATAGTGATAATTTTATACCATTAATACATGACATTTTGTTCTTCTGTTGTGTCTTGTAATATAAAAAAATGATGAAACTGATTCTACCCTAGTGAAGCCAACTAACCAAATCAATCTCATAATACATGAACAATACATTAGACTTCAAATCAAATAGATTTGGGTTCAAATGCTGGACAGACATTGACCAACCCTTTGATTTTGGGTGGGTTATATCTTTGAATATCAAGTCCATCACTAAAAATAATTTTTAAAAGGAATAAAATATGTAAAAATAGTATCAGTTTAAAATGATTACAAGTTTGATCTTTTGAAGATTAATAAATAGTATTTTCAGTACTTAAAAGTGTCATATTTTACTAACTCACATCTATGTAGTGTAAGAATTCTAGAACTAAGAGGAATCTTACAGTGTATTAATCAGCACTCATTTTAACAGGTGTAGAAACCTCAGGAGGGAATGCAAGCTGCTAGTGGTCACATACTAACTCAACTATGTGATTGGGGCTTAAGCCTGTTAGCTAATTTTTCTTAGTTTTGCATACAGTAAGTGTTGTGGGAAATCTTAGGTAGTAGGTGGGGAAGTGTGTTGATTCCTCTCCACAGGTTTGGGGGATGAATTGAGCTACTGGCTGGACCAGAAGCAAGGCCTCTAAGCCACAACCGTGCTGTGAAGCCAAGGGTAAGAACCAACATCAGGTCTCAGGTTCGTAATCAGAGATGCCACATTTTTTTTCAGCACCCTTTTGTGTAAGGCTTTATGTTACATATCTCTAAATTTCCAGTGAGCTCTAATTTATATAATTGGTGCTGGAAAGTAATTTTTCTACTTCCAACAGACAGACAGGAGAAAGAACCAAAACCCAATGAAATAAAAAAATTTATTCAACATCACACAACTTGCAAGTGATTTACTCAGGACTCTAGCATTCATATATTATCTGATTCTAAAGCCAAATTCTCCCACAGATTCATAGCATGAACATTATATCCTGGGCTGTCTCTTGCCTTGTGTTTCTTTTTATTATTATTATATATTAAGTTAGAGGTGGGGAGGAGGAGACAGATTCCCGTATGTGCTCCAACCGAGATCCATTGAGCAAGCCCCCTACCAGGAAATCCTCTACCCATCTGGAGCTGCTGCTCTGTTGCTTGGCAACCCAGCTATTTTAGTGCCTGAGGCGAGGCCATGGAGCCATCCTCAGAACCCAGGACCAACTTGTTTGTTGTGACACCTTAGTTGTTCATTGATTGCTTTCTCATATGTGCCTTGACCGTGGGCCTTCAACAGACCTAGTAACCCTTTGCTCAAGCCAGCGACAGTGGGTCCAAGCTGGTAAGCCTTGCTTAAACCAGATGAGCCTGCGCTCAAGCTGGCATCCTCGGGGTCTCGAACCTGGGTCCTCTGCATCCCAGTGCGACACTCTATCCACTGCACCACCGCCTGT
Organism: Saccopteryx leptura; assembly: GCF_036850995.1. Taxonomy (NCBI): domain Eukaryota; kingdom Metazoa; phylum Chordata; class Mammalia; order Chiroptera; family Emballonuridae; genus Saccopteryx; species Saccopteryx leptura. Next base: position 30,109,683 of record NC_089514.1, read on the forward strand.
TCAGCAGAGCCAACTTGTTTGAACCATTCAGTCCATAGCTGCAGGAAGAGAAGAGAGACAGAAAGAGAGAGAAAGGATAAAGGAGGGGTGGAGAAGCAGATGGTCATTTCTTCTGCGTACCCTGACTGGGGAATCAAACCCAGGACTTCCACACACTGGGCCAATGCTCTACCACTGAGCCAACTGGCCAGGGCTGCCTTGTGGTTTTTAATAGCACTCCCTTTTAGTCTCAAAAGTCCTGGGCTAGACAATAAATTATATGATCATCCTAGCAATATTTCAACAAGTGTGCTATAAAAAATAGGCTTTAAGCCAAATACAGGCAGTTTGATTGTGTCTAGGTGTTATCAGGGAAGGAGATGAGCTGCAATGTCCTCTTTCCTCTTAGTTGGTCCAGAGGTGGCTGGCTGATACAACAACGAGTTTAAGAAGAGTGGGGGTCTGTGAGTTGGTTGAAGAGCAAACAGTAAATCGGAGAGAAGGTCTGGACAGACAGTGTGTGCACTCTGAGTGCAGTCTCTGTTCCCTGGAAGTCAGGCTTCACAGAAAGCATGGCTAACTGGCAGTTTTGACATTTAGACACTTAGAAAATGGTGAAATTCGACCGCATGAAGAAAGCCAAAGTCAGTAAGTCATGTGTACTATGGCGATGTCTGGATCATAGTTGCTTTAGTTACTGTAGGCCAAGGTGGTAAAAACCAAAGCCATTTAACTTTCACACTCAGTCTGGAGTCCAAGAACTGCACTATCCTGTCTACATTAACATGGCCTTGCTATTCCACTGTCTTTGTTGGCATACTTTACTTTCAGGAGTCTCCTGCCTAGGCAATTTGTTTTATTGTTTATTACTGGAGATTCTTAGAAGACAGAATAATGTCTCCCCAAAGATGTCCATGTCTTAATCCCCGACACCTGTATTTTTATTATTACCTTGCATTTTTTCAAGATAAAATATGTTACCTTACCCGAGAAAAGGGGCTCTGCAGATGTGATTATGTGAAGGACTTGAGATGGGGAGATTGTCTTGTGTTATCTGGGTGGGCCCAGGGTAATCACAAGGGTCCTCACAAGGAAGGTAGGAGAGTCAGAGTCATACTCAGAGAATGAGAGGTGACAACGCTGGGAGCAGAGGTCAAGGTGATGTGGGGAACAGGCCATGAGCCCAGGAACACAGGCCGTCTCTAGACCCTGGAAAATGGCAGGAAATACCTGCTCCCCTGGAGCCTCCAGAATCAGTGCAACCTGACCAGGCAGTGGCGCAGTGGATAGAGCGTCAGACTGGGATGCAGAGGACCCAGGTTTGAAACCCTGAGGTCGCTGGCTTGAGCACAGGCTCATCCGGCTCGAGCATGGGCTCACCAGCTGGAGTGTGGGGTTGCTGGCTTGAGTGTGGGATCATAGACATGACCCCATGGTCGCTAGCTTGAGCCCAAGGTCGCTGGCTTGAAGTCCAAGGCTGCTGGCTTGAGCAAGGGGTCACTTGGTCTGCTGTAGTCCCCCAGTCAAGGCACATATAAGAATGCAATCAATGAACAACTAAGGAGACTAAGGAGCTGCAATGAAGAATTGATGCTTCTTATCTTTCTTTTTGCCTGTCTGTCCCTATCTGTCCCTCTCTCTATCTTTCTGTCTCTATCTCTCTCTCTCTCACACACACACATAAAAACAAAAAACAAACCAGAATCAGTGCAGCCCTGTTGACACTTAGATTTGGGAACTTCTGACCTCCAGGGCTGTGAGATATTGTTTACAGACGCTAAATCTGTGGTGATTTGCTATAGTAGCAACAGGAAGCAAATACAGACCCACCAACTCTTCAATGGGAAGCATTGACAGAGAGTTTGCACCCAAAATTATCTTAATCCTTTGGCTCAAAATCATTGTCTTGCTGTTTTCACTACTTCTGGACTTGTGACCCTTACCCAATCCTAATTGACCTCCTTCTTGTAGCTTTGAAAGAGCCACTTTGATCTTGCCATCCATTCCTTGACCGGCTCCCTGAGAATTGCCAAAGCTCTGTGAAGCTGGTGGTCTCTCTTACCATAGTCAACAATAAACTCAGCTCAGTCTTATCAACAGATGGTATTTGCTGATATTTGAGCAGCCAGCATTTGACAGTTGACTGAATAAAGCCATTACCACTAGGTAGTTTTCCTTTTTTATCTTTTTAAATTTTTGTTAATTTTGGAGAGAGAGGAAGAAGGAGAGAGCAGCAGGAAGGGAGAGAAATGAGAAGCATAAAATCATAGTTGCAGCAGCTTAGTTGTTCATTGATTGCTTCTCATACATGCCTTGACGGGGTGGGCGGGTTGCAGCTGAGCCAGTGACCTCTTGCTCAAGCCAGCAACCTTTGGCTCAAGCCAGCAACTGTGGGGTTATGTCTATGATCCCACGCTCAAACCAGCAACTCCACACTCAAGCTGGCTAGCCTGCACTCAAACCACATGAGCCTGTGCTCAAGGCAGCAACCTTGAGATTTCGAACCTGGGTCCTCATAGTCCCAGGTTGATGCTCTATTCACTGCACGAGCACCTGGTAAGGCCGTCTGTGGAGATCTTTTTAAAAAGTACTGGTGTCTGTGCTTTATTTAATCTAATAGTACATTTCTATAAACATCACAGTGGGTGGAGATAAGATTCTGTATTTTGGAAAACTACCAGATAATGTAAAATCCTGTTCTTGACTGGCTCCTGAATGTCAAGAACCTTAGTTTAACCTGTACAAAACAAATTGTTTCCAGTCCAAACCTCTTCCCCTCCCTCTGTTCATATGTATTAATAAAGTTACTATCCTTATGAATTAAATTTAGGAATTTAGGCTGGCCCCGTCCGGAGAGAGAAAGCACACTGCTATGAGAAAGTTTAATTTAAAAAACTATTAACTGTAAAAGGGGATAGTAGTTGCAAAAGATGGTCTAAGAAGAGGTGAAAAGAGCTGACAGAAACGTGGGAATGGAGAAAGAAGGAGCAGCCACTGCCCCAGGGCTGAGATCTGGTGCACTTAAGTCCTTCCGGGCTGATTCCAGACCTTGCTGCAGCGGGCACAGCCAGCTCACTGGGTGGCGAGCCGTTCCTCTGGTGCAGTACTCATGGAACTTGCCAAAAACGAGCTCTCTAAAGTGCCAAGGAAAGCTTTTTTCAGAGGGAGGTGTCTCAGTGGAGGTATTTTACTACAGAACCTTGGGGGGCGGAGTGAGTGGGGAAGCTGCCGCCACTGGGAACACTGGCTCCGGTGCAGGTGCTGGAGAAGAGAAGACGCGCATGCGCTTCGCCAGAAGCAGGGAGCAAATCCCTTTCCTCCTGTGCCCTCGACTGACAAAGCTCAGCATTGTGCCAGCTGGAACGGGGCAAATAGAGGGCCCAGGTTTACTTCACAGGGCAGGCTTTGGGTGAATTTGGAGCTGAGTGGCTATCAATGGCCAACTAGTACATGGGGGAACCATCCCAGAAATCCCCCTTCTTCATCTTTCTGGTCCAGTTGGTACCATGTCCTACACAGAAGTGGATTTAATGGCGGGCACACTGGGCGTGCCCCCTGGGCCCTGGCTTCTGAAGGGCCCGCAAAACTTCAACTTTACCTTTTTTCCTTCCTTCCTTCCTTCCTTCCTTCCTTCCTTCCTTCCTTCCTTCCTTCCTTCCTTCCTTCCTTCCTTCCTCCCTCCCTCCCTCCCTCCCTCCCTCCCTCCCTCCCTCCCTCCCTCCCTTCCTTCCTTCCTTCCTTCCTTCCTTCCTTCCTTCCTCTTTCTTCCTTTTTTTCTTTCTTTCTCTTTCTTTCTTTTATTATTATTATTATTATTATTATTATTATTAGTGACAGAGGCAGAGGTAGACAGAGAGAGGTACAGATAGGGACAGACAGACAGGAAGGGAGAGAGATGAGAAGCATCAGTTCTTTGCTGCAGCACCTTAGTTGTTCATTGATTGCTTTCTCATATGTGCCTTGACGGGGGGTGGGGGTGGGTGGGGGTGTGAGCGGGGGCTACAGCAGAGCAAGTGATCCCTTCCTCAAGTCAGTGAGCTTGGGCTCAAGCTGGTAAGCCTTGCTCAAACCAGATGAGCCGGCGCTCAAGCCAGCGACCTCAGGGTTTCCAACCTAGGTCCAACGAGTCCCAGTCTGATGCTCTATCTACTGTGCCACCGCCAGGTCAGGCCACCCTTTTTTCTAGTGACACTAAGTTTGGTTTCATATATGCAATTTTAACATTAATAGTACATAATTTTTTTTGTTTATTTAAAAATATGGTTAACATGTATTTTTATTTTCCCTCTCTCTCTCTCAATCTACTTTAATCCTCCTCTGGTTCTACAGAGCTTTCCCTGGAAATGCCCAGGCTTCTCCACAGCTGCATCATCGTCTTCTGTGTCCTTACTGGTTTCCTGCTTCTCAATAGTTCACACTTCAGCTCTCCTTCCCATTGCTTCCAGAGACATTGTTCTTCAAGTCAAAAATGCATCTATTGATGGACTATGTTAATTCCTCTATGAACTTACACAGGATGCTCATGAAACCTAGAGGTATAGTTCTAACTGGTCTAAAATGACAGCAAATGAGCATGACAATACAATACCATATGCAAATTAGAAAGTCTCTTCTTGATTTTTTATTTTTATTTTTTTGTTAAGTGAGAGACCAGGAGACAGAGACAGACTCCCGCATGCGTCCTGACTGGGATCCACCCCACAAGGCTTCTACCAGATAATGCTCTGCTGGTCTGGGCCACTGCTCTGTTGTTCAGCAACGGAGCTATTTTAGTACCTGAGGTAAGACCATGGAGCCATCCTTACCACCTGGGGCCAACTTTACTCGAACCATTCAAGCCATGGCTGCAGGAGAAGAAGAGAGAGAGAGAGAGACAGAGAGACAGAGAGACAGGGAGAGAGAGAGGTGAGGGAGAGGGGGGAGAAGCAGATAGTTGTTTCTCCTGTGTGCCCTGACTGGGAATCGAACTAGGGACTTCCACATGTTGGGCCGATGCTCTACCACTGAGCAACCAGCCACAGCTTGAATTTTTCATGCTGTTTTAACCTGTTGATTTATGGTTCAGAAGCAGTCAGTATACCTAAGGAATTGTGAGACACAACCAATGGAGTGGAGAATTAAAGATCAGAAGTTTACTTTCTCAAACCTGCATTTCAAATACTGAAATAGAAATTCTTTAAGACCCTGGGTTAGAGAGATGAGAAAAACCATGACTATTATTTGAGTTACTGATTAATAACCAATTTACTATGAGTGAGACCTTGCTAGTTACACTGCCCGGAAGATGCTGACCCCTGGGCAGGGCTGGCTTCTCCAATCAGCACAGTATTGAAGACCCACAATGAAAATATTTTCATTTCTTTTAAAGCAGGAGGAAAAAATGAACTTTTAGGTCAAAGAAAATATTTTAACATAATAATATATTTGTATACCAAAACAATTACGAAAGATAAAATTTTGTAATTTTTTTTAAAGGGCAAGTTCCACAAAACAAAGTGCTTAGAGCCCCTGAAAAGTCACAATGTGGCCCCTGGCTGGGGACTCTGGCCTAAGTTGGGGATCAGGTTCAGTGTTTTCCTCACAGTATTGCTCTTGCCCATTGTTTGTAGACTGAATAATAATCTCTGAAAAATAATTAGGTGTGTCTTAGTAATGAATAAGATAGGAATTTATTTTAAGGAGTTTCTAAAGTCATTCTTTCATATACAGTCTCAGCAATGATTAACAAGAGAATAGCTACTATGATGTCTGTCTGGAAGGGGTCTACATAAATTTGTGATGCTGGGAAAGTTATCCATAAACTGGACTGGGTAAGAAGTATTGATTTAGTAGATCTACATAGCAACCATAGCAACATTTTAAAAATCTTTATTAATTATAATAGCTGACCCTCTCTGGGCTGAGACAGGATTGGTTTATACAGGCCAGCAATTTTCAACCTTTTTAATCTCATGGCACATAAACTAATTACTAAAATTCTGCGGCACGCCAAAAAATATATATATTTTGCCAATCTGACAAAAAAATAGGTATAATTTTGATTTATTCAGACTGGATGCTATTGTTGTGCTGGCTGTTGTCATTTTTTTTAATTTGATGATCTAAGGGAAAAGAAGTCAGTGTCCCTGACTGAATAGTCAGGTATTGCATGTTTTAAAAATTCTTTTGGCACACCGGTTGAAAATTGCCAGTTTAGGCCAAAAGTATACATGTACCATAGGGTAAATCAGAGAGATGACTCACCCTGGTCTTCACTTAGAAGGGGAGGATTTTATTCTGATTATTCTACGACTTAGTTAAAAGACTGATAAGTTTTTCCAGTGTTTACATTGGGTCTCTAAATTGTGAATGGAGTTAAGTTTGGAGATGTGCATATCCAATTTCTTTTTGTTTTGTGTTTAATTTTTAAAAGAGAGGGTGCTTATTATTTTTCTTATCCAATGAAAGCCATTCTACCTTGAGTGAGTACCTCTAGATGAGCAGTGTTACAGTAAAATACCAGCCTCCCCCCAGCCTAGAATGTTCTGATGATAGAAAGAGGACGGGTTCCAGGTTTGGACAAACCTAAGCTGATCTTCAAGGAGTTTTTCCCGGTTATGTGCCCTTGGAAAATCACTTAATTTCTTTTCATTGTAAGTTGATTTCTGTCCTTGTAAAATGAGGAGAAAAATGTTTTTCCCTCAGTTTTTCTCATTCTTACCGAAGCTGCCTTCTGGTTTCAATATTCTTTTGTTTTGTCAAACACAGGGTCAAGGTGAGATTATGAGTGCAGTGTTGTCCGGAAACCAGCATAACATTTAAAGTTGCATTTGGGGGGGGGGGGGTATTTTTTTTTTTCTGAAGCTGGAAACGGGGACAGACAGACAGACTCCCGCATGCGCCCGACCGGGATCCACCCGGCACGCCCACCAGAGGCTACGCTCTGCCCACCAGGGGGCGATGCTCTGCCCATCCTGGGCGTCGCCATGTTGCGACCAGAGCCACTCTAGCGCCCGGGCAGAGGCAAAGGAGCCATCCCCAGCGCCCAGGCCATCTTTGCTCCAATGGAGCCTTGGCTGCGGGAGGGGAAGAGAGAGACAGAGAGGAAGGAGGGGGTGGGGGTGGAGAAACAGATGGGCGCTTCTCCTGTGTGCCCTGGCCAGGAATCGAACCCAGGACTTCTGCACGCCAGGCCGATGCTGTACCACTGAGCCAACCGGCCAGGGCAAGTTGCATTTTAACTCTATAAAATTTACTGATTTTATTTGTAAAATAAATATTGATTCCTTAAAAGTTATTATTGTATTAAATTCCTAATTGCCAAATTAGCAAATTTCTTACACATCTTACTGCTATTGTTTTATATTTTCATCCTTCCTTTATCTTTCCCACGGCTATCACTCTAATTCAGCCTTTTATTCCTTTATAAAATTTAAAAAAAATTTGCTCCTTACAATGTTTTGCAATCACTATTTCCATCTAATTCTAAAATATTTCCATCATTTCAAAGTAAAATCCCTCACCCTTTAAACAGTCTGTCCCCATTCCCCCCCCCCCCCCCCCAACTCCTGGCAACCACCAGTCTGCATTTTGTCAGAATGAAATGATCTATTCAGGGTATTTCATATAAATGGTAAGATATACTGTGTGACCTTTGTCATTTATGGTAATGCTTCTGAGGGTCATTCATGTTGTAACAGGTGTCTGTACTTCATTCCTGGTTATGCCTAAATTTGTACTTAGATCTCTATGTTCTTTAGAATGTATTTACCACATTTTGCTTATTCATTCTTCCATCGAAGGGTATTTGATCACTCTGGCTATTGTAAACAGTGTTGCTACAAACATTCTTGTTATATGTACTTCTTTGAGTAACCGTTTTCGATTCTTTTAAGTATAGTGCTGGGTCATATGGTAACTCTATATCTAACTTTTTGAGAAACTGCCGAGATGCATTCTACAGTGGCCGAACCATTTTACATTCCCACCAGTGGATGAGGGTTCCAATTTTTCCACATCCTCACCTTCGTGAAAATATTGACTTTGCAAGGTTGTTGAGTGGCTTAACTGCGATGGGGGTTCCAGAAGGGAAAGCAGTGAGCAGCCATCCTCATCTCTTTTCCTTCTTTTCCTGGCTGAGCCAACCGGCCAGGGCCCCCGTCATTAATTCAGTGAATGTATCGGGAGCAAAATGTCCCTTGCAAGTATTGTGTTTGACACCATCTGAGAAAAGATAACTGACTGGAAGTCAAATAAGAAATTATCATTCCCCAAACAGATGTAAAGGAATGCCAAGGCTCCCTGTTTTACAGGGCAATAAACCAGGCAACCTCCATGAAGCAGCCAAGGCAGATCTTTGGAATTAAGACCCAGGTCAGCCCTGGATTTCTATTATTCTGATAGGCATTTGTGTTCTGACGTTGGGCTCAAGATACAGCTTGCGGGCTTTTCTCCCCTCCCCTATTCTTCCTCCCTACTCTTGCTTCCTTCCTCTGACCTCTTTTCTTCTCATCCTACTGTTTAGAGTCGGCCTGACAGCTGCAACAAAGGCCCCACCCCGTCTGGAGATCTGGTTCATCCTTGCAGAAGTGAGGTAGTGTCGGCAAGAGCAATGAAATACTGCGACAAGCAGCAGTGGGAGGAGCAGAGGGAAGGCTGAGAGCAGCTGAGGGCAGATGGAGTAGCTGAGGGCAGAGGGAGCCCCCCACCCGGTTCTCCCTTCCCTCTGGACTTCAGAGTAACCTCGTGAATTGCCATATGCCAGAAAGTTTAGTTTTACATACATAAATCCATATAACTTTGTATAAATCCCTGCAAATCTATGAAGCTTATGAAGTGACAAGAGCCCTCTAACGTACTACCTCCACTCACCCACCTGATTGAGACAACTTTAGCTTCCACCCTTTCATATTCTTCCCATCCTCAGCTGCTTGCATTTCCTTTCCTTTCCTTTCTGACTTAAGACCATGGTCTATTGCAACATGTACAACTGTAAGTGGGAATCCTGGTCCTTGTGCTACAACTGGATTTTGTGATGTGCGAGGGGCGGGTAGAGGGAAGATTGGTGAAGGGCAGGGCTTGAGGTCCCAAGTGGACAAACTTGAGGAAGGCTACTTAAAGGGAACTGTCTACAGTTGAAAGAAGTTATGCTATTTATCCAATAGGATATTTAAGATTTAAAAATAATTCACAATACTGGTCCAGGGGAGTAAAACATAAACACTCCATGAAGGAGTCACTGTGTTTATTCCGGAGAGCAGTGAACTAAGGAAACCACGAGATTTTATCTTTCAGGAAACATGACAAGACGTTCTGCTTAGTATGGAAGCTGCTTTTTCTCTTCATCAATTTTCCCCCTTTGTTGACCACGAGCCACACTTATGTCCTTATAGATTTGGGTCTGGACAAGTTTTAAGTGTCAGGGAGAACAGGTTGGTATGTGGTAGTGCTAGCAGGCAAGTTTTGTTTTTTTTTTTTATTTTTTTTTTTTTATTCATTTTAGAAAGGAGAGAGAGAGGGAGAGAAAGAGAAGGGGGGAGGAGCAGGAAGCATCAACTCCCCATATGTGCCTTGACCAGGCAAGCCCAGGGTTTCGAACCGGCGACCTCAGCATTTCCAGGTCGACGCTTTTATCCACTGCTCCACCACAGGTCAGGCCAGCAGGCAAGTTTTGATTGGGGGTGAGGGGTGTGGAATTTGGCCTCTTATGCTCTCAGGTCAAAGGGCAAGAGAAAGCTCAAAGGAATTCCAGTCTGACAGAGTTTGGTCAGTTCTGCATTCGTCTCTATTTGGCCTAGGCACTGGATCTTCCTCATTGAAGGAGCTCTCACTTTGTAAAGGGCTCCAGTGGCCACACTTCTGTTACCTGAGTTCTATATATTGAAGAGTCTTGGTTCCAGGGTCATCCTGAGGGTGGGGTAACACATCCACAGGGCCGTCTCTGTAAAATAACTCAAGGATCGCATTAACCACCAGTCTGCTACGAGGGAGCAGAACCAGTTTTAAGCCAATCACTGTGATCTGTGTGCTCTTTCAGATAGAGTATTTTGAAATTTCTGGAAAGATTCAGGCTTATGTTGAGAATCATCAGCATGTAAGTTTTTAAAAAGTCATGATACTGGATTAAATTGCCAAGCAAGTGATGAGTGTATTTAAAAAAAATAATAGAGGTCCAAGGACTGACCAATATTAAGAGATCAAATGATAATAAGGAACCAGCCAAGGAGATGGAGTGGCTGTTGATAAAAAAAAAAAAAATCAAGAGAGTATGTGTCCCGAAAGCCAAGGGTTTAAAGGGAGGACAGCGATTAGCTGCACAAAATGTTGCTCAGAGGACAGCTCAGGTGAGGACTGAGGAATGCCCTTTGGATTTTGCAATGAGAGGGCTATCGGTAATTTTTGTGGAATGTGGGAGCAAAATCGTTTTGGAGTGGGTTTAGGAGAGAATAAAAGAAAATTGGAAGTGGAAAGTTCAGATCAACCGTTGGAAGAGGTTTACTGTTGAAATGAGGTAGATGAAGGGAGAAGTAGAGTCATAGAGTGAATTACTTGTTGTTTGTATTGTTAAGAGGGCAGGGAAAGTTCCTGGAGAGATCCACTTCAGCTGTGTCAATGTATTACCGTATTTCCCCATGTATAAGACGCACCTTTTCCTGAAAAATTTGGGGTCTAAAAACTGGTTACATCTTATACAGTGGTTGTAGATTTTTTTTTTACTTGCATTTCCCACTTTTTTGCGTGGATGAGGAGTTGTATGAATTGTATGATGAATAAAACTTGATTTCAATAACTTTATGTAATACATTTTTTTTCCCAAATTTCAGGCCCCAAAATTAAGGTGAGTCTTACACATGCGAGCGTCTTATACATGAGGAAATACGGTAATTAGCCCCTTCCTGTTTTTAAGCTAGATTACATTCTCTCTCTTAGAATTGTATACCTACTTTTTTTTTTTTTTTAACAGAGACAGAGAGTGAGTAGACAGAGAGGGATAGACAGGGACAGATAGGAACGGAGAGAGATGAGAAGCATCAATCATTAGTTTTTCATTGCGCGTTGCAACACCTTAGTTGTTCATTGATTGCTTTCTCATATGTGCCTTGACCACGGGCCTTCAGCAGACCGAGTAACCCCTTGCTGGAGCCAGCGACCTTGGGTTCAAGCTGTTGGGATTTTTGCTCAAACCAGATGAGCCCACGCTCAAGCTGGCGACCTTGGGGTCTCAAACCTGGGTCCTCTGCATCCCAGTCCGATGCTCTATCCACTGCGCCACCGCCTGGTCAGGCTGTATACCCACTTTTAATAATTAAGCTGTCTCTGTGTACTGCTTCTACCCTTCCCTCAAAGTATTCTTTGTTCAGGTCAACAGAGACATCCTCATTAGCAGATCTAATGGTTAATTTTCTGCTCCTTAACTGCTTAGTAGGTTTACTCTGATCCATCCTCCTACTTGTTGCCAACGTTTTCACTGGCATCCAGGCCGCCCCTCCCAGACTCTCCGGTACCCTCTGCTCCTGCTCGTCTGTGCTGCCTGTCCCTGCTGTGCCCGCCCCTCCAGGCACAGGGCTGGCTCCCCACAGCCCTGCCTTTAATTATCCGCTCTTACTTGCTTCCGGTTATCAGCACCAATCCTCTGGCTTCAGTTTCTACCTGTATTCGTGGTTCAATGATCTGTTGTAATAATAGTGGCATATAACACTTACCGGGCAGTTACTGTGACGTGCCAGGCACTTTGCTGGCTGATATATCTGCCTTGTCTCATTCAGTTCACACCAAATACTCATCTGAATTGTACTGTGATCATTTTCAGATAAGGAAGTTTATGCTCAGTAAGGCTCCAAATTTTGTCCAACCCCACAGAGTTAGTAAATGGCAGAGCTTTCATTTAACCCAGTGGTCTCCAACCCCCGGGCCGTAGACCAGTACCAGTCCGTGGGCCATTTGGTACTGGTCCGCAGAGAAAGAATAAATAACTTACATTATTTATATTTAAGTCTGAATGATGTTTTATTTTTAAAAAATGACCAGATTCCCTTTGTTACATCCGTCTAAGACTCACTCTTGACGCTTGTCTTGGTCACGTGATACATTTATTCATCCCACCCTAAAGGCTGGTCCGTGAAAATATTTTCTGACATTAAACAGGTCCGTGGCCAAAAAAAGTTGGGGACCACTGATTTAACCCATTGCCTCCTTGACTCTAATGCAATTACAACTACTGTGTTTTATCTTTTACAACTCTAACTCAGATCTCCTTAGGTTTAAATTGGTACACCCATCCAGCTGCCTGAGGGCACTTCTATCTCAGTAGATATTAAACTGAACTCAATACTGCTTGTCCCTCATTCCAGCCCTACCGACCCACAAATGTCCCTTCTTCATGATCTCTTCTGATATGCCTCTGCACCTTCTCCTGCTGGCACCTCTTTCTAATTGACTCCTGCTGAGGGGCTCCCACTCCAGTTGGTTCCCAGCACAGCCTTCCAGCTTAGCTTTTGAAAGTCAACCTGATCATGCCACTTCACTGTGGCTCCTGTCACCTCCATTGTCATTTCCATTCTCCTTATAATATCACTCTATAATTGGCCTTGCCCACTTGCCTATCAAGACATCATGAACACATGTGAAAAATTATATTTCAAGATATATGTGGATGCTGTTATGCTGAAGAAATTAAAATGTTCCAAAATCTTTACTACTGTTGAAGTGGCTGATTAGTTATTTTTCTCAATCAATGGGAAACTAAATGTACAATTGTTTTCATGTGAGACTGCTCATTTTGACGTTAAAAAAGACATTGTTATTCATAACTACATACCAACTAGATTATTTTCCTGTAAAAGCTCTTGTTTTCATTAATCTGGACCCTACAGTTAGGGCATATTAATTTTATATAATAAACTTTGGAAAAATGTGACAGTGGGGATGGGTAAGAAGAAATGTTATAAATTAAATTACAATGGCCTGAGGATGAGAGAAAGGGACAGAAATAAACTGCTCACAAAAATTAGGGGATATTTTATAGCTTCATATTCATTTTGAAATATCCCCTAAGTTTTGTGAGCAGTAGAGTTAACCAGTTCATAGGTGTGGGCTAACTAAAAGAAGACTGACCGCATTCCAGAATATATGTTGGAGCTGTGAATCAGCCTTCAGGTGTCTATCAGCAGACTAAATTCACCACATCCTGCTTTTGCATAACTTTCCGGACTGTCGCCTGTAACCAATCAAAAGTAGAAACTATTTCATCCTTACAGACTGCACCTAACATGGAACTGCCCTCACTTCACCTTCTCCCTCTCCCTTTCTCTGTAGCCTGTATAAATTCTTTCAAAACAACCTCTAATCTTTCTTCCCCAAAACACAATATATACAAGAATCGTCAACTCCAGGAGGGGGTCGTGCTGTCTTCTCCATCTAGCGCTGCTACTGGTGGGCCAGACTGCATGTCCCAGGACCTGGTCCTTTTCTGGCTAGCAGATGGTTCAATAAGCCCTTTCTTTGGAAAAATTTTAATCTTGAAAAAAAAATTTTTTTTTAAACATAGTGATTATATCCCTAAGTGAAATGCAAATAAATACTGAAGCACTTTCTTTTACGTAAAGGCAAACTGGGCAGGCTCCAAATAGCTGGGGATAAGGTTCCTTCTTCACCCCAGAAAGAGTGCTCAAACTCATCGTTCAGAGTAATTTCTAACCATCTGGCTCACATATGTAGCTTTAATACTTTCCTCCCATTTTGTCCCTTCCTGTCTTCCACTCCCCCTTTTCCAGTGTTTTCTTTCTCCCTTTTTATCCGCTAGTCTTCTGGTATTTGGGACTACATAAGCCTTTTGTTGGAAGAATAGATGGTTCTCAGTTTTAGAAAATCTGTGGTTCTACAAAAAGCATATGTACACAACCATTGTTAACATTCTACTTTTTGTTTTACTGAGACTAAGTAACAGATCTGGGAGTGACAAATCAAATCGTGTCATGATAGACTAATTCTTCTGGATTTTTTCACATTATTTTTTTAGCCTGCGGACTTAAATGGAGATATCACAGGGAATTTCTATGAAGTTAAAAGAGAAGTAGGTGTCAACGTGAAACAACTTTCAAACCTGTAAGAATTTTTCATGAGTTTATTTGAGCCAAACTGTTGACAATTGCTAGAAAGCAAAGTCTCAATGAATTGAGAAAGTGCTCCAGAAAATGGCAGTTTCACCACTTATTTTATACATTAGAATCAAAAGGGAAGACTTAAAGGGATTACATGAAGTTGACTGATGGTAGATTAGGGAGGCAGGAGAAGGAAAAGTGGGGAAATCTCTGGGATTGGATAAAAGTGAAAATGTATATGTTGTGAAACGTTTACATAGCCAGGAACACGGCAGTCAACAGTTAATGGTTCATATATCAGTAACAACGAGGGGTCTTTTGGCTTCTGCTCTGGTGGGATGTCTAGCCTGATGGAGAAGGAAGATGATCCTTACATCCCAAAGGCATGTTATCAGGTGCATGATCATAGATGCAAAAGAGAGCAGACAGGTTTGAGTAAAAGCAAGCATTGACCTTTGTTTAGGAAAAGTTCTTCCCTAGGATATGACTATCCACCATAAACTGCTTTCAGTGAGAAAGGTTTGATTTGGACCATCCTGTGTGTAACTTAGTTCCCTGAGTTCGCAAGGCCATTGTGTAGGCTTTCCCTGAGCTTGTCAGGTTCAGTTTACACATCTCTATTTACTGTAAAAGAATTTTTGGCCTGACCTGTGGTGGTGCAATGGATAAAGCGTCGACCTGGAAATGCTGAGGTCGCCGGTTCGAAACCCTGGGCTTGCCTGGTCAAGGCACATATGGGAGTTGATGCTTCCTGCTCTTCCCCCTTCTCTCTCTCTCTCTCTCTCTCTCTCTCTTCTCTCTCCCTCTCTGTCTCTCTCTCCTCTCTAAAAAAAAAAAAAAGAATAAATAAAATTAAAAAAATTAAAAAAAATTTTTTTTTCATCCACATAGGGGACAGAGAACTAAAGATCCGAAGTCCTATTTCAAGTTGTATTTCAACACCTGATAGAAAGCATCATTAAAAATTTGATCAAACAGCAGAGAAACAAGCATAGGGCTGGTGAGAAGGTGTGTGGCCAGTAGTTGTTGTCGTGGCCATTCACATGCAGGTTCTCAATGAATTCGGACAGACAGAAGAGAAACAGCGGAGCCAAAAAATGGTGGGCCATTCCTTTATTAAAGTCTCGCACCGGCTGACGAGCAACACACAGGGAAAGCACTTCCCTTTCACTCATTCAGAGCTCTCAAAGCCCTGACATACTCTCTGGTTCCACAACCAGGAGAATCTTCTCTGGTTTCTCCTAGAATCAAAGGCCCCGCCAGTCTCAGCAGAGCTTGCAAAAGCCGCTCAGCGCTGGTTCCCCACCTGCACACCTCCTCTTTCCCAGCCAACATGGCTTCTTCTTCAGCACTCCGCATTCCCTCATTCCCTCTGCTCTCACTCTCACTCCTGTTTGCTCTGCAAACATGGTTTCTCTCCGCCTCTTCTTCTCTTCTTTTCAAAACTTTCTGGCAAGAAAACCACTCCTCCAGCAAACATTAGCAAAACAGTGGCCCTTTCCAAGCAGGAAGGTAATCTGCAATTTCACTGACCACAGATACCTGGCGCTGCCCAGCCCCCAACTCAAACCATAAGTGAGCAAACATAAAAATCACATTTTATGAACTTATTTGACCAACAGAAGGTCTTAAACATTTGTGAGACAAGGCAAGAATTTGGAGGCTGCAGCTCTATTTTTATCCAACTCTGAATCCGTCCTGAATCATGAGAGCTCACCCACACAGGTGGCATCCTGAATTCTGCCCTGAATGGGCAAGGTCATGGCCAATAGAAAGCTCAAGGGTGGGTGCTAGGTCAAGGGCTCTGGTTATTGTGATCCAAAAGCGGCTCCATTGCTGAAAACCCATCTAATGTTTAGGAGAGTGCTAACATGTGGCGTATTCTAGAAGCATTTTCTGTTTTGGTAGGGGATGAGATGAGGTGGGCTTATAAACCAATGAAATTCTGATTCAGTGTTATTTAACATGTGGGTCATAGGATCCTAGTAGTTTTGAATTTATTGACAGGGGTTGACAAATCTGAATGGTTTTATAGCATTTTCTATAGACTTAATAATTATGTCTTACTCATTAAAAATATTAATTTTACAAAGGTAATTGTGTTGAAGAAAATGCAATTTTCTTTATGTTGTTACTAACTCATGAAGCTTTTTATTATGTACATGTTTTTAGTCAATGAATACTAAAGAATAGCTATTACTATCATGTGATGGGCTAATTATAATATATATATTTTTAATTCTAGAAAATGGATCTACTGACAAAAAACAATTGAGAAAAGCCAATTTAGTTGACATTTAAAAGAACTTTAAAGTTATTTAATATAACTTCATTTTAATTAATGCTCTCAGGGCTGAACAAGTGCCATCTTGTGTTGTCTATTACAAGATAGCCTTAAGGTTTTGTTTGGCTGAGGAGAATTTTATTTGGATTCCTCAGTGACTCAGGTCAGAGAATTTTAAATGCTCCAAGGCTGCTTTTAGAGTGATGTTTTAATGTGAGGGTAGGATAGAATGTGGAAAAATAGGCCAACGTAATTGAGTTTTCATTTGTGTCTAATAAGAGAGGATATGAGTAATCTTCCATTGTAGTTAAATCCACCGCATCCTCAGTTATATCTTAGATACATTATATCAATGTATCGGGTAGGGTTCTGATAGGAAGCAGATGGTACAATGCAGTAGGGACTAATTACAGAAGTACGGGCAGGGTTTAGGAAAAGCAGGAGAGCTCAGTACCCAAGGGCTAGGACTGAATGGGAAAGAGGAGAGTTGCTGGAACCTGAAGAGGCTATGGAGAGAGACAGCTGATAGGTGCTGTGGACTTCAGGAGTGGAGTTTTGTGATAAGGGAGTCAGGGGAAGGAATACCCAAAATTTCTCCTTTCTACCCTCTGTATCTCCTTGAAGTGCCTCTCTTTGGACATTTGAGCCAGGGCACAAAGTGAGGTGGGGAAGGACGGGAGTGGCTCTGGAGGGACAAGTGGAAGCTATCCATTCAGTGCAACCAACCACAGTAGATAGTATATATTTATCTATCAAGTGTCTGTCTTCCACTGCATAGGGTGGTATGGGAAACGAGCTCTGGATTTATACAAATCATGAGTCACTTCTTTATGATTTAATTCACCCTGTGTGTGTCTGGCTAAATCCCTCATTTTTATATTTGTAAAATGTGGATTGAAGACCTACTTTCCCAGGTTGCTGTCAGGTTTAAGGGATACTGTGTAGATGAGGCTATAGGAAAATTTGTTTGATGATGAAAACTATAGGGCAAAACAAAACCCTTAGAACTTAGTCATCTTTCATCTTTGTTCTTGCCTGTGAACTACTATGTCCACTGCATGCTCTGTGCTTGGGTTATTTATATTCTTGGCAATTTTTGGAGTAGCCAGAATTTATTGTGCAGGGATATCAAACCTAAACTTGTACACTCTACCAGCATTGACCGTAGTCTGACCTTAGTATGTCTTACTATTTCTCAATTTATTTTGGTGCTGATATAATAAAATATAAATTTACTTGAGTTATGAAGTCATGATAACTTGGTTGTTTTATCAAGGTGGTACATTTTCTGTATCAAAGGCATACAAAAACACACTTGTGGGGTCAGGTCAAGAAATTCTTTTTCTGTGTGTGATTCTAAAAGGAATCCTTGTACTTAAAATGTTCAGGGACCACTGATCTATTTTGGCTATCAACTGGACTTCGATTTTTTTTTTTTGGTGACAGAGACAGAGAGAGGGACAGATAGGGACAGACAGACAGGAAGGGAGAGGAGAAGCATCAATTCTTTGTTGCAGCAACCTTGCTGTTCACTGATTGCTTTCTCTTATGTGCCTTGACCCGGGGGGGCTACAGCAGAGCGAGTGACACCTCGCTCAAGGGAAGCGACCTTGGGCTCAAGCTGGTGAGCCCTGCTCAAACCAGATGAGCCCGCGGCCCAGTTCGATGCTCCATCCACTGCGCCACCGCCTGGCCAGGCCGGGCTTTTTCATAAAGACATTTCAGGCCTTAAACATCAGTTTCTGAGGACAAGTCTTTCCCTGCACTGCACAATGAACTTAAGGGTAGTGCTGGTACCAGCTCCACAGTACCTTTGAAATGAAGAGTCTCCCCTTTCAAATTCTCAGTGCAGGAAATAAATAGGAAAAATATCTTTTTTTTTTTTTTTCATTTTTCCGAAGCTGGAAATGGGGAGGCAGACAGACAGACTCCCACATGCGCCCGACCGGAATCCACCTGGCATGCCCACCAGGAGGTGATGCTCTGCCCCTCTGGGGCGTCGCTCTGTTGCAACCAGAGCTATTCTAGCGCCTGAGGCAGAGGCCACAGAGCCATCCTCAGCGCCCGGGCCATCTTTGCTCCAATGGAGCCTCGGCTGCGGGAGGGGAAGAGAGAGACACAGAGGAAGGAGAGGGGGAGGGGTGGAGAAGCAGATGGGCGCTTCTCCTGTGTGCCCTGGTCGGGAATCAAACCCGGGACTCCTGCACTCCAGGCCGACGCTCTACCACTGAGCCAACCGGCCAGGGCCTAGGAAAAATATCTTAATTGGAGCATCATGTCCCATTTGGGACGGGATGAAATCTGGAAATGAAAATGTATTTAATCCTGAATGGAAAGCATTCATGTTCAGTTAAAGTGAGAGAGGCTCTGTCCGCCCCTCGCCCTCTGTCAGTGTCTCCAGCACAACCCAGCTGTCCCTGCCCTTTTACTCCACCAGCAGACCGGGATGAAAATAGAATGGCCTGTCAATCCAGACAGCCCTGACTTCACATCCTGTGTCTACAAGTACCAGGAGTGTGAATTTGCATCATTCATTCTAACTGGGCCTAGTGTGAAAATATCAAGGTTGCAAGGTTATTTTGTGAGGATGAAAAAAAATTAATGGCCCTGGCCAGTTGGCTCAGCGGTAGAGCGTCGGCCTGGCGTGCGGGGGACCTGGGTTCGATTCCCGGCCAGGGCACATAGGAGAGGCGCCCATTTGCTTCTCCACCCCCCCTCCTTCCTCTCTGTCTCTCTCTTCCCCTCCCGCAGCCGAGGCTCCATTGGAGCAAAGATGGCCCGGGCGCTGGGGATGGCTCCTTGGCCTCTGCCCCAGGCGCTAGAGTGGCTCTGGCCGTGGCAGAGCGACGCCCCGGAGGGGCAGAGCATCGCCCCCTGGTGGGCGTGCCGGGTGGATCCCGGTCGGGCGCAT
The DNA here is from genome assembly GCF_036850995.1 of Saccopteryx leptura. NCBI lineage: Eukaryota > Metazoa > Chordata > Mammalia > Chiroptera > Emballonuridae > Saccopteryx > Saccopteryx leptura. The sequence goes on from NC_089514.1 coordinate 30,128,935, forward strand.
GCGGGAGTCTGTCTGACTGTCTCTCCCCGTTTCCAGCTTCAGAAAAATACAAAAAAAAAATAAAAATAAAAATTAATTTCCCTCCTTGGGTATTATGGCTATACAGAGTTCTCATCACTTTAGTACTTAGAATTTCAGGACTGGTGGGACCCCAGTGGTCTCTAATTTCCTTATTTTAAAGGTAAAAGCATAAAGAGCTTATAGGACATACCTATGGTCGTATAAGCCTTAGTGGTAAAATTCAGACTGGAGCTCAGCCTTTTCCTGAAAATGAAATTTGTCAGTGACCAAATGTAGTAAGGAATCAAACTAAATACACGTTTGAGAATCTATCAGTGGTATCTGCTGAGCTGATCCCGGGACTCAAAAGGTGAAGATGTCAATGCAACCAAGAAGGTGACCATCTGGTGGAACACAGTACAGTGCAACCACATCACAGGTTTTTTGGTGCTCTGTCACAAAATACAAATACACTGAGCTGAACATCCAAAGGAGCAATTTAACTCTGCCTACGGTAGAACACAGTGAAATCTAATTTGTATTTAATTAAAAGAAGAAATCGTTCCAGCTACTCCTGCCTCACTGTTTATTAATTTAGTAAATATTTGTGTACTCACATCTACATATCAGACACTTTCTCAGGAGTAAGGAGGAACTCCAGTACTTCTAATGACCTTGCAATTAAGGGTAAGAAGGAGATCTAATCCTGAGCAGATACTGCAACCAATTTGGTGAGGATTTCCCTAAGAACAAAGTGCAGAAGACCCCCTGATTTTCAGAACAGCAGCCAAGGTAACCCTAGTTACCTTGGGGTCCCTGTCTCCATTAACTCTTGAAGGAGCCGGTAACCGAGCAGTGCCTCTCTGCTCCTCCGCCCCCTTCGCTCCCCGCCCCATCCCGCCCGGCCACGCCCACGGCCACGCCCACGCCCGGCACGCACTGGTTGGTCCTTGCGGGCATGATGAAACTTCCCGCACGCATTACAGGAGCGAGGCGGCTATAAAGTGCGCGGAGAGCCGCCGCGCCGCCCCGCCCGCGTGCTGACCGCAGGTCGCATCTCCGCCTCCGCCTCCGCGCCACCTGCTCACTCGACCTGCTCTCGCCCAGGTAAACGGGCTCCCGCGTGCGGCGGCGCTGCCCCGGGAGCGGGTGGAGGGTGCGCTGCAGCCTGGCCAGGAAACGGGAGGGCGGACGCGGCTCCCGGCTCCCAGCTCCCGCAGATGCTGCGGCTCCTGTCGGGTAAAGAGGGCGGGACCTATTATTGCTCACCTGGGGGCGAGCGCGAGAGGAAGGACCTCTGTCGTGGTCCCCGGAAGGAGGGATCAGTGAACCGAAGAGGGGGGGCCGGCTGCTTCGGAAGGAGCTGGCGGCCTAAGTTGCTCTCTGTAAATATTATTTTTTGTCGTATTGCGTCGAAACCTTTGGAAACTGTCGCAGTCGGGCGGCCTTCCCATGCAACAGCCGGAGGGTGCACGTGGCCGGCGTGCGATAGGGGTACCGGGGGTGGTGCTGGCGGTGGCTCGGTAGCGTGGACCTGGTTTAAGAGGGAGGGATTCCGGGGTTGTGGGTCTGAACCTGGGGGTCTGTACTTACTCCGTCACCTCCGGCTGCCTTCCTTTTATCTAGACACCCCCTACCCTCTACTCAAGTGACTTGCTGAGCAAACCCAGCCAAAAGAGATCCGTTGAGGAGGGCAGGCGACGTGGTACAAAAAAGGCACAAGAACTGGCATACCCATTTTCAGTGGATATCTCTTACACAGAACTGCCTTCAGATGGTTAATATTTTGAATACAGAGCCAATTTTCCTCTCGTCCCTTGACCCACATTATTCACTGGCTATTGCCCCGTGTGTTTAACCGAGAACTCTTTTTTTCATTGATTGCTCTCACATTGCTGTAAGATTACTTATAAGCAACTTAATCTTGAACCTGACTAGGAGTTGATTGTTGAAATCTTGTGTATGTTTTATTTTTTTTAAGGTTTTATTTATTCATTATAGAGAGGGGAGGGGGGGGGAGGAACAGGAAGCATCAACTCCCATATGTGCCTTGACCAGGCAAGCCCAGGGTTTTGAACTGGCAACCTCAGCGTTTCCAGGTTGACGCTTTATCCACTGCGCCACCACAGGTCGATTGTTGAAATCTTAATGTAAAAATAAAGTGATAAAACGCTTAAGTACACTGCTCACAAAAATTAGGGGACTAGGGAACGTGCATATACTCCAGTATTTGCAGCCTTTTGTATAGTGCATTTTCACCAAAGTAATAAAAGTTGGTTTTGCATCTCATTTGCATAATTGAACAACTTTCTTTGTAGGTTGCTTTTCTTATGTTCTTGTTTAATAAAAAAATCAAATGCTTTTTTTTAATTGCTTTATGTTTATTTTGAAATATCCCCCAATTTTTGTGAGCAGTATAAGTGGTAATTAGTATAGAATGCCCTGAGACAACATTATCCTGCTCAATAGCGGCTGGCCATATGTGACTCCACTGAAAACTTGAAATGCCGGCTAGTCTGAATTGAGATAGGTGTGTTATAAATGTAAAATATACCAGCTGTTCATGATTTAATAGAGAAAAGCAGTGTAAAATGTTTTCTTGATAATTGCTTATACTGCTTACATGTTGAAATGATACTATACTATTTTTGGTGAATTGTGTTAAATAAAATTAATTTTATATTTTCTCTCTTTTTTTGATGGAGCTACTAGTATATTTAAAATTCCATATGTGGCTCTCAGTTATGTTGGACAGCACTGCTCTAGAAGTTTATGAGGAAATACGAAAAATTACTGGGAACCGTGACAGTAGCTGGACCTTTGCCCTTTAATGAGACTGACTCCAATAAAAAGCATAGGTGATGGTTTTACTTGCTTTTTTCTGCTAGAGAAATAAGTGTTCTTCACAAACTTGTTCTCCCTTTTTCCCCTCCGAGGTAGTGGTTAGTATTTATCTTTGGCAGACTTAATAATGGGATTCTCTAAGCAGCATTGGGGGGGACCTGGGTGAATAAGTGATTCACTAATGACCTCAGGTAATTATCAAAGCACTTTCCCAGTCCACTTTTTTTTTTCATATAAGTTTCAGTTGACCACGTTGTAATTTGATATCTGTATACACTACAGTGATCACCCCCAAAAGTCTAATTGTTATCTGTCACCATGCAGTTGACCCCCTTCCCACCTTAGCCCACCCTCCATCCTCCTTTCTCCTCTGGTAGCCACTCATCTGCTGTTCTCTGTATCTATGAGTTTGTTTTTGTTTTGTTTTTTAGATTCCACATATAAATGAAATGACATAGTATTTACCTTCATGTGACTTCTTTCACTTAACATTATACATGTTGTTGCAAATGGCAAGTTTTCCTTATTTTTTTATGCCTGAGTGGTATTCCATTGTATACATATGGTGTAAAGTCAAAGGTAGATGATTTATCAATCAATAGTCATCTCACTTCAATCTTAATGAATTTTCCCACTAAATCTTAAAGTAAATATCTCAGTATTGGCTATTTGGACCAGTGTGTGGAAGGGACTGAGTAAGATGTGTGATATTTTATTTCCAAGTTTCTTGAGTTAATACCATGTTCCATTAATTTTATCTAGTCTCTTTAAAAGGCCAGATAAAGCTTTGGTTTATTTAGATACGAATGACAGGCCCTCAGAGGATTGCTCAGAGTGATTGATATAACTTGAATATATATGTTTTCTTTATGATCTTTGTCCCAAATTATCTAGGAATCTGTTGCAAAGTTGCATTTTAAAAAAATACCAAAATCATTTCCAAATTAATAGATATTTTTTGTAAAATAAATATTTTGAGCAACATCCAAATAAAACAGCCCTTCATTTCACAGTTGAAAATTAGAAACTCAAAGTAATTAAAATTTGTAACAATTATCTATTTGCTTCTTGGCCTACAGGGATGAACCCAGCTGTATTTCAAAGATGTTATCACTGTCCCTGTCTTACCTATTTTGCTTACTTATTGACCAAGACAGCTTTGAGAGAAAAATACTTGACAACATTATGTCCTTTAGGATGTTTTGATGGTGAACATTTTGTATCTCTGTCAATGTAATTTCTTTTTTTGTTATAAAGCCAGGATATCTGTGTCAGATAGTATTGGTTTCTCTTTCTCTTTATAATTTACTTTATCACATTTAAATAAATCACTTAAAGCAGAGGTTGGGAACCTATGGCTTGTGAGCCAGATTTGGCTCTTTTGATGGCTGCATCTGGCTTGCAGACAAATATTCAATAAAAAAAAAATGTTAAAAATATAAAACATTCTCATGTATTACAATTCATTCATTTCCTGCCACTCATGTTCATTGTTGCGGGTGGCTGGAGCCAATCATAGTTTTCTTCCCGGACAACACCAAATTTTTATTGGATAATGCCTAACGTACATGGGGCGTTGTGCGGTCAGGAAATAAATGTCCCACCTTTTAATCAAGTAGTCAGCTAGCTAATTGCATAAACCCTTTTGATGAAGAAGATGGCTAAAAGAAAAAAAGATGAGTATCATACTTTTCAGCAGGAATGGACAGAGGAATTTGCCTTTGTGGAGAGAGCAAGTTCTGCAGCGTGTCTAATATGCAGTGATAAAATTGCATCGGTGAAAGATGAAACGGTCAAATATAAAGCGGCACTTCAACACATGCTATCCTACATTTGCATCGAAATATCCAGCAGGGAACAGCAGGAAGAAAGCATGTCAAGAGCTACTGTGCAGAGTGCAAGCTAGTCAGCAGCAACTCCGTGTTTGGACCCAAGAAGGTGACTGGAATTCGGCTAGCTTTGCTGGTTCTTTAGCAATTGTGAGAAACGGAAAGCCATTCACAGATGGGGTGTATGCCAAAACATTCATGTTTGATGTTGCCAGTGAACTTTTTGATGACTTTTCAGATAAAGACAAGATAATCAAATGAATAAAAGACATGCCTCTGTGGGCAAGAACTGTTCACGATCGTACCATCATGATGGCAAATCAAATTGAGGCAACACAAGTAAAGGACATAAATGCAGCACTATTCTTTTTTCTCGCTTTGGATGAGTCAACAGACAGACGTAAGCCATTTATCCCAGTTCAGCGTGATTGCAAGGTATGCTGTAGGTGACACACAACATGAGGAAAGTCTTGCTGTTTTGCCTATGAAAGAGACCACAAGAGGGGAAGATTTATTCAAGTCATTCACTGAGTTTGCTAAAGAAAAATATCTACCAATGGATAAACTTATTTCTGTGTGTACTGATGGTGCTCCATGCATGGTGGGGAAAAATAGGATTTGTAGTGCTTCGTGAACATGAAAAGGGAGCCATCCTAAGTTTTCACTGCATCCTACATCAGGAGGTGCTTTGTGCTCAGATGTGTAGCAAGCAGTTTGGTGAGGTGATGTCGCTGGTCATTCGGGTGGTCAACTTTATCGTTGCCTGAGCTTTAAATGATTGCTAGTTTAAAACACTGCTGGATGAAGTTGGGAATAGTTATCCTGGTTTGCTTCTGCACAGCAATGTGCGTTGGCTGTCAAGAGGGAAGGTGCTCAGCGGTTTTGCAGCTTGTCTGAGCAAAATCCGGACTTTTCTTGAAATGAAAAATGTCAAGCATCCTGAGTTAGCTAACACCGAGTGGCTCCTGAAGTTCTACTATCTCGTGGACATGACTGAACATCTGAACCAGCTCAATGTGAAAATGCAAGGCGTTGGAAATACAGTCTTATCCCTTCAACAAGCAGTGTTTGCATTTGAAAACAAGCTGAAACTCTTCATGGCAGACATTGAAACAGGTCGTTTACTACACTTTGAAAAACTGGGAGAGTTTAAAGGTGCCTGCACAGCAAGTGACCCTGCTTAACATCTTGATCTCCAGCAGCTAGTGGGCTTCACATCTAATCTGCAGTCATTCAAAACGCGCTTTGGAGAATTTCGTGAGCGCACTCGTCTTTTTAAGTTCATCACCATCCACACGAGTGTGCAGTGGACAGCGCAGACCTGAGTTACATCCCTGGTGTTTCCATCAGAGATTTTGAGCTACAAGCTGCTGACCTGAAGGCCTCAGACATGTGGGTGAATAAGTTCAAGTCACTGAATGAAGATTTGGAAAGACTTGCACGACAGCAAGCAGAGTTGGCGAGCAAACACAAGTGGGGAGAAATGAAAAAACTTCAACCAGTGGGCCAGCTGATTGTCAAAACTTCAAACGCGCTTCCCGTCACATACCATACACTGCAGCATGTGAGTATTGCTGTACTGACAATGTTTGGCTCTACGTATGCATGTGAGCAGTCTTTCTCACATCTAAAGAACGTTAAGACCAACCTACGGTCACGTTTAACAGATGGAAGTCTCAACGCCTGCATGAAGCTTAACCTCACCACGTATCAACCAGACTACAAAGCCATCAGCAAAACCATGCAGCACCAGAAGTTGCATTAATGGTAAGAAGTACTTTATTAATCATTGGTTAGCAACAGCACAACAATGTTATTAAAAAGAATTCAGAGAGGCCCTGGCCGGTTGGCTCAGCGGTAGAGCGTCGGCCTGGCGTGCGGGGGACCCGGGTTCGATTCCCGGCCAGGGCACACAGGAGAAGCGCCCATTTGCTTCTCCACCCCTCCGCCGCGCCTTCCTCTCTGTCTCTCTCTTCCCCTCCTGCAGCCGAGGCTCCATTGGAGGAAAGATGGCCCGGGCGCTGGGGATGGCTCCTTGGCCTCTGCCCCAGGTGCTAGAGTGGCTCTGGTCGCGGCAGAGCGACGCCCCAGAGGGGCAGAGCATCGCCCCCTGGTGGGCAGAGCGTCGCCCCTGGTGGGCGTGCCAGGTGGATCCCGGTCGGGCGCATGCGGGAGTCTGTGTGACTGTCTCTCCCCGTTTCCAGCTTCAGAAAAAAAAAAAAAAAAAGAATTCAGAGACTTATTGTATGATACTTTTAAGAGTGTTGGCCTTACATAAAATGCACACATTTACTTTTATTTAGTGTTAAGCATATTGTATGGCTCTCAGGGAATTATATTTTAAAATATGTGACATTCATGGCTCTCTCAGCCAAAAATGTTCCTGACCCCTGGGTTAAAGCTAAGCTAGAAATTGTGAAATACTTATAGGAGTTGTATCACTTAATATTATATTTTAGCAGTATGTATCATCTTCCATTTGACCCACTGTATTCTATGTGCAGTTAGTGGAGGTAAAGAGAGTACATTTAATTGTCAAGGAGACCTTTGAGGAGACTGCAGTAATCTAGAGAGTCTGGTAGATTTTTGAGGGCTTTTGAGATTCAGGACTGGAGAGAGTGGAGCTGGGATAGCTGGGTAGATTGGAGCCAGCCTACCTGTGCCTTTGTATCTTGGGAGTAAACCTAGGATACAGTACAGGAGGGGGCCTGAACACCCCAGCTCTAGCTGATCAAATCTTAAGGTGAGAGAGATGCAGGCTTTGGGTGCCACGTGGACATAAAGTTCATCCATCTTTTCTAAACACTTGTAAGTAAATTAAGTTGTTCTTTACTCCTGCGCGCCTGCCAAGCGAATGAAAAATTGCTGTAGTTTGTATTTCTGTCTTTGAAGTGGTTTATGCAGGGTTTTGGGAATCGAGATTTAATACAACCTTGGATTGGAAACTTAAGTATTTAATCGGTCTGCTTTTCTCTCCATAGAGAGCCCTAGCTCCATTGCACCATGTGTGGCATTTGGGCCCTCTTCGGCAGCGACGACTGCCTTTCTGTTCAGTGTCTGAGTGCTATGAAGATTGCACACAGGGGTCCAGATGCGTTCCGCTTTGAGAATGTCAATGGATATACCAACTGCTGCTTTGGATTTCACCGGTTGGCGGTGGTTGACCCGTTGTTTGGGATGCAGCCAATTCGAGTGAAGAAATACCCTTACTTGTGGCTCTGTTACAATGGAGAAATCTACAACCACCAGAAGGTAAACAGAATGAAACCAGATGATACCTGGATGTGATTAAACCTCAGAGCTTATTGATTATAATCATTTTATATATTTTGTATAATGGTTTTTACTTTTCAAAGGACTTCCATGTTTATGATCGTATTTGTTCCAATTATGTGGATAGGGCACTGAAGTGACTTGGTTACATACAAAAGGATAAAATGAGGGTTACAACTCAGGTTCCTTAATTCTTAGAATCTTACCCTCCGCCCCATTAAGTGGAGCCTGTGCTGGGCTCTGTGTTAAGTGCTGAGGATGTAGGAACAAACATGAGAGGTAGATCTGCATTGCAATGGAGCTTATTCTATTAGGAAGCAAGCAAGCAAAAAATCATACATGTAACAGGTATTCTGAAAACGTAAATGTGGACCTGATAGCTACAGAAGATCCCGTTTTAAGGAGGGTGGTCAGAGAAGGCCTCTTGAAAAATTGACACTTGAACAGGGAGCCAGTGGACAAAGATCAGCCAGCATGGCTGAGAAGGGCATTACATGTAGAGGGAACAGCATGTGTAGAAGCCCCGAGTCAGGAAGCAGCCTCGGCATTGTCCTAAGAAAACAAGATCGGGTTGGGAAGGTAGGCGGGACCCGATCAAACAGGACTTGGTATAGTAAGTAATTGAATATCATTCTAAGAGCAGGGAGATTTGAGAAGTTTAAAGTAGGGGTAACTTGACCTGTGGTGGCGCAGTGGATAAAGCGTCGACCTGGAATGCTGAGGTTGCCGGTTCAAAACCCTGGGTTTGCCTGGTCAAGGCACATATGGGAGTTGAAGCTTCCTGTTCCTCCCCCCATTCTCTCTCTCTCTCTCTCTCTCTCTCTCTCTCTCTCTCTCCCCCCCCTCTAAAAAAATGAATAAATAAATAAAAATAATTAAAATAGGGGTAGAATTTAATAGTTTGGGGGTGATCATGTTTGCAGCTTTTATACATCCTGCCATTAAGATTTATTGCTATTGCATAATTCACTTAGAGCCAAAGGACAGAAAGGGGGCCAAATGCAATGGAGTGTAAGAGGTAGGACTTTTAGCAGCATTAAAATGGGAACAGCTTTCTAATCTGGTGAACGTGTACTCTTAAGACGAGAGTAGGCGAGTGAACGGAAATTCTAACCTGAGGAAGCTCAATTTGCTAAGAACCTTCCAATCCGGAATTACTTAGCTACGGTTTCATAAGAAATTTTTTAAGCTAATTTTTCTGTTTGTTTGTCACCCTTCTTTCCAACTTTAATTTTGAAAAGTTCCAACTTACAAAAGGAACAGAACAATGAAAACCTGTATTGAATAGTTTAGTTATAAATGTTTTTGCCATATTTGCTTTATTTCTCTGTTTCTACATATTTATATTCACACATGTTTATTTTTGGTTGTATTTAGAGTATATTATAACTTTCCTAAATATGTAAGCATTTATGTCTTAAGAATAAAGACAGTCTTCAACCTAACACCAATACTATTATTACTATTAACCCAAGAATCCACAATACCATCTAATATTTAGTTCATATTTCCCCAAGAATATACAGTGTGTCCGTAAAGTCATGGTGCACTTTTGACCAGTCACAGGAAAGCAACAAAAGAGGATAGAAATGTGAAATCTGCACCAAATAAAAGGAAAACTCTCCCAGTTTCATACCTATTCAGTGCAGTTCAATGTGGGCTCACGCACAGATTTTTTAGGGCTCCTTAGGTAGCTATCCCGTATAGCCTCTACAGACTCGTCACTGACTGATGGCCTACCAGAACGGGGTTTCTCCACCAAACTGCCGGTTTCCTTCAACTGCTTATCCCACCGAGTAATGTTATTCCTACGTGGTGGCGCTTTGTTATAAACGCGCCGATATTCACGTTGCACTTTGGTCACGGATTCGAATTTAGCGAGCCACAGAACACACTGAACTTTCCTCTGTACCGTCCACATCTCGACTGGCATGGCCATGGGCTGCTCCGCTGTATACACGGTGTTACATCATCATCTGTGCATGTGCATATGCTGCCACATCATCCTACAGAAACTGGGAGGGTTTTCCTTTTATTTGGTGCAGATTTCACATTTCTGTTGCCTTTTGTTGCTTTCCTGTGACCGGTCAAAAGTGCACCATGACTTGACAGACACACTGTATTTATAGCTGTTTATTTACTTATTTGTTTTTGGTTGGTTGGTTATTTTGAGCCAAATTTCATTCAAGCTTTATACCTTTAGTGGTGATGCCACTGGGTATATTTTGAGCCTTCTTTATATATGACTGTCAGTCATGGGTAGGGTTTTATATTCTTCACACCCTTTGAACATTTTTTTTTTTTTTTTTTTCATTTTTCTGAAGCTGGAAACGGGGAGAGACAGTCAGACAGACTCCCGCATGCGCCCGACCGGGATCCACCCGGCACGCCCACCATGGGGCGATGCTCTGCCCATCCTGGGCGTCGCCATATTGCGACCAGAGCCACTCTAGTGCCTGGGGCAGAGGCCACAGAGCCATCCCCAGCGCCCGGGCCATCTTTGCTCCAATGGAGCCTTGGCTGCGGGAGGGGAAGAGAGAGACAGAGAGGAAAGTGCGGCGGAGGGGTGGAGAAGCAAATGGGCGCTTCTCCTGTGTGCCCTGGCCGGGAATCGAACCCGGGTCCTCCGCACGCTAGGCCGACGCTCTACCGCTGAGCCAACCGGCCAGGGCTGAACATTTTTATCTCTAAACAGTAGCTTCTGCCATTGTTTGTTGTCTGCTTATAGGAACACTCAACTACAGACTTCTCATTTGAAGAGTTTTTGTGGTGATCAAATTCCTTTCACGTTTGTTAAGGTCCTACTCTACGTCAGGCATCATTTTTATAGTTGTTTGGAGGCTAAAGGGTGAACAGGGAAGGTAAGAATGGAGTTTCATGTTAGCAGGAGTATTGGGGAAGAGCAGTTAAAACTTCCTGACGAAGCTAAATTAGCACCAAGCACATGAGAAGGCTCGATTGTATGATGGCGATATTAATCTGACTTCCACCTTCAATGAGACAGGAAATTAGGACATTCTTTGTTTACTTGAATAGCATTGCTGCTTTTGTGTATTTTGTTCATAGTTATAAAAAGTGAAATATTTTGAAAATAATTCTTATATAAATTAGCCAAATGTGTGTGTTGTATTTCCCAAAGCAGAGTTTCCATTGCTTCTGTCAGTCATCCGCAGTATTGCAGTTTGAGCAGCTAGAAGTTTGGCTGAAGAGTGGAGTGGGCATTTTTAGGGTTTAAGAGTATTCTGCAATGTAAGCTCCAAGGCCCTCCTGTTGTGATGGAAATGAACTTTCCTACTAAAATCCAGCCTGAGGTGTGCTGGGAGTGGAGGGAGAGTAAGTCAGGGAGAGGAGGACTCTGAGTCAAGGCTGGAGCACGGAGGAGGGCCTCTCCCTGCAGGGAGAGGTGGGGCCGCCGCCAGGTCCAGTGGCAGTGTGATTTCTGGATGGCCCCAAGGTAAGGGGGGCTCTTGTCTCAGGAGAGTTGGAAGTGGTACTTCTGAATCCATAGGTAAACCTATGGATTACCTGCGAAGTTTAGGCCCAAGAGCCACTATGATGTTATGGTGGTGGGGGCCAGGGGGGTTGGGGGACGGCATGGGTTTGGGGAGCTGTTGCTTTCTAGAATCGTTGGATACTTAGGGTCACTTATGCTTCAGGTGCTTAAGTCCAGAAGGGCCAGCAGAAGACCATTTCCAGACCCACCTGCCAGTGACAGAGATTATCCCTGATAGTCTCTCCGAGCTGGGAGAGGTGACCAGGAGGTGGCTTTGTAGACACTGAAGGTGACCAAAGACCATTTTGGACAGGGCTTAAAGACAAAAGTTTCACAAACTTATAAAGTGAGCAAGATTGTGAAGCGTATTTTCTAGGTCACATTATGCAAACACTTTTTGAAATTTAAAACATGTTTTAAATGTTTAAACTTACCTAGAATTTCCACCTGATTTCATATGAACCCTTTTCTCTCCATTGTCACCCCAAAATCATGAATTAAGTACAAACAAAGAGAAACATACCAAAGTTCTTCACCCTTCAGCTTGGCAATGGTGGTAGAGAGTTACGGAGTTTGGCGGCGTAACTTAAACCCTCTTACTCTGTATGCAGTGATACTGACAGTGTCTCTGTTGTTCCTTTGGGGCATGCGCAGTAATAAGCTTCACTGTCACTTTGTCCATCAGGGAGAAGTAGCTGTAATTTCACTGGTGGAAGGACTGGATGTTGTAGCCCTCCCCAAGGCCAGGAACCAGCAGCTTGGTTTGGGTCATGTGTCTCTATTGTTGTGATGGAATCATTTATTTGTCAGGGAATAGTGACAGATTTGTCCTTTTGCTTTCTATTTTCATCTTTGAGGCTAAATTAGAAACTCAGCCAGTACTCTCAGACTAAAATTTTGCAGTAGCAGAAAGTACATTTTTAGTGTCATGGCAATTGGGCAACCTGTTTGCTTAACTTACATATATACTATGTAAATACAGTGTGTCTGTAAAGTCATGGTGCACTTTTGACCGGTCACAGGAAAGCAACAAAAGACGATAGAAATGTGAAATCTGCACCAAATAAAAGGAAAACCCTCCCAGTTTCTGTAGGATGATGTGGCAGCATGTGCGCATGCGCAGATGATGACGTAACACAGTGTATACAGTGGAGCAGCCCACGGCCATGCCAGTCGAGATGTAGACGGTACAGAGGAAAGTTCAGTGTGTTCTGTGGCTCGCTAAATTCGAATTTGTGACCAAAGTGCAACGTGAATATCGGCGTGTTTATAACGAAGCACCACCACATAGGAATAACATTACTCGGTGGGATAAACAGTTGAAGGAAACCGGCAGTTTGGTGGAGAAACCCCGTTCTGGTAGGCCATCAGTCAGTGACGAGTCTGTAGAGGCTATACGGGATAGCTACCTAAGGAGCCCTAAAAAATCTGTGCGTGAGCCCACATTGAACTGCACTGAATAGGTATGAAACTGGGAGAGTTTTCCTTTTATTTGGTGCAGATTTCACATTTCTATCGTCTTTTGTTGCTTTCCTGTGACCGGTCAAAAATGCACCATGATTTTACGGACACACTGTATACTGGTATTACATTCACACAAGTTATGAATATAATATGCATTTCCATCCCTCCACGCATTACTTACTGGTACATTGTCTCTGCTTTGTTTATCAGAATGCAGCTAAAATTTTCACAAAGAATGTATAGGATGATGAGTTCAGACAAGCTATTTTTTAATGCCACAATTCTTCTAAATCACTAAAGTGCATGAAATGATTGAGTACAAAAATATTGAAACTTGGCAACAAAAAATTAGTAATGAATGCATAGGATTCTAACATTGTTATTTTGGTATTGCTTCTTTAAGCTGCAGCGCCATTTTGAATTTGAATATCAGACCAAAGTGGATGGTGAGATCATCCTTCATCTTTATGACAAAGGAGGAATTGAGCAAACAATTAGTATGCTGGATGGGGTATTTGCGTTTATTTTACTGGATACAGCCAATAAGAAATTGTTCCTTGGCAGAGATACCTATGGAGTCCGACCTTTGTTTAGAGCGATGACAGAAGATGGATTTTTGGCTGTGTGTTCAGAAGCTAAAGGTAATAATAGAATTTTTTTTTTTTTTAACGGATTTTCATTCTGGATTTTGTGGGTTTTTTCTAGGTCATGTTTTCAAATCCCATACGGGGCAATACAACATTTTACAGTTGAGTAAGTCATGGGACCTCTGAGCTTTGTGTTTTTTAAACCAAGTTGGAGTTTCCTTTTTAGCACTTAGATTCTGTAATCCTTGAAGTTTAAATCTGTCTATAAAGCCATTTAATTTTTGTTGTGCTGATATGCTTTGCATCTAGTTTGATCCCATATGTATTGGGAAGTATTATAATATTAGGATTGGCCTTGCAATTATTGAACTGTGGTACTAGGTCATAGCTATAGCAAATTTTTTTGTTTGTTTTTTAACAGAGATAGAGAGGGAGAGATAGGGACAGACAGGAGGAAGGGAGAGAGATGAGAAGCATTAATTCTTCATTGCAGCTTCTTAGTTGTTCATTGGTTGCTTTCTCATATGTGCCTTGACCGAGGGGATCCAGCAGAACGAGTGACCCTTTGCTCAAGCCAGTGACCATAGACTCAAACCAGCAACCTTTGGGCTTAAGCCAGCGACCATGGTGTCATATCTATCCCACGCTCAAGCCAGTGACCCCTCACTCAAGCTGATGAGCCTCCGCTCAAGCCAGATGAGCCCGTGCTCAAGCCGGCAACCTCAGGGTTTTGAACATGGGTCCTCCGCATGTTAGTTTGATACTCTGTGCACTGCGCCACTGCCTGGTCAGGAGGCTATAGCAAGTATTTACTTAGCATTTTGAAAACAGCTTTATTGATAACATAGTTTACATACCACACAATTCACCCATTTAAAGTATAAATTCATTGGTTTTTAGTATATTCACAGATATCTGCAACCAAAACTCCTGTCAAATTTTAGAAATTTTGTTATCACCTCTGTGGATTTTCTTATTTAAGACATTTCATATGAATGGGATCATGTCATATGTGTTCTTTTGTGACTAGCTTCTTCCACTTGGATAAAGCTTTCAAGATTTGTGTATTTTATAGCATGTATTTGTTACTTACTTTTTTATTTTTACTTATTCTTTATGGCCAAAAGATACTCCATTATATGGATATAAATATACTGCATTTGGTTTATCCATTTGTCAGTGGGCAGACATTTGGGTTGTTTCTCCCTTTTGGTTATTATGAATAATGCTGCTATAAACATTTTTATGTATAAGTGTTTGTGAAGAGAGATGTTTTCATTTCTCTTGGATGTAGACCTAGGGGTGGACTTGCTGGGTCATGTGGCAGCTCCGTGCTTAGTTGTTTGAGGACCTGCCGACACTATTTCATTGTAGTTTTGATTTGCCTTTCCCTGTTGACAGTGATATCAAGCATCTTGTCTGTGTGCCATTCCTATATCTTCCCTGGAGAAATGTGTATTTAGTTCCTTTGTCCTTTTTTCCTACTGAGGATCATTTAATTTTGAAAATATTAAAAAAAAATTAACAGACTACATTTTTAGAGAAGTTTTAGGTTGTGTAAAAATTGAACAGAAAGTACAATTTCCATCTAGGGCAGGGGTCTCAAACTCAACTCAGCATGTGGGCCGCAGAGCAAGATCACAGCCGTTCGGCCGCACTAGGTCTACAAAAGGCAACTGTTACGCAACACTTTTCTCACTGCAGTTGAAAACAAAAAAAAATCAGTACAACAAGCACAATCGTACATGTAGTTTACTCAGTGTCACAAAACGACCAGAAACTGTAGTTCGCATCACAACTGCTGTTAACTAAGCTAATATCTAGCTAGGATGCTAGAGAAATGAAAAATACAAGTAGGCCCCTAGGCTTACTTAATTTTATCCAAAATATTTTGAACTTCGTGGATTAGTCTGCGGGCCGCACAAAATTGTTCGGCGGGCCGCATGCGGCCCATGGGCCGCGAGTTTGAGACCCCTGATCTAGGGTGAGGCAAAAGTAGGTTTTCAGTTGTGAGTACACAGAACAGAGTCTATTCTTATTATTTATTAGTATATTATTTTCCATATGAACAACTGCAAACCTACTTTAGTTCCACCCTTTAGATTCCTCCCATTATATTCAGCAGGGTTGCCGAATACATGGTCAATGTGCAGAAATCAATTGTATTTGATACACTTGCAATGAATGCTATGAACTTGTAATGAGCAATCTAAAAATAAAATTCAGAAAAGTTTCATTATAATAGCATCAAAAATTACAAAATACTTAGTATTGAGTTTAACAAAAGAACAGCAAAACTTGTACTCCGAAAACTATAAAACATTATTGAGAGAAATGAAAGATTTAAATAAATGGAAAATCATCCCATGAGCATGAATCAAAGGCTTAGGATTGTTAAGATGGATGACAGTATTTCCCCTAGTGATCTTCACGTTAATGTGATCCCTGTCAGAATCCCAAAGGATTTCTTTGAGAAATTGACCAACGGACTCTAAAATTCCTATGGGAGTACAGCCCCAGGAGAGCCAGAAGAATCTTTGCATCCCAGTCCAACGCTCTGTCCACTGCGCCACTGCCTGGTCAGCCAGAAGAATCTTTTTTTTTTATTTTTATCTATTGATTTTTTAGAGAGAGAGGAGTGAGAGAGAGAGAGAGAGAAGGAGGAGGAGCAGGAAGCATCAACTCCCATATGTGCCTTGACCAGGCAAGCCCAAGGTTTCGAACCGGCAACCTCAGTGTTCCAGGTCGACACTTTATCCCACTGCGCCACCACAGGTCAGGCCAAGAATCTTAAAAAAGAGCAAAGTAGGAGGACTCATACTCCCTGACTTGAAGACTTACCATAAAACAAGGGTAAGCAGGGCAGAATGGCACTGGCACAAGGATAGACGAGATGTCTAGTATAGAACTGAGAGTCCAGGAAATGATCCCGGACATCTGTAGTCAACTGATTGTCAACAAGGATGCCAGGACCCTTCAGCGGGAAAGAAGAATATTCTACAGCTGGTGTCGGGACAGCTGGACATACACAATAAATGAAGTTGGACCTTTGTCTCACATCACATGCAAAAATGAAAATGAATCAAAGACCCAAATGTAAGAGCAAAAACTATAAAGTTTTTAGAAAACATAAAGGTAAATGTTTATGACATTGGCTAGCACAAAGATTTCTTAGATACGACACCAAAAGCATAAACAACAAAAGAAAAGTAGACAAATAGGATGTCATTAAAATTAAATGTTTTTTGCCTGGTCTGTGGTGGCGCAGTGGATAAAGCGTCGACCTGGAATGCTGAAGTCACTGGTTTGAAACCCTGGGCTTGCCTGGTCAAGGCACATATGGCAATCGATCAATGAATAAAGTGAAGCAACTATGAATTGATACTTCTTGTTTACCTCTCCTCCTTCTATAAGATCAATAAATAAAAATAATAAAAAAATAAACTTTTGTTGTACTAAAAAGAACATCAAGAAAATGAAAACAACCCAAAGAATGGAAGAAAATACTTGCAAATCATATTTAGCATTTTTTGAGTCAACTTGAAGAAGATACTCATCTTTCATCTCTCACCTAGAGAGCAGTAATATAAGATTTGGTCTACCTGCCTGCCTCTTTTTGCTTTATTCCTTAAGTCATTTCTCACTTAGTTTCCAGGTTTAATATTGGCTGAGGCAAAGATAACGAGAATAATAAAAGGGTCCTTAGGATACTAGTCACAGTGTGGGTACTAATAGTTGGCTGAATTGGTCTATTTTCAGGCATTTTAAATGGTCGAGAACAAATATGTACATTAAAGTGCTATTAGGGAAGCCCAGTAAAGGACACAAGGGAAAAGTAAAGTAGACCTCCACTGTGTCTCTTGGGTCTAATAACTTGATACAGAATTATAATCTTACATTCATTTTATCCTTTGATATTTTCCTCGACTTGCTTTTTTTATATCCTTCATAAAACTGTCCTTTTCCAGACTGAATGATTGCAGCCAGAGTCCTGTAAAAGTCTTTATTTCTCATTTACTTTAGAATGACTTACAGAAACTCATCTGATCAGGTACGACTCCCTGCTTAAAACCTTTGCAGTACCGGTCACCCTCTGCCAGGGTTGCGTGGCTCTGAAGGTCTGCTAGCTGGGGACGGGACCTGAGCCTTCCCTCGTCTTTGAATTCAGTGCTACCCTGTATGACTGGCTTAACAAACTCCAGTTGGAAGTCATGAGGAGCATTTTGCAGAGAGAGAGGCCTGGCTGTTTTCTGTTTACAATAACATGTTGATTTTGTATCAAAAGATTATAGTGATGTCAGGTTGGCTACTCCTTGTGAGAACTTACTGAAGAAATTTATACTGTTTATAATAACTAGTTACAGGATAAATTCTTGACTTCTTAATACCTGACTTTAAAAGTGCCTAATGATGTGGATTGTTTTGCTTGTTAAAGGACTAGGGTGGGAGAGGGGAGAAGCTTGAACTCTGTTTCACTTAGTTTAAGTTCCATTTAGTTGTGTATTCATTGATTGTTTCTCATATGTGCCCTGACTGGGGGTCATATCCACCATCTGTGACATGCTGGGCTGATGCTTTGTCCACTGAGCCACCTGACCAGGGCATGGTGTTTTCTTTTTTGGTGGGGAGGGTGACAGATACAGAGAGAGGGACAGATAGGGACAGACAGGCAGGGAGAGAGATGAAAAGTATCAATTCCTGTTCTAGCCAGCTGGCTCAACAATAGAGCATCAGCCCGGCATGTGGAAGTCTCGGGTTCAATTCCTGGCCAGGGCACACAGGAGAAGCGCCCATCGGCTTCTCCATTCTTCCCCCTCTCCTTCCTATCTATCTCTCCCCCTACTGCAGCAAAGGCTTCATTGGAGCAAAGTTGGCCCCAGGCGCTGAGGATGGCTTCATGGCCTCTGCCTCAAGCACTAGAATGCCCCCCCCCAAACAGAGCAATGCCCCAGATGGGCAGAGCATCGCCCCCTGGTGAGCATGCCAGGTGGATCCCAGTCCGGTGCATGCGGGAGTCTGTCCAACTGCCTCGCTGCTTCTAACCAGAAAAATACAAAAAACAAAAAATATAGTATCAGTTCCTCGTTGCATCTCCCTAGTTGTTCATTAATTACTTTCTCAATTGCCCTGATTGGGAGGGGGGGGCAACAACAACAGAGCGAGTGACCCCTTGCTCTAGCCAGAGACCTTGAACTTCAAGCCAGTGACTGTGGGGTCATGTCTATGATTCCACACTCAAGCCAGCAACCCCGTGCTCAAGCTTGGGATCTCAGGGTCTCGAACCTGGGTCCTCTGTGTCCCAGTCTGACGCTCTATCCACTGCACCACCGCCTGGTCCAGCAGGCATGGTGTTGTTTTCTTAAAATGGTGACAACAAAGAAATGACTGCAAGGGGATTATAAAATTAACATTTCAAGTCTCTCTCTTTGCTGGATAAATGTATCTTATTTATTTATTTTATTTATTTATTTTTTTTCTGAAGCTGGAAACGGGGAGAGACAGTCAGACAGACTCCCGCATGCGCCCGACTGGGATCCACCCGGCACGCCCACCAGGGGTGATGCTCTGCCCACCAGGGGGCGATGCTCTGCCCCTCCGGGGGGTCGCTCTGCAGAGACCAGAGCCACTCTAGCACCTGGGGCAGAGGCCAAGGAGCCATCCCCAGCACCCGGGCCACCTTTGCTCCAATGGAGCCTCGGCTGCGGGAGGGGAAGAGAGAGACAGAGAGGAAGGAGGGGGGGGGTGGAGAAGCAGATGGGCGCTTCTCCTGTGTTCCCTGGCCGGGAATTGAACCCGGGACTTCTGCACGCCAGGCCGATGCTGTACCACTGAGCCAACCGGCCAGGGCAAATGTATCTTATTTTTGTTTTTATATTTGCTTGCTTTATTATAAAAAATAGGTTTTCTTGATCAGAAATTCTAGCTAGGCTGAAGAAAACAAACCCTGAAGATTTTCCTATTACTTTGAATTCCTCGAACTCAGCGTAATGTTTCTGTGCCCCTCTGTACCACTGTGATCTCTATTAAGTAGATGGTAGGGTTTAAGTGATTTAACTTTATTTTCCTATTTCACGTTTATAATGGACATGCATTTGTATTTAAGAAAAGGAAAATAAATAAGAGTTTAAAGGGTATTAACTAACTGAGCCTAAGCCTGTAAGTTCTGTGAAGTGTTACCCTGATTTGAAGCAAGCTGCATTTTGGATTTGCAGGTCTGGTTAACTTGAAGCACTCCACAGCTCCTTCTCTAAAAGTGGAGCCCTTTCTCCCAGGACACTACGAAGTTTTGGATTTAAAGCCAAATGGCAAAGTTGCGTCAGTAGAAATGGTTAAATATCATCACTGCAGAGACGAGCCCCTGCACGCCCTCTATGACAGCGTGGAGAAACTCTTCCCAGGTAGTAAAGCAGACACCCACCCACCTATTCCCCACCTCTCTCTCTCAGAGGCAAATTATACTCTTGTATCACCGGCATGATTTCAGTTTGAAGATCTGTTTGCTATTTAACTTGCAAATGGCACACTGGGGTCTGGCAAACTCCACTGTTGAGTAAATGCCATCATGATAGCTGTAGATGATTATATACCATGCTTCAGCCTGGGCTTTTCGGGAGCTGTTTCACTTACCTTGTGTGTTCATAGGTTTTGAGATAGAAACCGTGAAGAGCAACCTCAGGACCCTCTTCAACAATGCCATCAAGAAACGTTTGATGACAGACAGAAGGATTGGCTGTCTATTATCAGGTGAAGACCATTAAAAAACTTGGTAGTATTTATTTAGTGTACATTTGCTTACATGAAATGGTTTGTACTCTCCTTGAAGTTTTGCCTAGGAAACATTTACTTTGTGACTTAATCCCCTCTCCCCCATGATAGGAGGAAACAGTTTCTGTAAGCTTCGTGTAGTATTGATGGTAATTTAGCAACTTTAAGTTATACTGTAATTCTGTTATTGCTATGGGTGTTTAAACATTCTTTAGAGTTGTGTGTAGTGATTTTTAACCAATTCAAATACTGTTACTGTTATCACAGGTTATATGTTAGATTTTCCTCTTACTAAAGTTTATTTTCAGTTTATAAACCTTGGAGGTTTTAAATGGTAAAACCCTAATCATGGTGCTTAACAGCAATGGAAGTCCTCTGTCCCAGCCTCCGCAAGGCGGGTGACCAGTGCACTCACTGTCTTGCTCGTAGGGGGCTTGGATTCCAGTTTGGTTGCTGCCACCCTGATGAAGCAGCTAAAAGAGGCCCACGTCCAGTACCCTTTCCAGACATTTGCAATTGGCATGGAAGACAGTCCAGATTTACTAGCAGCCAGAAAGGTAAGACACTGTCTCTGCCTGTTGCTAGAATGAAAATAGTCAATAATCGATGATTCTGTTCTTCTGTTGTATTGACTCAGTTCTGTTGTATTTTAAATTAAATAAAAATGTAACAAAATGCCTGTTTAATATCAACTATGTTGCACACTGTATTCTGGGTACTCTTTATCTATCGTGGTCAGTGCCATTCATACAAAAACCCTATGATGATAATTCTCCTTTGGAAAGTGAGGGCCTGGCCCAGTGCTTAGGGCTGACGGCTTGGAGCCTGACTGCTGGTTTGAAATGCTAGCTCCTCCATGCAGCTCCTCATGGATGTAATGGGAGTAATGGTATCTACTGTGGGATAGTTTTGAGGTGAAAATTATTACTTAATATACAGTGCATAGGATAGACCCTGGCATATGGTAAGTACTTGGTGAATGTTAGCTGTTACTCTTTTTATAAGGCAGTATGTTTAGGACTGGGTAAAGGAGACGTGGTACCCATTCAGTATTCAGGACACTTCATTCCTACTCTGGAAAAATTTAATATAGCATAGATGAGAAAGAGCTAGAGAGCAGTCCCAAAGCAAATTGATTAATAGCTGGTCCTGGCTGGTGGCTCAGTGAATAGAGCATCGGTCAGCATATGGACATCCCAGGTTCGATTCCTATTCAGGGCACACAGGAGAAGTGTTCATCTGCTTCTCGCCCTGCCCTCCTCCTCTCCCTCTTCCCCTCCTCAGCCAGGGGCTTAGTTGGTTCGACTGTGGCCCCAGGTACTGAGGAAGGCTTGGTCAGTCCAAGTGCATTGGTCTCAGGCACTAAAAATAGTTCGGCACTTGAACATTGGCCCTAGACGGGTGGATACTGGTTGGGGCGCATGGAAGACTCTGCCGCACTATCTCCCCTTATCTCATCTTTTTTTTTAAAAAAAAAAGATTCCAAAATAGCCAAAGAAAATAGAAGAAGGGGAAGGGCCATTTCATTACGCATAACATCCTGGGTATAAAATTCAGCATTGCAGGAGGGCTGAAAAATGGCCAGGGTTAGAGCAGGACCATGTTGGGCCAGAGAGAGGTGAGGTGGGTTAGGTAAAGTAAGTGCGTGTTTGGAGAGTGGGGGTGGTATGCTAATTAGAAGTTTCTTAACTGTCAGGTTGAAGTCTTAAAATGCAGAGGCTGATGCGAGGTTTCCCTCTCAGTTGCGAATGGAGGGGAGGGACTGGGAATGGCAGGGGAACTTGACTGGGCGGGTCTTCTACGTGGCGGCCTGCAGATCCATTTCCCTTTATTTTGCCTCGATAGTTCATAATGCATTGTGAGCTACTGTCATGTTTCATTTTCAAAGGCAGTTCTTTAAGAAACTAATCTGTGGGTATTTGTTTGTATAACCAGGTGGCAAATCATATTGGGAGTGAACACCATGAAGTCCTCTTTAACTCGGAGGAAGGTATTCAGGTCCTGGATGAAGTTATATTTTCCTTGGAAACTTACGACATTACAACAGTTCGTGCTTCAGTGGGTAAGGTATTTTATGATATCAAAAAGACCTTTCAGTCTGAAAAAGTATAAGGTTTAAAACATAACTATTTCAAGCAACAGTTTAAAAAAACAATACTCGGGAATGAATGCTAATAAAATTCCTATGTCAGCAATTGTCTTAGACAAGATCATTTAAGAATTCTCTGATTCTTGGAGTGAGAGGAACAGTAAAATACATAATTAAACTTTACATTTATAGTATCACTAGATATATTTCTCCAAATACTAGATAAATATTTTTGCAACCTCTTCCCCCAGTTACTCTGTACTGTATACATTTTCTTGGGCTATATAGGGAAATAGGTTTATGCTGTCACTAATTTTTTGTAAGGAATACTCATTGAAGATATATCTTGGTAATATTTCATCATGTGCTGTATCAATCACTAGCGATTATTGCCCAGTAAGCAATATAGTTCTATCCCGTGGATATACACCGAGATCAGAAATGTACTTCAAATCAGACGGGTCCAATGTCGTTGAGCTTCTAATATGCTGCTGGCTTAGATATGCCCCTCTTTTAAGAGACTCAGAATCTGATAGGACTCCATTGCAGGGAAATCTCTCCTGCAACGGAGCAAAAATACATGAACAGACATACAGTATATCTGGTATTAATATTTCATTGTGGGGGAGCAATTAGGAAAAAGATCTACAAAGTCTCCCTAAGGAGATAATAATGAAAAAATAGGAACAATTACTGGTTTACAGGGATGTAAAGCAGGAGCCAGTGAGCATCTTTTAATAACTTTGTATGTGAAATTTTGGTGGACGTAATTGGAAAATAATTTATAAACTGTCAAAACCTCAGCTCTTATTTTTGTATAATCTAAACGTTGTGCTTTCGCAACGAAGTAGGCCAAAACCATTTCACAATTTTTTATATAGAGCTATTACAATTTTAATGTTTTTAGACCAAGCATGTCCACCTTAAAAATTTGCTAAACTGAACGATGATGCAAATATCTTAAAAGTCATACTTTTCATACCAGTATCACTGTATAAAAATAATAAGAGAACAAATATTATTCATAATAATAAAAGAACAAAACTTGCAGTTGTTTTCAGAAGCCAAGTAAGACATTTGTGGTGAAGCAATATGTCAATGTTAATAATTTCTGTCTCTTTTTGAAGGTATGTACTTAATTTCCAAGTACATCCGGAAGAACACAGATAGCGTGGTGATCTTCTCTGGAGAAGGTTCAGATGAGCTCACGCAGGGTTACATATATTTTCACAAGGTGAGCAATTGGAAATGGAAGGTTATCAGTGGTAGAGTAAGAAAGGTATGAATTATTTGTCTTTTCTATCATCTGCCTTTTCAGTATAGCAGTAACACTTTTGAGTATCTTGGGAGGTATACGAGGAAATCTAATCATGTCTGCTTCGCGTTTCCTTTGGGGAGAAAGAAGTCAATGGTGTCAGATAATCTCTATTCTTTAAAACTAGTTAAGCATGAAAATCATACTTATATTTCTTAATCCTCTGAGATATTTAATTGCACCGTGTGTCCATTTGATTTGTTCTCTGGTGTGAGGGAAGACCTATTTATGGCATTTCCTCCATTCCCGAAACTCGGTTTAGCTTTTTGTCTTACACGCCTCTAGAGTTGGGGTAGATGTAAGAGTAAGAAATAAAAGCTGTTGTAGCCTGACCTGTGGTGGTGCAGTGGGTAAAGCATCAACCTGGAACACTGAGGTTGCCGGTTTGGAACCCTGGGCTTGCCTGGTCAAGGCATATATGGGATTTGATGCTTCCTGCTCCTCCCCGTCTCTCTCTTCTCTCTAAATAAAATCTTAAAAAACAAACAAAAAGAACCCTGCCTGGTCTGACCAGGCAGTGGCGCAGTAGATAGAGCATCAGACTGGGACGTGGAGGACCCAGGTTCAAAACCTCAAGGTTGCTGGCTTGAGTGCGGGCTCACCAGCTTGAGTGCGGGCTCACCGGCTTGAGCGCGGAGTCACTGGCTGGAGCGTGAGATCATAGACGTGACCCCAAGATCACTGACTTGAGCCCAACGTTGCTGGCTTGAGCAAGGGTTCACTCGCTCTGCTGTAGTCCTCCAGTCAAGGCACATAGGAGAGCAATCAATGAACAACTAAGGTTCCGCAACAAAGAATTGATGCTTCTCATCTCTCTCCCTTCCTGTCTGTCCCTATCTGTCCCTCTCTCTCTGTTAAAAAAATAAAAAGCTGTTGTATTTGCAGAAAGCAAATCTGTGTGTGTATTTGTAACTTGGAGCACTTTGTTTGCACAACAGGCCCCTTCCCCCGAAGAAGCAGAGGAGGAGAGCGAGCGGCTCCTGAAGGAGCTCTACCTGTTCGACGTCCTCCGCGCGGACCGCACGACGGCTGCCCACGGGTAAGCGGGAGGTGGTCCTCAGAGCCACCTCGGAAACAAAGCTCCATGGCTGATTTTTATTTCCTTTCCAGTTGGTTATTATATCGCAGAGTGTGACTCGTATAGAGAAATGAAGCTTGTCTCTTCGCCCCAGAGGAGTCGGGCGACACGCACTTGCTGTTGTGGGAATGGCGGGAGGACTTGGGCAGGTCTGAGTTCCCACCTTCAGAGCATGACAACACTCTGCCCGCAGCCGGACAGCCGCCGAGGGGGAGGCAGGCGCAGCTCACTGAGTCTGGAAGGGAAGTCAAGATCACACACCTCCTTGTGACAAGTGTTGAGCCCCTGTCATGCCGTGGTGGCCCTGTGTGGGGACAGGGCAGTGACGACACGAGGGGTTTGATGAGATTATAAAAACCAAGCTTAGGCCTGACCTGTGGTGGCACAGTGGATAAAGCGTCGACCTGGAATGCTGAGGTCGCCGGTTCGAAACCCTGGCTTGCCTGGTCAAGGCACATATGGGAGTTGATGCTTCCAGCTCCTTCCCCCTTCTCTCTTTCTGTCTCTCTCTCCTCTCTAAAAAAAAAAATGAATAAAAAAAAAAATGATATAAAACCAAGCTTTTTCGGGGTCATTTCTGGTTGGCTGAAGTTTTCACTTTTTTAGCTGATGGTGTTGGAGAGTTGGAGACTCTTGCTGTACATGCTAAATAACTAACGTCAAATGTTCTAGTTGCTTTTGCCCACCACACTTAGAGGAGAAAATAATAAAGTAAGGGGTAGGGCATGAACTGAATCTGCGGTTATAGTCCTATCTGGGCCAATCAGTCGCCAGGGTTCAGGCAGCGGGTGATGTGGCCTTTGGGGAAACACTGAGAACACGGGCTTATACCGAGTCTTGTGTGTAAATTATTAATCAGCTGAGTAAAAAATATTGAATTACCATGAGCTTTTAATCGGATGAGAAATGGTCTCACCCAGAAGAAACATTGAGTCAGAAAGGTCAAGGCAAAATCATTCTTTTTTATTTATTTTTTCATTGGTTTTGGTGGGGGGCGGGCGGGAGAGTGCTGTGGACCAGCGCAGCTAGAAATTCTGGGTCTTGAGGGAGAACGGTGTGGAATTAAGAAAATAGAATCATTCAGAAAAGAGGATGGGATTGGGAGGCCTCTTCAATGCTCTTGGCAACATCAGAGAGCCCAGTAGCCCCCAGTTTGCTTTATTATATAGCCATATGCAAATAAGGAAATCTTTGATACAAAGTCACACATCTGAGGCAAAAACAGGAACTCTCTTAAGGCATAAACAGGAGTCCCCCCACCATGCATAAGTGAAATCAACCAACATCTGAACAAAGGGTGAGAAGAAGGGCATGTAAATTGCTTCCAGCAAGTTAAGTGAAGTGGGGCTATGAGATGAGTGCAAATACTCAGCTTCATAGCCAATATGGGGGGTAGAACTTAGCCTTTTGCTAAGCCTTGAATTTACAAAGGCTTTTTGCCACTTGCAGTCTACCACAGGAGAGAGAGAGGGAAAGAAAGAAGCATCAACTCCTGGTTTCACTTAGTTGTTCCACTTAGTTGTGCACTCATTGCTTGCCTCTTGTATGTGCCCTGACTGGGGGTTGAACCCATGATCTCTGACGTACTGGATCGATGTGGGGGTTGAACCCGCGATCTCTGATGTACTGGATTGATGCGGGGGTTGAACCCGCGATCTCTGATGTACTGGATTGATGCGGGGGTTGAACCCGCGATCTCTGATGTACTGGATTGATGCGGGGGTTGAACCCGCGATCTCTGACGTACTGGATCGATGCGGGGGTTGAACCCGCGATCTCTGACGTACTGGATCGATGCGGGGGTTGAACCCGCGATCTCTGACGTTCTGGATCGATGCGGGGGTTGAACCCGCGATCTCTGATGTACTGGATTGATGCGGGGGTTGAACCCGCGATCTCTGATGTACTGGATTGATGCTTTAGCCACTGAGCCACCTGGCTAGGGCCCAAAAAACATTCTTAATGATCAAGTTACTCTTGATTGTTTTTTTTTTTACTTTGAGATAGGTGTTTACTTGTTCACAGAAGTACTTGTTCAGGGAAAGTAAAGGTAATTATTCTCGAACAGTTTGTTTCACTGTCCAGATGGGATAATGTATATTATACTGAACGAAGCTTTTTGTATTCACACATTCCCATAGGGCAGTCAGGGGGATTGTAATAATGATGTTACAATCACTCTCTAGATGGGATACTATAGAAGTTTTTTGTATTCACACATTCCCATAGGGCAGTCAGGGGGATTGTAATAATGATGTTACAATCTTAACGTGGAGGCTGGCTGACTTGTAGGAACTCTAAATCAGCATCTAAACAGGCAGGCACTGAGTATTGATTTTGACTTAGATTTCTTCTCTCCCCCTGGAAGCCTTGAGTTGAGAGTCCCGTTCCTGGATCATCGATTCTGTTCCTACTACTTGTCCCTGCCTCCGGATATGAGGGTTCCCAAGGTAGGTGAATCGCCTCAGGATGAAAACTGTCCGTCGGTGTTGGCTGCGGTTGGAATTGTTACTGATGCTCCTGTTGTTGTTGTGTCAGAACGGGATAGAGAAACATCTCCTGCGAGAGACGTTTGAGGACTCCAATCTGCTACCCAAGGAGATTCTCTGGCGACCGAAAGAAGCCTTCAGCGATGGTATAACTTCAGTTAAGAATTCCTGGTTTAGGATATTACAGGACTATATTGAACATCAGGTATGACGTCTCTGAAAATATTTTCTGGAATAAGACAGTTTGGATGCAGAGTTTATTTTGTACTTAGTTTAAATGTTTTGTGTCTGTAGGAGAGATTTCCTCTTATAAGAAGTAGCATGCAGAATTATAAAGTAGAACCTCATATTAAAAAGAGAGAGAGGAGAAACGGAACCAATCATCACTGACCTTCATTTAACATATTTTTGGGCACTGTTGGGGCCCAGACATTAGGCCTGAATGAATGAAACACTCATATATGCATATGGCAAACATGCATCTGAATGTTCTTTCAGAGTTCCACAGCTAATGCTTTTTATGGTTTGAATCACCCGTCACCTAGAAACTAGGACTATTTATAGTCAAGCCTTTTCATATCTTTCTTTTTCCTTTTGGCTTTACAAAGCCAGGTTAAATACAAGTATTTCCATGCTGTTTACAACACCATTTTGCTTTCATATTCCTGTTCTTGCAGGTTGATGATGCAATGATGGCCGCCGCAGTCCAGAAGTTTCCCTTCAATACTCCCAAAACGAAAGAAGGCTATTACTACCGGCAAATCTTTGAACGGCACTACCCAGGCCGGGCTGACTGGTTGACCCACTACTGGATGCCCAGGTGGATTAATGCTTCTGACCCGTCTGCACGCACTCTGACCCACTACAAGTCGGCCACCAAAGCTTAGGCACTTTCTAAGCTGTAGAGGGAAAGTAAATGTTTCTCCTCATTGTGAAGGGTAGAGGACTGGGGGGGCTAGAAAGGAAGCAATGAGCATCATCCGCCCAGCGGGTGAAATAATAATAAAAGTCTTAAATCTAAAGCATTGCTATAGTCATTTATATTCCTACTGTTCTTTCCTTAGAGGTAACTAGAAACTGAGTGGGGGACGCAGCCTGGCGTTTGCTGCGTGAATCTCAGACTCTCATCATCAGAGCGTGGTCTCTCAGCCATGCCTCTCGCAGTCCTTTCTGCATCCCTAACAGCTGTCCAGGCGGGCTCTGGAGAAGTCAGTCCTTTGCAAGAGTTCACGATAGCCCTATTTTGTAAGATTTGGATTTATTGTTGAGCCAATGCAATTTGTCTTCTGGAAATACTGTTCTTGGTCAGGGGTCAGCAAACTTTTTTTGTGAAGGGCCAGACAGTAAGTGTTTTAGGCTTTGCAAACCTCTGTTGGAACTGATTAATATGCCGTTGTAGTGCAAAAGCATCCGTAGACGGTGTGCAAACCAGTGGGCAGGGTTGTGTTCTAGTAACACTTGATAAAAGTAGGCTGGATGTGTTCTGTGGGCCGTTTGCTGAGCTCCGTTCTAGAGAAACAGCCCAAGACAGACATTTTTTTTTCTTTTTTTAAAAAAATTTTAATTTATTGTGTTAACATGGATTCAAGTGTCCCACTGAATATAACAACCTCACCTCCCACCCCATGTTCCTGTTTATACCCCATTTGCCCCCTCCCTCTAGCCCAGTGGTTCTCAACCTTTCTAATGCCGTGACCCCGCAATACAGTTCCTCATGTTGCGGTGACCCCAAACCAAAAAATAATTTTGGTGGCTACTTCATAACTGTAATTTTGCTACAGTTATGATTCGGAATGTAAATACCTGATATGCATTATGTATTTTCCGATGGCTTTAGGCAACCCTGCCGGGGTCGCGACCCACAGGTTGAGAACCGCTGCTCTGGCCCCCTCCCCCGTCTCTCTGGGATTTGCTGTCCTGTTATCTGTATCTCTGTTATGTATATATAATTTCACTAATCCCTTCACCTCCAAGCCAAGCATTTTTTTTTTTCAAGCCAAGCATTTTTGATAAAAGGCAAAAGCATTCTGAACCCTGTTGAGGAAAGAAACTAAAGGGGAAACATTTTGGGGAGAAAAATGTATCCTCTACCGTTTTCGGTTATTTTTTTCCAAAGTTAAAAGGGGAGAGGCAGTCAGACAGACTCCTGCGTGTGCCCAACTGGGATCCACCAGGCATGCCCACCAGGGGACGATGCTCTGCCCATCTGGTGCTCTGCTCCATTTCGGCTGGAGCCATTCTAGTGCCTGAGGTGGAGGCCGTGGAGCCATCCTCTGCGCCCCGGCCAACTCTGCTTTAATGGAGCTGTGGCTGAGGGAGGGGAGGAGAGGGAGAGAGGGAGAAAAGAGAGGGGGAAGGGTGGAGAAGCAGATGGGCGCTTCTCCTGTGTGCCCTGACTGGGAATTGAACCCGAGACTTCCACATGCTGGGCTGATGCTCTACCACTGAGCTAACCAGCCGGGCTCCTCTACTATTTTAATAAATCAAATTAACATGACAGATTAGCAGGAGAAAAACAAAGTTTTATGAGGTTTACTTCCTGTATACCAGAGAGGCCTTCAACAAATGAGGATTTTGCCATCTTGGGAGCCATCACTTTAAATACCAACCTCAGCTGAAGACCTGAAGAGATGTTGGGGGTGGAGAGTACAGCCCTTACCTGGAAGAGCACCTCAAACAAGGCTAAGATTGTTACGCAGGTTCAGTCCAAGGCTTCTCCACTGCTTGTGCAGTCAGGCCTGGTGCAGGGAGATGCCTTACCAATGGAGATCCCCTTACTGATGTGAATGTCCTTTGACAAAGGGTTGCTTCTACTTATTTTTTAGAGCTGCTCCCCACATCTGGCTTTTGATTGAAATTAGCCTATAATAATCAATATTTTCTAAGAGGCATATTTTGGGGTGGCACATTCTCCCCTTCACATTTAATTAACAGGTAGAATATTTTCATTTGAATGCTCATTGGTTGTGTAAATGGCAAATGACACCAGAATGTTAATCTCCGCCCTTGACTTTGGCAGGAAAGAATTCAAAGTCAAGACTGTTAAAAGAAAATTTATTTATTTATTTATTTATTTATTTGACAGAGACAGAGAATGACAGATTGGGACAGACAGACAGGAAGGGAGAGAGATGGGAAGCATCAAATCTTTTTTTTTTTTTTTTTTAAAGAACTTTTTTATTTTTTGTATTTTTCTGAAGTTGGAAATGGGGAGGCAGTCAGACAGACTCCTGCATGCGCCTGACCGGGATCCACCCGGCATGCCCACCAGGGGGCGATGCTCTGCCCATCCGGGGCGTCGCTCTGTTGCGACCAGAGCCATTCTAGCTCCTGAGGCAGAGGCCACAGAGCCATCCCCAGCGCCCTGGCCAACTTTGCTCCAATGGAGCCTTGGCTGCGAGAGGGGAAGAGAGAGACAGAGAGGAAGGAGAAGGGGAGGGGTGGAGAAGTAGATGGGTGCTTCTCCTGTGTGCCCTGGCTGGGAATCGAACCCTGGACTCCTGCACGCCAGGCTGAGAAGCATCAATTCTTTGTTGCAGCTCCTTAATTGTTCAGCGATTGCTTTCTCATATGTGCCTTGACGGGGGTGGGGGGGGAGGCTGTCACAGAGTGAGTGACCCCTTGCTCAAGCCAGCAACCATGGTTCATGTCTGATCCCATGCTCAAGTCAGAGACCCTGCACTCAAGCTGGTGAGCTTGTGCTCAAGCCAGTGACCTTGGGGTTTTAAACCTGGGTCCTCTGCTTCCCAGTCCTCCACTCTATCCACTGCACCACTGCCTGGTCAGGCAAGAGAAAATTTATGTAGAATGTCATAAAGATTGAAGAAGTGAGCAAGCTGGGCGACATAGACTCAGAAAATAAGTTACAGAGACAAAAGGAGGGCCCTTGGAGCTTACTAGAAAGAAAGGCAAAGAAAATACGCTTGTGGGAAGGAGAAGGGGGAGGTGTGGGCGTGTTCCAGAGAGAGAGGGAGAGAGCTGCTGCGTCCTAAAGGCAGGGATTTGGGGGAAGATCTTGAGAGGATCTCAAACAGGGGTCCCCAAACTTTTTACACAAGGGGCCAGTTCACTGTCCCTCAGACCGTTGGAGGGCCACCACATACAGTGCTCCTCTCACCACCAATGAAAGAGGTGCTCCTTCCGGAAATGTGGCGGGGGGGGGGGCAGATAAATGGCCTCAGGGGTCCACATGTGGCCTGCGGGCCGTAGTTTGGGGACACCTGCGAATGTTCATCGGCTTTCCAGGTGTGTCCTTTTAGGGTCATGATCTCTACTAATCGTCTGCTCTAGGGAAGGGAGCCACTGGTCACTGCATTTGGTCCTGATGTCAACACTGGGGTCGCTTCTTCTGGTTTTGATGCTTTTCTGGGCCTGGAGCTGAAACAACTGAGGCCTAGATGTGTTCTTTTGTTTGACCAAAACTCCATCTCTGTGGTCAACAGACCTGAGGCTTTGTTCCTCAGATTATTTGATGCTGACGAGAACCTCATTGTCCTGAGGGCTTAATGCCTAAGGGGTAAATTGTACAAGAGCTTTATGGGTTATGTGGGGCTATTATTCTATGGCTCCCTTGTTTGTCTGCTAAGGGGGTGTAAACGACATGACGGGTGACATGCCAGGGGAGGAAGGGTTGGGGTCTGAGCTGCATGACCAGCGATATGAAAGGTTGAGGGGTCTAAACCGCATGACTAGCTGAGGGAGGAAAGCTCACTCTGGGGGCAAGGTCATAGCCTACAACTCTTTCCCAGTTTTGCTTGTTGCTTAGGCACCTTGTGCTTTCCGCCCTGGTGGCCTTTTGTACCTGGCCTATTCCTGCTCTGCTCATGTCTGTCTGCCTGTTATACTGGTTGTTTAGGGACAAAACTTTGAAAATGTCAAGATGAATTGAGTTACTAGAAACTTGCAGAGGGAACTGCTGGTGCATCGGGAAGGACGAGTGCTGGACGGGAGGGTGAGCAGCCAGCTTTCGCTGTGAGGCTGAAGGCTGGGGGCTGTTCGGGGCTCTCTGTAATACTAAATGTCTCTAGAAAGCTGTAGAAATGTCAATAATTAATATTGGATGACTCTTAACCTTTTCTTGGCAGGAGCTTAAATCTAACATGATTGGGTTCCAGGCATTCGTGGTACACCCCACCCAGCCAGGTTGAGTGACCCCAAGGATGTTTGGGAAACTTAGCTGATAGTGATTATGTGGCGGGAGGTGCGAATAGGGAAGAAAAGACAAACTGTATCCCCCCTTCTCTGTGTTAGCTGGAGCCTCACAGACCTGGCCTTCACTGACCACCTGTTTACCTGCTTCCTCCTCAATTTTCTGTGAGTGAGAGGACCAAAAAAGAAAATGTTATCTGGAGAGGAGGAATAAGGACAAGTAATGTCAGTCGTCACCCCCCCAGTGTCAGAAGCAGAGGACAGCCCTAGCCCCCACCTTGCCCACAGTTAATAAAACCTTCCACCCAGACCCCACTGGGGCACCGGGTTCTCTGAGGTTGCCTACTCTCACCCTCGAGTGCATACTGTCACCTCAATAAATTTACTGGCGTTGCCACGTCCTCCTGTCACGTTCTTAGATCCCTCTTGTTCCGTGATGAGCCTGGATCGGGTTGAGGCCGCCCTTGGCCTTCCCAGCTGCCGCCCAGCAGCAAATTAGTGGTATAGAGTTGACCCTTGAGCCACACTGGGGTTAAGGAATGCCAACATCCTGCACAGGCAATAATCCAGGGGTCGGGAACCTATGGCTCGTGAGCCAGATGTGGCTCTTTTGATGGCTGCATCTGGCTCGCAGACAAATCTTTAATAAAAAAATAATAACGTTAAGAATATAAAACATTCTCATGTATTACAATCCATTCATTTCCTACCGCTCATGTTCATGGTTGTGGGTGGCTGGAGCCAATCACAGCTATCTTCTGGGACAAAACCAAATTTTTATTGGATAATGCGTAACGTACACGGGTCATTGTATGGCTCTCACGAAATTACATTTTAAAATATGTGGTGTTCATGGCTTTCTCAGCCAGAAAGATTCCCGACCCCTACAATAATCTGTATGTAACTTTTGACTCCCCCAAAGCTTAATTTCTAACAGCCTTACTGTTGACTGGAAGTATTACTGATAACATAAACAGTTGATCAATATATTATGTAATGTGTATTATATACTGTATTCTTATAGTAGAGTAAGCTAGAGAAAAGAAAACATTAACATCCCGAGGAAGAGAAAATACATTTACAGTATTTATTGAGGAAAAGTCTATGTATAAGTGGACCTGCACAGTTGAAAGCCATGTTCAAAGGTCAACTGTACCTTGCAAGATGAAGGTATGCCATAAACCACAGCCAGTTTTTGAGGGTGTGAATTTGGTTCCAGTTCTCAACTTCAGTGACTGGAATCTGGCCTATTTAGATACACCCAGAAGTCTGACAGCAGAGATACTCTCAGCTCAGCCACTGTCCTGGCCATGGACCCAGCCCGCAGGTCAGCTGTAACTGCAGCAGCTCACCGGACTTCAAATTGCACCTGAGATCTACAGAAAGTTTTTGGAATGGGATATAAAGTTGGCCTTCTGCAACTAAAGTAGATAATTTGAAGACTCTTGCCGCTGGGGCATGCACAGATGACTCAACAGCTTCGCACTGGCCGAGCCTGTCCTGGACTGTTCTGATACGGTGACTCGGGGCTAAAGAGGGACGTGGGGTCTAGTCCACACGAGCATAGTGAGCAGCAGGCAACCGGGCCCTCTCAGCATGATGTAAAGGTCACTAGCTGGTCGGGTCCCGCCCCTTCAGCCTCAGCTGGGCACCCTGGTGGAAGATGTGCCCCTTCAGGGGTTTACTTCACTTTGCCCTAACACTGACTCTAAAAAGGACACTTTGTAGTTTTTGATAGAATGATAAACTTCCAATAGTATGGAGGTCGCTCAAAACAAAAACACAAACAGCTGGCATATCTAGCAATTCTACTTCTGGGTATTCGTGAAAAACAAAAGCACTAATTTGAAAAGTTATGTGTGCTGCTGTGTTCACTGTAGTAGTCATTATTATTAATAGCCAAGATATGGAAGCAACTGAGACAGTCATTGAGATGAATGCATAAAGGAGAGGTGGCGTATATATAAGGTCTACCGGAAAGTTCTGTCCGTTATGGAATAAAACAAAATACAAATTTTTCTTATTGTCAATAACCTTTATTATTAGTAAATCAGAAAAAAACAAGAACTACATGATTCCATACATTGGTGGAACATAAAAATGAGACTAAGAGACATGGACAAGTGTGTGGTGGTTACCAGGGGTGGGGGGAGGGAGGACAGGGGGAGAGTTAGGGGGAGGGGGAGGGGCACAGAGAACTAGATAGAGGGTGGCGAAGGACAATCTGACTTTGGGCGAGGGGTATGCAACATAATTTAATGACAAGGTAACCTAGACATGTTTGCTTTGAATATATGTACCCTGATTTATTAATGTCATCCCATTACCATTAATAAAAATTTATTTAAAAAAAAAAACAAAAACAAAAACAAACAATTAAAGAAAGTAAAAAATGAAAAAAAAAAAAAAAAAAAAGAAAAAAGAATAACCTTTATTAAATAATATAATTGCCATTATTAGTGATTTCTTGCCAGCGTGAGGGCAATTTGTATATCCCATTTTTGAAAAATGTTTTATCTTTTGATGTGAAAAATTGAGCCAGTGCTTGTTTGATATCTTCTTCATTTTTGAATTTTTTGCCCTTCAAAAACTTTTCTAAGGGCAAAAACAAGTGATAGTCGGAGGGTGCTAAGTCCAGTGAATATGGTGGATGAGACAGACATGCTTCTGTAGCATTTCTTCCTTGTTGAAATTCATAAAAATTACAGTGGTGTAAATGAACTTTGTCAGTAGCCATGGGTACACTATCGCTTCACACATAAGACTAACGTGAATCAACTTTGTTTTAGTTAATTTGCTACGTCAGTATGTATACATTTAGTGATAAAAATAGAGAGGCACACATGCGCCAAGTAAACATGTGCTTACGTGTTGAAACTTGTGATAGAAACGGACAGAACTTTCCGGTAGACCTTATATTATGGAATATTATTCAGCAGTAAAAAAGGGAGGGAATCTTGCCGTTTGTGACGACACAGGTGGACCTAGAGGGTATGCTAAGTGAAGTAAGTCAGAAAGACAAATACTGTATGATTTTGCTCACATGTGGAATCTTAAAAACAAACAAACCCAAAACAGAAAATAGACCTACAGAGAGAGAACAAGCTGATGGTTGCCAGAGGGGACGAGGATGGGGGAATGGGGAATTTTAGAATGCTCAGGGAGTTTGTTTAAAAAAAAATTTAAAGCCTGACCAGGTGGTGGCGCAGTGGATAGAGCGTCGGACTGGGATGTGGAGGACCCAGGTTCGAGACCCCGAGGTCTCCAGCTTGAGCACGGGCTCATCTGGTTTGAGCAAGGCTCACCAGCTTGGACCCAGGGTTGCTGGCTCGAGCAAGGGGTTACTTGGTCTGCTGTAGCCCCCTGGTCACGGTACATATGAGAAAGCAATCAATGAACAAACTAAGGTGCCACAACAAAGAGTTGATGCTTCTCATCTCTCTCCCTCCCTGCCTGTCTGTCCCTATCCTTCTCTGTCACCCCCCTAAAAAAAATTTAAAAAATTTAAAAAATACTAAATCTTACCACTGCTTTAAACAGTTAACATTCTCTTGCAGGTCTCTTACATGTATAAAGGCACAGTTGTACATCTGCAAAGACGCGATCTTGGTTAAGTAAGTCCTCAAGGCTTCAGAAACCTTCACAAGGAAAGTATATAAAAGAACTACCCTCGAGCCTACTGGTGTCACACTGTTTCACAAATACCTTTTTGAGGCTGCACAGTCAGAAATGGCTTCTTATAATCTATCTTCGGGTCACCTTGGTTTGGTCTGGAGTCTGAGATGACAGACAGATCTTTGGAATGGGTCCCCAGGGAGGCTGATCCATGATTCTAAACCTGTGCACTGGATAGATCATGCCAAGCACATATCTACCGACTCTTCTGAGTACTTTATTGTGTTCACGCACTCAGGTAACTCCCACTTGTGGAAGTGTGGCAGATTTTATTTTCTAGAAGTGGCTACAGCAGTATTTCTGGCCCCACAGACTTTTCCGGAGCCCGCTACCCCTCTGAAGAGGCCGTGCTAGGCCTCCTGTCCCGGAACCTGGGCTGGGCTTTATGACTGCCTTGACTATAAGCCCAGAGGAAGCAACACTGACTTCTAAGGGGCCTGGTCACGAGAGGAGATTTGGCTCTTTCTGGAGGCATATTGTGAAGAAAACCAGACCACATGGAGAGGATGTGTGAGAGGGCTGATGGCCAGCCGAGGTCTCGGTCAACAGCCGTCAACCAGCAGGCATGCGAGTGAGTGACCCTCCAGATGATTCGAGCTCCTAGTCTTCCAGCCGAGCCTCAGTCCTGCGGAGCAGAGCTAAGCCATCCCTGCTGTGCTTCGTCCAAATTCCTGATGTGTAAATCCATGAGGGTAGTGAATGTTGTTTGACAGTTACCTTTTGGGGCGGTTCCTTACATAAGTATAGTGACTGGAACAGGTAAGCACTGTTATTTTATACAAGTCACTTGTGTAAACCAGTCTTTATCTAGTTACGAAGTGGTGGGGCCCCAAGTTAGCCGGAAAGACTGTCTCTAGAACCTTTCTGATGTTTCCTGACTTTCTTCCCATTGTCAGCATGGAACTGCAGCCGGGTCTATGCTGTGAGCTGGGAGACCCAGGGAGAGGCCCTCTGGGCTGGAGTTTGGGATAGGGGCGGGGCAGCAGGGCTGCCTCCCAGGGGATTGCGGTGACGTTCATCATTTTCTGTAATAGGATAGGCTAGATGACGAGGAGGAAACAGTTTCAAATTTTCAGAACATTAGCACAACCCATGTTATTTCTTGCTCAAATTATAAGGTGATCTGGTTTTCTAAGGGGCCCTGCTTGTTGTCGAGGGGTTTATAGTTACTCCAGGACCCAGGCTGAGACACAGTCTTGACACATACTTTCATGACCAGCAAGCCGGGGAGATGGAGACAAGGGGGAACCCTGCACTGAAACTGGGAGCCTCCGCCCTGGGCTGACACATCACTTTTCTCACATTTTAGGGGCCAAAGCAAGTCACATGACCATTCCTGATTTTAAGGGTGCATGTACCAGAAAGGCAATTGAAATATTTAGAAAAGAGTACCGGCTTGACTTGTGGTGGCGCAGTGGATAAAGCGTCAACTTGGAGAACTGGGGTCACCAATTCGAAACCCTGGGCTTGCCTGGTCAAGGTATATATGGGAGTTGATGCTTCCTGCTCCTCCCAACCTTCTTTCTCTAAAATGAATAAAATCTTTAAAAAAAGAAAAAAAACCCAGTGCTAATAATTCCCCAAATAACACCCTTCCATCACCAAATAGTCAATATCTTACACACAAATTATACTTATCCCCTTTTCAAGAGTGACAACCTTTCCCAAAAAAGTGACAACCCGAGAATTCCATTTTGTCGTAGCCATGAACCCAGAGCTCAGGATTTTGGGTGATGTACTGAAGTCACTACAAGATGTACTGGGTTGGTGGTTACACCTATATGAACAAGAGGGCAAGTTCTCTTTTCCCCACCTGCTCAATATATAGTATAATAAACTCACAAAAATTAGGGGATATTTCAAAAAGAATATGAAGCGAGCCTGACCAGGCGGTGGCACAATGGATAAATAGAGCATCGGACTGGGATGTGAAGGACCTAGGTTTGAAACCCCGAGGTCACCAGCTTGAGTGCGGGTTCATCTGGCTTGAACATGGGCTCAACAGCTTGAGTGAGGTTGCTGACTTGAGGGTGGGATCATAGACATGACCCTGGCTTGAGCCCAAGGTCGCTGGCTTGAGCAAAGGGTCACTTGCTCTGCAGTAGCTCTGTCCCCTCCCGTCAAGGCACATATGAGAAAGCAATCACTGAACAACTAAGGAGTTGCAACAAAGAACTGATGCTTCTCAGTCTCTCTCTCTTCCTGTCTGTCTGTCCCTATCTGTCCCTCTTTCTGACTCTGTCTCTGTTAAAAAAAATAGAAACGATAAAAAAAAGCATTTGATTTTTTTTATTAAATAAGAACTTCAGAAAATCAAACAAGTCAAAGAAAGTTGTTTGATTATGCAAACAAGATGCAAAACCAACTTTTATTTCATTGGTGAAAATGCACTGTACAAAAGGCTGAAAGTACTGGAGTATCTGCATGGGCCCCGACCCCCTCATTTTTGTGAGCAGTGTAGTAGGGCAGGAATAGGATAATTGCAACAAAATCATGTATCTCCTCCTCTTCGAAAGGGATGGACTGGGAGACAGCAAGTCCTCGCTCGTAGCAATTCTGACACCTTGCTCACCAGTCCTGAGGGCCCTCACCTTGGGCCTCCAGCAGAAACCTGCCTTTTAGGGGTCACCCACAGCTGGGACATCAGCGTTTAGGCAGAAGGAGGCAGGAGTAAGCTCGGGGAGGAACGGCGAGCACTTGGAAAGGGGATGTCTGATTTCTAACGGTAACGCTAATTGGACTCATGCCATCATAATTTTGGTTACTCAGAATATGAGTTACCCTTTATCAGTCACCTTTCTGGAGTGCCAAAGACTGCTCTAAAAATGAGAACTGATTTCCACAACATCCCTGCGAGGTATGTACTATTGAGCTTATCCACATTTTACGAATGAGGAAAGTGGCATGTGAGTATTATGTTGCATGCCCAGGTTTATTTAATAAGTAATCAGAGTAGGATATTTGACCTCAGCTTACAGGGGTTTAGAGACTTCCTACTTAACCCTTACTCAGTTACCCATCAAAGGATTCGAGTATAGGATATAATTATGTACATGGAAAAATATAATTCCATAATATCTAATTCTGTATTTTCAATTGGAATATATATTCCATTTTATGGGTAGTTCATAAGTTATTTAGCACATCTAATTTGGCATTAGATAATTTTTTTCAGTTTTTAAAATTTGTGACAGACATATGCACACATCACTTGTACAATTTAGACCCTACATGACTTAGATAGAGCTTATGTGATTGAGATCTTATGTGAATTCTTACCTGATTTCAAGCCATAGCTAGTGAGTAAACGGATGCCAAGAAATTAATTCATAACCCTCTTTGCAACTTGGAGAATTTTCAATAAAGCTAGGGGGAAAAGTCATACTCAGACTGTTGGTGTATTCTAGAAATTGATTATTGCAATACAAAATACTTGATTTCTGAGGGCTAATATAATATTTATACATAAAACCACAAGGTGGCAGTCATGACATGATTTTGTCTTCATGGAATTTTATGCATTTCTCAAACATAACAGTGTTGACAAACTATTTTATGCCAAGTTGGAGAGATGGTTTGTTCATTTCATAAAATAATCTTAGCATGGAAGCTCTGTAATTGGCTATAGGTAATTAGCAAGTAGTTTTTACTTGCTAACAGCATATACCTACTGTATAGTCCAGTATGAATTTATACATATTTTTTTCAGAATCTCTTATCTCTCTCCTCTTTGATCCACCATCCTAAACATGTGCACAAAGTGTGTCCATAAAAGGTAAGATCACTTATAACTCTGATAGGTAAGAAGGTATGTGGACACCCTAAGTCTGTTTTTATTTGCCTTGTATAAATATTTTATATATGTAATAAAATCTATATATAAAGTGTCATTTTTATAACCACCCACTCTAGGTAGCCCCGACTCATCTCAGCTTATTCTAATTCACCTACCTGACAAAACCTTGTACTGAACACTTTGTTTACACATAAAACAAGCTAACACGGACTGTGGCGATTTGCAGTGAATCCAATACTGGTCCAAGACCATGCTAGGTCTCGACAACAATTCTGAAAGGTGCCCACTATTGTTGCCATCCCAATTTTATGGATGAAGACACAGAACGTATAAAAAACCTAGGTATTGGCCCTGGCCGGTTGGCTCAGCGGTAGAGCGTCGGCCTGGCGTGCGGGGGACCCGGGTTCGATTCCCGGCCAGGGCACATAGGAGAAGCGCCCATTTGCTTCTCCACCCCCCCCCTCCTTCCTTTCTGTCTCTCTCTTCCCCTCCCGCAGCCAAGGCTCCATTGGAGCAAAGATGGCCCGGGCGCTGGGGATGGCTCCTTGGCCTCTGCCCCAGGCGCTAGAGTGTCTCTGGTCGCAGCAGAGCGATGCCCCGGAGGGGCAGAGCATCGCCCCCTGGTGGGCAGAGCGTCGCCCCTGGTGGGCTTGCCGGGTGGATCCCGGTCGGGTGCATGCGGGAGTCTGACTGTCTCTCCCCGTTTCCAGCTTCAGAAAAATACAAAAAAAACCCCAAAAAACAAAACAAACAAACAAACAAAAAAACCTAGGTATTGAAAGGGAAGAGGGTCAACTCATGACCAGTGGAAATACCTGTTGATGATAATGGATACCATAGGAAAGAGTTTGTATTAGCAAGGCAATTTTTATTTGCAGGCAACAGGCTCATTGGTGAGCCTGTTACAATAACCCTTACCTTGTACATGAAATACCTTTCTTAGCTCTTACCGAAGTGGTGCCTTCTGTCCATGAACTTTACACTTGATTTGGTTAAGCTCACCAGTCCAGACCTTTGTGGGAATGTTGTTGAAGTTTCTGGAGAGGGCCAGTGAAGAGGCAGGGAAGAGCCTGGGATCGGGGTTTTCTGTTTCAGGGAGAAGGAAAAGTTGAAAAGAATGGTTCATTATTGGGTAAAGTGGCAGGGTTCTGGGGGCTGGGCACAAATTTTGATCGGAACAAATTTTATGAACTTAAAATGCTTTAAACACATTATCTTAATGCTCTTACATTATCCCTTGACCAAGCCATATTCTGCTGTATTTGATATAGAAACAGTCTGTATGGTTCTCAAATGACCACAAGGTGGGGCACGATGATACTCAGTCAATATCATATATTCCAGTAGGGTTTTTTGGCGGTGTGTGTGTGGGGGGTGGGGGGGTGGGTGGTCTGTCGTATCTGAACTGTGTATGTGCACACGCACGTGCCTGTGCACGCGTTTGTAGTCTAGCACTCCTTTGTGGACATAATTTAAAACCACAAACCCTTGGTGATGACATAAACATCTCAGTAATGAAGGCAGAAAACCGCTGTGGAGGGGAGGGCACTGCCACTGAGGAGGACCTGGTGTGAAGTACACAGAACAGCAGGCGGTTCTCCCCAGGGCGCTGCTGTGGTTCTTCAGGCTCTCCCCGAAGCGCTCTCAGAGTCTCAGGGTGCAGCAGTGACACGTGGTCCCCACGAGCTCACCAGGCGGCCACTGTGAATCTCTCATCCGCTCCTGAGCCTGGCTGCAGTCAGCGATAGAGAAGGTAGCTTCTCTTTCTCTTCATCCTTCACATCTCCGGCGATTCCTCTTACGGGCAGCTCCACGCGCCAGGGAAGGGGATTGGGAAGGAGGCCTTAAGGAGGACGGTGGTGATGCCGACCTGACAAGAGATCATTCAGCACAGCATCACATGATGAGCGAGGAGCGCCTCCCGGGCTGGAGAATTTGTCTCATTCATCTTTATGTTCGCAGTGCCCACTGCAGTTCATGGAAATTAGAGGTGCCCACAAATGTTCATCAAATGATTGAATAAGTGAATAGGGAGAGGAACACAGCGTTCAGAAACCAAGTGATTTGGGTTGGAGAGATCAATGGTTCAATCTCTGGAAAAGCCTTATATATGGTAGGGACAATAGCAATTCAGCATGATATCTTTCTCGGGCTGACCTGAGCCTTCACATTTCTGAAATCTAAAATCCTAAGTAGGAACGAGCCTTTGAAATTCAGTGCACGGAGCTGGTGAGGTATGTTGAATGAGAAAGACTATCAATCTCGCAGGACAGTATTACTTTACTTCCCTTAAATTCCTTTAGTACCCGAGAACCACGTGCATATTGCGTGAGCTGCCACGAGGTGGCACTCTTGCTTGTTTGTTGTAGTAGGCCATTGCCGTTTCTAGACAAGGGAATTTGAATGTAATGCTGACAGAAATGTTACAACTTTTTAAAAGCAACTAAACTGTCCCTCAAGTTATAACTATAAAATTGACGTTAGTTGACGTAAGATACACCCCGCTTCAAACGTGAACCAAAGCAAACATAAAAATCAAAGAAGCTAACGTCTTGTCTACAGTATTGCTTTGTGCTAGTTGTTATTTTTTCCCTGCGGCTTTTCTCCCGGGTTTTCCTGTGCCTGCTTCCCATGTAAAATGGGAGGATTCACAGGCTTATTGTCTTACTTCTTCAGTATGAGGTACTGGGAAAAGGCGGACACCCGCCCGTCCGAGCAGGTGAGTGGGCACTTAAATTAGTTCACACTATGGCTAAGAAACAGCTAATCATGACAATTAGAGGCAAAATTGCTACAGCATGTGTAAAAATCTTTCCTTTAAGACCTGCAAATTTCTTTCTAACTAAATTAAGGCTTTCTCTATGACTTCTAATTCTTTAAAGTGCAAAAGTAATACATATTCATTGAATAACAACCAGAAAATAAAGATAGAGAAAGAGAAAAAAAGCAAACAAATCTCAGTCCCAATAACCAGTAAACATTTTAGTGAATATTTTTGTCGTACTTTACTAATCATTCATTTTCTATGACTTGGCACACTACGGCTACACACTCTATGTTCCAGCCACCGTGCAGGTTTTGAGTTTGCAGAGAAAAAAGAGATAGTCTCCCTCTCTGTCTCTGTTTCTTACACACACACACACACACACACACACACACACACACACTCTCACACACACTCATATATTTTATAAAAAGGGCATTATTATATTACACATATTGTATCCTGCTTTTTTCACTTAATGATATTCTGAGTATATTTTCAAAGTCATTAAATATTTTCAAAGGCATTATTTTTAGTTTGTAATCGTTTATTTTCTAGATATGCCATAGTTTATTAATTCAATTTTCCTACTCTTGAATAATATACATTCTATCAACTTTGTTACTATAAAAAACAATGATTTATCGAAGTATTGTAGCCAAATTTTTGCTCACAACCACAGGTATATTTCTAGTCTAAATTCCCAAAGGTATGGTTGATGGATCAGTTAACTTGCAAAATTTTAAGGTTTTGATCATTGTGGCTGTATTTGTCAGTAGTGATGATCCAGAATAATTCTGTTGGGGGACACATTTGTCTCCCCACTGGCATCTTGCCTTTCATTCTACAATCTCCAGTAAAGAGCGTGATCTCATGATGCAACTGCTTTTTGCTCAATATCATCTTTCTGTCTGTTTTGGGCGTTGTTTGTTCCAATGCAAATGTGGAGGGCAGGAAATAACCATGTCTGTTTTTATCTGTGAGTGCATTGTTCCCTGGAAATACAATTATTTGGTTCATTTGAAATTGCCTTAGATCAAACAAGTTGGTATAAAGCAAAGATTTTGTTGCTGTCATTGCCTGCAGATGGCAGTGATTATTAACTTGTCATTCTAAATACAAGGCGCTGGTTTTACCCAATAGTTTTGAAGTGGTATGTTAACGGCAGGGTGTATTGTGTTTTAACAAAAATTAGTGAGGTTCACACGCTGCCTTTGAAGAGAGAACTGAATTTATATGCTTACTATTATGTCATTTAAAATATTAGGTAACTAGACATGGAGCACAAGAGGCTTATTAAGTTAATATACTTCATCTGATTATGCAAAATGTTGAATAATAACAAAAGAATTTGAGGGCAGGGTTTGATTATAGTGGTCCAACTAAGTAATGTATCTTAGAAAATTAGATTCCAATATATACTTAAATCATGATAAACATTTTCCCTCAAGTTTTAGCTCCAGAACTGGATGTAACAGTAATGTCTGATTGTTCTGCAGAAACACTGGCAAGATACACTCTGGAATGCAGACAAAAATGCCATCTACACGGAAGGGATCCTCAGAAGGCGATGGAAACAAAACTGCAAACACCATCCTCATCTTCTAGAAGCTCTTGAATAATACATATAATTCTAAAGTCATGCAGAAGATATAATGGAACTGTAGAAGTCGGAGAAAAGTCCACTAAAATGGTCAAGGGAAGTGAGTAGGAATCATGTGTGGGTTGACTCAAAAGGTGGGTGTTCATCAAAGCAATAGAGGAGGAGCAGGAATGTAATCAGAATGATTTTTTCATGGTCACTGGGCGTTGCTGTACTTTTGAAAGTGGTTAAGGTGAGCATGTGCAGAGGACTGCCTGCAGTTGTGTACATTCATGGAGTCTGG
The DNA here is from genome assembly GCF_036850995.1 of Saccopteryx leptura. Lineage (NCBI taxonomy): Eukaryota > Metazoa > Chordata > Mammalia > Chiroptera > Emballonuridae > Saccopteryx > Saccopteryx leptura. The sequence continues at coordinate 30,173,430 of NC_089514.1, forward strand.
CTACTAGGAAACTGTAGAAGATAGAAACATGCATGTTGTTTTCTAGGAAGTTACAAAGGGAACAGAATGGAAGTGTTGGGGGATGCACCCACGCTCCGCTGAGACCGAAGGAACTGAGTGAAGATAGCTCTACCCCTGAACGCCACTCCTGGCTACGAGGCAGACCACTTGAACTGGAAGGGCTGCAAGTCAAACTCTTACTGTAAGTATCAGAGGAGGCAGGACAAGATCTCTTGGAAATGCCAGCGATGTGTTTATTAGCTGTGATCAGGTTAGATTTGTAAATCTATGACTTGCTCTTTTAAAAGAGGAGAAATTAGGATCAACGTATGAGTAGGATGAACCCGAATGTGAAATGTTTTGATTTAGCAGAGCTATCTGGCCTGGAGCCGCTCACTCTCTTCATTTCCTTTGTTTCCCTCTCTCTCTAAGCTAACATTTTCTCATTATTTATTCAGAAGCTATTTTTCAAGCTTCTACCCTGAGCCACTGTTGTAGGCCAACAGTAGCCTCTTGATACATGTTTATTTGTGAGTAAATTATGATCATTAGTAGTAAGACAAAGATAAAACCATAGGTTTCATTCTCACATGGGCAGCAATAAAATAATGATAGAGGAATAGACTTGAAGAAATGTGATATAGATCTACTAAAATATAATTATAATATGACCCTGGCCAGTTGGCTCAGTGGATAGAGCGTTGGCCCGGTATGAGGACATCTTGGGTTCAATTCCCAGTCAGGGCACACAGAAAAAGCAACCATATACTTCTCTTCCCCTCCCTCTACCCCTTCTCTTTTTCCTGCTCACAGCCAGTGGCTCAGTTGGTCCGAGCATCGACCCCAGGTGCTGAAGATAGCTCCGTTGATTTGAGCAGCAGCTCTAGGCCCCAGACAGGGGTTGCCAAGTAGATCCTGGTTGGGGCACATGTGGGGGTCTGTCTCTCTATCTCTCCTCCTCTCACTTAAAAAAAATTATCACTTAGAAAAAATATATAATGGACTATAAATTTCCTGAAGTACAGTTTTAATATCATCCCACAAATTCTTAAATATTGTGTTCTTATTTTCATTCTGTTCAAAATACTTTCTCATTTCTCTTTTGATTTCCTCTTTGATCCATGGGTTTCTTTTTTTAAAATTAATTTTAATGGGGTAACATTAATAAATCAGCGTAGACCCGTGGGTTCTTAGATGTGTGTTATTTAATTTCCAAACATTTGGGAATTTTTCAGATTTCTTTCTGTTGTCCATTTCCTAATTTAATTCCATTATGGTCAGAAAGCATACTTTGATTTGAATCCTTTTAAATTTATTGAGTTTTTTTCTTTTTCTTTTGGTGATTGACTCTAGAAAGAGACTCTTTGGATTTGGATAGTCATGTAGTATACTGCCAAGTAAAGTAAAATTAGCTGCTAGTTACTGAAACAAACAAACGCCAGATTTCAGTGGCTTAACAGAACAAGTGTTTTTATCTTTATCCGTAGCCCAAAGAGTGTTTGATGGCAGCTTTCCCTGTGATGATTCAGGTACCTAGACTCCTTCATTTAGTGGCTCCATCATCCTTCAAGAGGTTCTCAAATTTCTACACTGGAAACTCTGCCTTCAGCTGCCCAGTGAGTAAAAAGAGAACATGGAAGACCATATAAGAAGTTCTAGAAGTCGATTTGCTCACTTTTTATTAGCAGGAACCCAATTGTATGGCCCAGCCCAATAGTAAGAAGAGCAGGAAGTGTTTGAAGTGGTCTAAGGAAGAGGAGAAAAATGTAGATATTGAGCAAAACTAGCTTTCTCTACTGTAGTAAATTTAGAATTATCTGGAACTAGTCTTCCTTAAATGAAGGCATATATTTCTCAATTTCTAAAATTTTCTGAAATTATTTACTCCTTTTATTTCTAAATAAACCATCTCAGGAGTCCTTTCAGTATAACTGCAGAAAAATACAATTAAGTTCCTATAGGATTTCTGTTTCTTGCCTATTGTTTCAGAGCTTAATTCCTGACTTCTGATTCATTTCTGCTACTGCCGGTTGTCCCATTTCACTGTAAACATGAACACAGCTCCCTTCATTTTCAAGACCTCGCTGACATAAGATAAAAAGATGTGTGGTGTTAATTATTACAGAAGACCTAGGTGGACACATGGAAAGAAAGATACTTCTGATGTTGCTCTTTCAAAGCTCCAGCAACCAAATCTTTTAAGAGAACTCACTAGGTCATTTTCTCTCAGGATCTGGCCTATTGGCATGTATAAGGAGGCCATGGAAGGCCAGCTGCCAATCTTTTCTTTCCTCTCAAAACCAACCAGCCAGTCACCCAACCAAACCACTATTCTTTTTTTCAGCTGCCAGAAAGATCAGCAAAATGTTCAGTTAAAAAACAAACAAACAAACCTATTGGCCAACCAATCAAACAACAAAACCAATAGGGACTAGCTTCTCTGCCTAACGGAAACATCTTTTTACCACATTATGCTGCATAATTTCAAACTCTTTCAGACTAAACATTTCCCACACAAGGCAGTCATTGGTTCTGCTTTGTCCACCTAAAAGCCTTTAAATAATTTCACCAAGTAACAATTTTCTCCCTAAAGTGCTCTCCGACCACATAGATAGAACTCCTTTTTTGGTCCTTCCTGTATTTTTTTCCTCCTTAGACACTATTGGTATATTCTAGTAAAGTTTTTATAACCTCAGGAAATTGTTTTAAAAAAAGAAAAAAAAAATCTGAGCTTTCAAAGAATTATTAAGCAAACAGCAGACATTCTCAACTGTCTGCATGTTGGAATCGCCTAGGCAACATCATGCTCCTCAGACCACATTCCAGAACAATTAAGTTAACACAGGGGACGGGGTGGGAGCTAGATATCAGTATGTTTCTTTAAAAAAGAAAAAATTGTTCATGTGATTCCAATGTGCAGTCAAGATTGAAAGTTACAGGGTTAGAAAAAGATCCATTTTCAATTTGAAGAAGTTAACTCTTAAATGATGGTCAAATTGCAACAAGATATATGTGTTTCCAAAGTTAGAGAACTAGGGGTACCTTTAGAGCCGTTTCTCTTGGGAAATAGCCTACAATTCACTTGGATTATCCCTGTTTTAAGATACTGTCCTGGGGACACAATGTATTGGCTTCCAGATGAAATTAGATTATGTGTTCTCTGAAAGCAGTAGCGCCAACCATGGTTACCACTTGATTGTCAAACTTGTCCGTTTCAACCTGGGAATGATTCTCATTGCCAGTTGAACTTTTTTTTTTTTTTTAACAGAGACAGAGAGAGAGTCAGAGAGAAGGATAGATAGGGATAGACAGACAGGAATGGAGAGAGATGAGAAGCATCAATCATCAGTTTTTTGTTGCAACACCTTAGTTCAGAGGTCCCCAAACTTTTTACACAGGGGGCCAGTTCACTGTCCCTCAGACTGTTGGAGGGCTGGACTATAAGAAAAACTATGAACAAATCCCTATGCACACTGCACATATCTTATTTTAAAGTAAAAAACAAAACAAAATGGGAACAAATACAATATTTAAAATAAAGAACAAGGAAATTTAAATCAACAAACTGACCAGTAATTCAGTAGGAACTATGCTCCTCTCACTGACCACCAATGAAAGAGGTGCCCCTTCCGGAAGTGCAGCAGGGGCCAGATAAATGGCCTCAGGGGGCTGCGTGTGGCCCGCGGGCCGTAGTTTGGGGACCTCTGCCTTAGTTGTTCATTGATTGCTTTCTCATACGTGCCTTGACCATGGGCCATTAGCAGACTGAGTGACCCCTTGCTCGAGCCAGCGACCTTGGGTCCAAGCTGGTGAGCTTTGCTCAAACCAGATGAGCCTGCTGAGCGCTCCCAGGGGTCTCGAAACTGGGTCCTCCGCATCCCAGTCCGACGCTCTATCCACTGCACCACCGCCTGGTCAGGCTAGTTAAATTTTATCCATCGGTAATTAAAACATTTCTCAATAAATATAATTTAAAGTAAAAGAAACTTCATTAAATTTTCCATGGCTAAGATTGTTAGGTGCTGGCAAAGCTTTTCCAGTCAGTGATATGAAGGAAATGCCACAAGGATCAGATAACTTGCCAGGTATCTTCAACTCCCAGCCCGCACAGTGTATAACTCCGCGGTATTAATTTTCTGGGCCCAAAATTATCCTCTCAAAAGAGTGGAAAATAGTCTAAATTGCCTGGATGTTGTTTGCTAACATCCTGTTTAGGATTTTTGCATTGCCATAAGTGGAAGTGGGCCATGGTTTGCGTGGGAGTGTGCGCGCACGCGTGCACGTGTATGCACACATATGCACGCATGCGCGCATGTCTTTGTGCAATCTTCATCAGGTTTTGGTATCAATAAAAAACTAGGAGTTTTCCTTTTCTTCTTTATCTATGATTTCATGCATTTAAAATGATCTTACAAGGATCTGGTGCTTTCACGGGGACACGGGTAGTTCTTTAATTTTTTTTTGCTATTTCTTCTAGCAAAGTGACATGGTTAAACGTATTTTCAAGCAACTCTGTGGAAGTTAGTTTTGGTAAATTAAGTTTTTCTAGAAAGTTATCAATTGCATCTAAGTTTTCTATGTGTTTGTTGTTTGGCACACAATTGTGAAGTAATCACTTAAGATTTTTAATTTCCTCTCTTTCTATTTTTTTTTATTTATTTATTTATTTATTTATTTACAGAGACAGAGAGTGAGTCAGAGAGAGGGATAGACAGGGACAGACAGGAACGGAGAGATGAGAAGCATCAATCATCAGTTTTTCATTGCGCGTTGCAACACCTTAGTTGTTCATTGATTGCTTTCTCATATGTGCCTTGACCGCGGGCCTTCAGCAGACCGAGTAACCCCTTGCTGGAGCCAGCGACCCTGGGTTCAAGCTGGTGGGCTTTTTGCTCAAACCAGATGAGCCTACACTCAAGCTGGTGACCTCGGGGTCTCGAACCCGGGTCCTCTGCATTGCAGTCCGACGCTCTATCCACTGCACCACCGCCTGGTCAGGCAATTTCCTCTCTTTTGATGCTAACTTCCTCCTGGCAATTTATTATTTTGGATGTACGGCCTTAAAGTCTTCTTTTTTCCTTGGTAAGGTTAGTTAGTGGTTTGTTTACTTTTTAAATAACCTTATTTTTTCATTTTAAATTGTTCTTTTTACTAACATTCATTTATGCTGTTATTAATTTATTCCTTCATATTTTTTGTGGGGGTTACTTTCTTGTTCTTTTTTTAATTTTGGGGTTAAATTATTAATTTTTATTATTTCATTTATTGATATTTAAAGTTTCCCAGTTTCTCTTTGATCACTATTTTAATGGTACCCATAGATTCTGATATGTAGTATTTTCAATACTCTTTAAAAGTTCTGCAGTTTCAGTTTGTACTCTATTTTAACATAAAAATTGAGTTTTTAATATTGAGTTTTTAAATTTCAAGGTAGAGGGATCTTTAAAAATTTCATTATAAACTTCTGATTTACTGCATTTGACTAGATAATGTTTTGATTATCTTTACTTGTTGAGACTTATTAAGTTTTCTTTGTGAGTTAAACTATAGTCAATATTTATGAGTGTTCCTTGTTCACATGGAAAACAATGGGGTATTATCTATGATTTTATATTCTTGCTTTGCCCTCTTATGGTTTCTGAGCTTTTCAGGTTGCTGTTTTGTTATTTGGGTACATAGATATATTACACCTTTTTATAAATTGTAGCCTTTAGCATTAAAACTTGTCCTTCTTTGTCTTGTTTCATATTTTTTGTCCTGAGTTCTACATTATTAGAGAACCTAGATTTCGAGTTTTGGTTTGTACTCTCCTAGTATGCCTTTGTTCATCTCTTTCTGTTTAGCCTTTTGAAATAATTATATTTTGTATAATACAGTTACATTCTGCTGGTTTTTGAGTCACTCCAAACATTTAAAAGAATCTTTTGCTGATTATAAAAGTAATATGTAAAACATCTAGGAACTGCAGAAAGTATAAAGAGAGAATAAAGCAAGCACTTCTATCCTCTACCATGACAACTGCTATTAGCATTACATTGAACTTCATTTAGTTGTTTTTCTCTTCTTTATAAAATATTTGTTACAAAGCATTTATATTTCATATGTTACCTATTTTTTAAAAAGCATCATTCCTCAGGACACGAAGTGAATTTTTAAACTTATTTTCAGAGCCACCAAGGACAATGCATTCACCTTTTCTGTGCTCCCACCTCTAAGCATTCAGAATGCCCACTGATGTATTTATACTGAAGTATCTGTATTATTTTTTTAAATGGCCATAGGATTTCTCATTACAAATTTGAGTCCTACAAATTTTGTGATTATTTGGAATACATTCTCCGCTCTCTAGTGACCATGTAAATACTTCTTTAAACTGTAACTCCTTTGAAGTGAGGGTGACACTATTAATATTTAGCTCAGGATAACAGGTATAAACCTGTTATGTGTTCAGGGCAAACTGAAATTTATAATCATCATATAATGAGAAGCTTCATCCTGAGGATACTTCAGGACATTCTTCCTGCTAAGCTGCCTACATTCTGATACAACCAAGAATGATGAAGCTTCAGACTTTCTCTTTTTTTAATGCAAATATTCTTTCTTCTCAACTGCTTGATTTCTGTATAGCTAATTGATGTTTTCATTACATTAGTCAAGAATTGTCTTTTATCAATCTTGCCTTGATGTTCCTCAACTTCCATTTTGGTCTTCATGATGAATGCAAGGGTTTGAAGAAGTTCTTGGAGAAATAACTTGTCTCTTTGCTTCTAATTTCCAATTTTGTATTTTTCTACTTCCTGGACTATCTGCTCAATATCTTCCTTGCTCAAATGGTGTTTATCATAATCTCATCCTATTTTTATGTATAGAAAAGTAATTGAGGATGCTGGAGACATCTATATCAAATGTTTCTTCAATCTGAGAGACATCTGTGAGCTCAAACTTGACTAGTATATTGTTATTCTTGGTTACTGCACACTCAACTTCATAGACCTGAATGAGTGTACAGGCTGATCATTAAAGTAGGTAATGACAGTTTGTGCCTATTTGCAGAATGATGGTATTAGTAGTTATAACAAGGGACCAGAGGAGCCACAATGAGCAGCAAATCTTAGCTATGGTCTGATTTTTCTCCAACTGAGATGGTTGCCTGGCATCTATACCATAAGCCAGGGGTTGGGAATCTATGGCTCGTGAGCCAGATGTGGCTCTTTTGATGGCTGCATCTGGCTCGCAGACAAATATTTAATAAAAAATAAAACCTTAAAAATATAAGGCCCTGGCTGGTTGGTTCAGTGGTAGAGTGTCAGCCTGGCGTGCAGAAGTCCCGGGTTCGATTCCCGGCCAGGGCACACAGGAGAAGCGCCCATCTGCTTCTCCAGCCCTCCCCCTCTCCTTCCTCTTTGTCTCTCTCTTCCCCTCCCGCAGCCGAGGCTCCATTGGAGCAAAGATGGTCCGGGCACTGGGGATGGCTCCTTGGCCTCTGCCCCAGGCGCTAGAGTGGCTCTGGTCACAACAGAGCGACGCCCCGGAAGGGCAGAGCATTGCCCCCTGGTGGGCAGAGCGTGGCCCCCTGGTGGGCGTGCCGGGTGGATCCCGGTCGGGCGCATGCGGGAGTCTGTCTGACTGTCTCTCCCTGCTCCCAGCTTCAGAAAAATACAAAAAGATTATATATATAAAATATTCTCATGTATTACAATTCATTCATTTCCTACCGCTCATGTTCATGGTTGCGGGTGGCTGGAGCCAATCACAGCTGTCCTCCGGGACAACACCAAATTTTTATTGGATAATGCGTGACGTACATGGGTTATTGTATGGCTCTCATGAAATTACATTTTAAAATGTGTGGCGTTCATGGCTCTGTCAGCCAAAAAGTTTCCCGATCCTTGCCATAAGCAATAGCCTCGTCAGTGTTTATGGCCCAATTTAAATTCTTACCACTGAGGAAATCTTGAAGAAGCTTCTGAATCTGGAGGATATAGTCAGAACCACCAACCAGACGGTTATGGACCTGCTATTTGTCTTCATTGACTTTATGAAGTACTTTCACCAATGGTCCAGTGTCTTTTAAAATGTTTACACGCATCAGAGAAGCATCAGATAGCCTTCTTGTTCTCACTATTATTTATATTATATTTTCCTTGACTTTGACATTGAAACAGTTAATCTTTGTGTTAAGGACATTTTCTCTATCCAAGCAGATGTCTCTAGTCTCAAGTTTAAGACTAGATATCAAGGATTCCATCTTCAAAAGGGAGGATTAATACATCAAAACGCTACCTTTTCTGTCAAAGATCAGCACATTTCATTTGACAGCAATGATCCTATCCAAGCCATAACGAGTGTCAGTTGGCTCACTGACAGTACTGAGACTAGTAATGTTTCTAGAAGTGTTTGTGCCCTGGCACTGGGAGTCACTACAATTCTACTGTAGTGATGTGATGTCTTTCCAAAGTAAGTCTCTATCATTTTGTTCTCTTCTTCGAACCAAATATTTATTTATTTATTTACTTATTTATTTGGAGGAGAGGAGATAGACAAACTCCCACATGCTCCTCAACTGGGATCCACCCAGCAACACCACTGTCTGAGGCTGATGCTCAAATCAACCAAACTATCCTCAGCGCCCAGGGCTGATGCTCAAATCTATTGAGCCACTGGCTGTGAGAGAGGAAGAGAGAAAGGTAAAGGGATGGGAAGAGAAGCAGATAGTCGCTTCTCACATGACCAGGGATTGAACCCAGGACATGTGCAAACTAGGCTGTTGCTCTCTATCCACTGAACTAGCTGGCTAGAACCCAAACCAAACCTCAAATAGAATATTTTCATCTTCTTGTACTCTACCTAGATATTTGGCCTGTTTGTTTTACTGGAGCCTTAAATAATCAAATCTATGTACAATTCTATATTTGGCATAAAAAAATTGTGTTGTGGGGTTTGTTGTAACTTGATTATTTGTATTATCTGTGATCAATCATCTGAGATCTGTAAAAGCTCAGATGATCCTCTTTCCCAGAACCCTGGTGATGATCTCAGTATTCTTATTCTGGAAGACACTGGTTTAGGGATTTATGGTGTAGAATCAGTACCAATTGTGTGTTTCTTTCTTTCTTTTTTAGACAAGAGGAAGGAAGATAGTGATGCAGATTCCCACATGCACCCCAACTGGGATCCACCCAGCAACCCCATCTTGGGCCAATGCTCAGTACTGAGCTATTTTTAGCACCTGAGGCTGACACACTTGGATCAACTGAGCTATCCTCAGGGTCCAGGCTACAGTCAAACCAATCTAGCCACTGGCTGTGTAGGGGAGGAGAAAGAGAACAGGGAAAAGGAGGGCAGAGAAGCAGATAGTTCCTTTTCCTGTGTGCCCTGACCGGGAATTGAACCCAGGACATCCATAATTGGGGCCAATGCTCTATCCACTGAGCCACCAGCTAGGGCCTGCATGTGTTTTCAACATCGCTTTTGGGAGGATTGATGCGGCTCATTAGAGAATAACATCTACCTCAGAGTTGCCACTGCGTTTGATAAGCTTATTTCAAAGTATAAAAATATGAAAACATACAAAGAACTACATTATAAACCTGACTTTGGAATTTATCTTTTCATCTATTTCTTTAAGCTTTATGTCAAATCATTTTAGAGATGTTTGAAGTTTGTGTATATTTATATTACTTATTGTCTTCACCTTGTGTTTCTCACTCAGTGTTTTATCTGTGAGGTCTGCCTGTGCTGACACATCATGCTCCAATTCCTTCACTGTTGCATAGCATCGCATTGTTTGAATATACCTGGGTAAGTTAATTTTTCCATTTTCCTGGTGATGTATTATTAAGATATTTCCATTATTGCAAATAATGCAGCTGTGGTCATGAAAGAAGGGATCAATGGATTTAATTATATTAAAAAACAATACACCAAAGTATTTTAAGGAAGGGGAAATGACAGTGCATTGAATATATCTTCAGTGCATGTAATCGACAGAAGGTTGATACTCAGGAAGCATAACAATTTTTACAGGTTGAAGAGCAACAGGAAGAAGAGCAAAACCTCAACTGAACAATGGGAGCAAGTTCTATCCAGTCCTCTCACCCGCCTCTAGGTCCAGGGCTTAGCCAACAAGAACAGAGGTATCTAACACGTAGATACAGACAAGAGGGTGCCGATAGGCAGAATGAGGAGGGTAGAGCTCGGGGGAGGAGGGCAAAGCGGGAACCGTGGGGCAGAGGAGACTCTGCTTGGGGCGGAGGGTGCAGGATGAGTGTGTAGATGGCATTGTATTGAGTTGTACACTGGAAACCTGTATGGTTTGGCGAACCAAGTCATCCCAATAAATTAAAAATAAAAAATTAATTAAAAATAAGGAAAAAATGGGGTAAAGTTGTGAGGTAACTTGCAGAATAGCAGAAGAGTAAGCCTAAGTAAACAGAAAACATGCTTCATCTTGCTACAAATCAAGAAAATGAAATAAAAACCACAGTGACTACATCTATCACACTGTAAAAATTAGTAAGAAATGATGAGCCAAGTGCTGGCAGAGACATGGATTGATGAACACCTTTTTTATCTGGCTTGAGGATGTTTGAAGTGGTGTAGCCATTTTGGAAAGCAAATTGGCAACATCTAGTAAAGTTTAAAATAAGAAACCCCCGACCCAGCTCCTCCAATGCTGAGAATGTACACACGATTTCTTTACAGTCATTTTCAGTTAGCAGTGCTTTCTTTGTTAGCATAATATAGACCACACACAGCATTACTTTTAAATTAGAATGACTTAGCCATCTCAATATTTAATTATCAGTATAAACTTTGATGGTCAGCAAAAATACCCCAATGGTTCTAATGTTCTCATTTATTTTCTGTTATATTTATTATGTGTCTACTATGAGCATGGAGTTTATTAGAGCTAGGGTGAATAAGACATAGTTAGCTGCTGGTAATTAATGTAGGTTTAAAAAAATTACTCAAATCATCCTATTTCTGCTCTTACAGACATTTCTGTCCCAGAAGGAAAGTTCCAACTTTGCAGAGGGGGTAACTTTATCTGGATTAGCCCTCCGTGTATTATTATTATTATTTTTTTTTGTATTTTTCTGAAGTTGGAAACGGGGAGACAGTCAGACAGACTCCTGCATGCACCCGACCGGGATCCACCTGGCATGCCCATCAGGGGGCGATGCTCTGCCCATCTGGGGCGTCACTCTGTTGCAACCAGAGCCATTCTAGTGCCTGAGGCAGAGGTCACAGAGCCATCCTCAGCGCCCGGGCCAACTTTGCTCCAATGGAGCCTTGGCTGCGGGAGGGGAAGAGAGAGACAGAGAGGAAGGAGAGGGGGAGGGGTGGAGAAGCAGATGGGTGCTTCTCCTGTGTGCCCTGGCTGGGAATCGAACCTGGGACTTCTGCACGCCAGGCCGACGCTCTACCACTGAGCCAACCAGCCAGGGCCAGCCCTCCGTGTTTTTTGTTGTCTGTCTCTTGTCATGACTATGGTTAATGCTGGAATCACTGACTGATGGTGGTCGGTGACAAACTCTTTGCTCACCTGTCTCCTGGGCTCTCATCTGGAAGGAGATATTAAAGACATCCATTTAGTCACTAGCAGGAAATGAATAACAGATATGGAACGGCTTGTGAAATTATAAAGCACAGACAATTCCCTGAAGTTCTGTCATTCAGAGCTCTTCCATCTAGTTTCTAAGCTGCAGAGGAAATAAGAATACTAAACCCTGACAAAGAAAGAAGGGAAACAGTCCTTCAGTGCTCTTAGTATGCTTTCCAATGCATTGCTCCTAAAGCATTTCAGAGTGTAATGAAATGTATTTTTTAGGGTTTTTTCCCCCCCAGAGAAGGATCTTGCTACATTTGTTTCTTATTTATCCACTGTAGTGTCCTATATATTTTGGGATGACAAGCTGACTTCTCTATTTTGCATATCCACCAAATTGATGAACACTTCTCTATCGGTTGGCAAATTGGATGTTAATCTGATACGCTTGATTTCGGGGCCTGCAGCATTCATCTTGTTAAACCTGTCTATAGGTTGGGAATATTGCAGGTAAGCAATGTCCTACTTCTGTTTAGAGATGAATACTTTTGTGTGAGTCTTTAAGAAAAATACCCTAGACTAGAGGCAACACGAGGAAAGTTTCTGCTTTGATGAACTGATTTCTGCCTGTAGCATGTGTGTCCTACCTATACACTTCTGGCTGGATTTCTCTTGTTCGGTGTAGCAGTGATGAGGATGCCCTGTGCTCTTCTTAGATTTTCCTCCAAGTAAAATGGCCAGACTCAGGACTGGTCTTTAGGGTCAGAGTGCAAGTTTGTTAATTTCGTAATAACAGTGCATGGCAGAGAGCACAGTCAACACTGAGCAAGGTGCGTCTTCCCTAGTCTTACTAGAACAGTTTGGGAGAATTTCTGCTATTTTCTTTTGCCCCACTGCTGCAGAATGGGGCCCCCTCCTTCACAATCTCTCTCTTTTATCCCAATATACTATGTGTTGTTACTACTCAGCAGAGACAGAATAGACACTTATATAAAATTTCATTTTGATGTCAAGATGGATTATCTCACACACACACACACACACACACACACACACACACACACACACACACACAGAGGATAGGAAAGGTTTATTACATACATCAGGAAGCTCTCCGGAGAAAGCAGGGCTTGCAAGAGCAAAGAAGGGAGGCTAGCTTGGAGTTTTTATAGTAATTAGGGGGTGGGGCTTAGGTGAGCATTTTCTCATGCAGTCAGGAGCTTGTGGAGTTTAATTTTTCAGCCCAGCCAAAGGACAGTACACCCGGGTTTCTTATCCGCTTGTCCAGATGTTGGACACAATGGGAAGATGCTTAGAAATTGTCAGCAAACATCAGAAAAACATTCAGGCTCTTTATTATATATGTGTGTCTTCTGCTCCTATCAGAGTAACCCCCAACTTCTTAGACAAGGGCAGAATAAGGAATAAATCACTGTTTTTACAAAGACAAACTCTTTGAAATTCCATTCACAGCCAATGTGCAGAGTGCAGGAAATCAATACTTCTTTAAATTGGGCTCATTTTCCCTACTTATTGGTCACATCATGTATTGTATTAAACTTTCTCTAACATTTACCTACATGTTTTATTGATTGCTTAAATTCTTGAGCACTCCATGTGTTCAAGAAATGTTAAAATACATATTTATTTATTTATATTTATTTATTTTTTTACAGGGACAGAGAGAGAATCAGAGAGAGGGATAGACAGGGACAGACAGACAGGAACAGAGAGAGATGAGAAGCATCAATCATCAGTTTTTCATTGCGACACCTTAGTTGTTCATTGATTGCTTCCTCATATGTGCCTTGACCGTGGGCCTTCAGCAGACCGAGTAACCCCTTGCTGGAGCCAGCGACCTTGGGTCCAAGCTTTTTGCTCAAACCAGATGAGCCCGTGCTTGAGCTGGCAACCTCGGGGTCTCGAACCTGGGTCCTCGGCATCCCAGTCTGACGCTCTATCCACTGCGCCACCGCCTGGTCAGGCAAAAATACATATTTATTAATGCAGTCTGATTAAGTAGTTTTAAAAGTGGCTCTCAATTTTAGGCTAACCAATAAATTTGGTTCCAAGCAATATCATTCACAGAATACTTGAGGAGGTGGAGGGGGGTGTTAATTAGGAAGAAAGCAGAGAGGACATAAGGCATCATTCTCTTCTATAGGTTTGTTGTACAATCCGAAATAGGGGTAAAAATGGCAGATGCAGAGAACACCTTTCCCTCTGCCTCTTGTCAGAGAAGATGAAGGGTTTCTAAACAGGATGGAAAAAGTCATCCAAGAAGAAAGCGAGAGAGAGAAAGATCCCTGGAATTGGTGGGGGGACCAAGCCCAGTCATGACTGCGGTGGGCAAGTCAGCGTGCAGCCAACGGGGACAGAAAGGCATGTTTGGGGTCGCCCCTTATAGGCAGAGGCTCGGCTGGGGCTGGAGCAGGCTCTGGGAGAGGCTTCTGTTCCTGGGGGGGTGCAGGGCAGCCCCAACACTGGGGGAGAAACAGGCTCCAGAACAAAGGTGGCAGAATGCTGGCGAGGGCGTCTGTGAATGTTGTGAGGCTCAGGGACATGATGATGGACACGAGGTTCACAGGTAATACATTAAATAGAAATGTGGGGACAGAGGTGAAAACATTCTACGGAAAAAAATATGAAATTGACACTTTGAACTCATGTTTGATATCAGCTACGAGTAGACATATAAAAGTGATGAAGATGCCTAGTCATTCTTACGAGGAAAGCAGCAAAATAAATCGGAAAAGAGTTCCAGGTTATATTTGTTTACTAGAAAGCCCTGTGGTCATACGAAATGACCGCTGTTCTAGATATTATAAATTGTAATTAAAATGATTTGTGCAAAGGTGTCTGCTAATTCAAACTGAATTACCTAGGGCAGGCGGCGAGGACGCCTCTTTGCTTAGTGTCCCACGGGGTTTTCCCCTTGAACTGGCTTCTGAGGGATCAAGTATATATAATTGAGCAAACTTTCTTTTCCCGTCAGAAGGATGTAAAGTTCCAGTTTGATGGTAAACTTGACCATGAAGTCGAAAGCAATAAAGTCCTGGTCCAGGCAAGTCAATTGGTTTGTTTCCCATGGATGCAAAAGCAAACGAACTATTAATGGATTGAATGCTATCCATGTACTGTTTGCTATTTGGATACTGATTAGTCAATAATTTATTCAAGAGTGGTGGATAATTCTCAATTAGTGGAACTACAATGTTTCCGTACTTGCAACATTGAGAAAATCCTTTCTTGCCACGGTCAAATTGATTAGTTTCTAACTTGAAGTTTAAGGACTGACAGTGTTCACATTTAATATTCATGTCACCAGAGGAATGCTCAAAAATTAAAGTTTCTCTGTTTGAAACTGTTTTAATCCTTTTTGCGTTTCGGTCAGCATTACTCTGTCGTTTTTTTTTGCATTTCTCTCCTGCCTTTGTTCAAGGGACTCATTTTGTCGAGACGGGCTTTTTTGTCTTGCATCTGAGGCAAGCCTTGTTTCTCTATGCTCATCAGTCTCATTTTGCCGAGAAAGATGCATTTGCTCTGTGACTGAAGCAAGCCTTGTCTTTCTCTGCTCAGTGGTTTCTTTTTGTCGAGAAAGCTGTTTTTGTGCAGCTTTAGCTCCTTTTCTCTCCTCTTCAGTGCTGTATTTTCTAGGAGGCATTCTTAAAAGAAATTACGTTAAGACGTAGTTTTTATGTAAAACAGATGATTGCCAATGCAAACAAATGTTCACCTTCCCCCTGATCCGCTCAATTTGTGTTCAGCCGTGGCAACTTCACTCCATTGGCTAGTATAGTTACGCAAGCAACCAATAAGCTATCGGCGACAAACAGATACTTAAGCCGCATATAATAAAGATATGTTTGTCTATTTAGTCATTTGGTGAATCTTTATTGAGTGTGTGTGACACACCTGGCCCGTTTTTGGTGTGGGGAATACAAAGGTGGGGGGAAAGAGGAATGCTCTCCCTTCAGGGAGCTGGTGGTTTAGCCCAGTGCTTAGAAGAGCGGAGTGAGGGGGGCGGATGAGGGACGAGTGGCGGGACAGTCAGGAGACAGAGAATGAAACCAAGCATATTCCTAGATTGTCTACAGGCTTCAGGAAAAGGGAGTGTTCATTTTTTTTTAATCAATAGAGTTATCTATAAATGTTTTTCTCCAGAAATAAAATATTCTTTTAAAAAGTCTAGAGATGTAACTGAAATATCAGCTAGAGCAGTGGTCCCTAACCCCCCGGGCAGTGGACCGGTACTGGTCCGTGGGCCATTTGGTACCGGTCCACAGAGAAAGAATAAATAACTTACATTATTTCCGTTTTATTTATATTTAAGTCTGAATGATGTTTTATTTTTAAAAAATGACCAGATTCCCTCTGTTACATCCATCTAAGACTCACTCTTAACGCTTGTCTCGGTCACGTGATACATTTATCTGTCCCACCCTAAAGGCCGGTCCGTGAAAATATTTTCTGACATTAAACCGGTCCGTGGCCCAAAAAAGGTTGGGGACCACTGGAGTAGAGGCTTCCTTACCCCTAAGACATAGATGAAATGGACGTAGGACTTCGGTTTTCTGTGAATTTCAAAGGCAGGAGTGTGGGTGGACTAACTGATAACAGTGAGGTCAGTTAACTTTGGAGAAGTGGGTCTCCCCACGTTGGCTCTCACATGGCGCTCCACCCTCTCTTTACTTTCCACCCCTGCACACGGAGCGTTCTTCACCTAAGGTGGTCTCAGTGCTCAATCGAATCACTGGCAAAAAGACAAGATTGCCACGATTGACTTAGACCACCGTTTCTCAGGCCTGGCACTACTGACATTCTGGCCTGGGTAAGTCTTTGCTGGGGGGGGGGGGGGCTGTCCTGTGCATTGTTAGATGTTTAACAGCTTCACTGATTTCCATCTGAGAGGTATCAGTTAGCAACCCCCTCTTTTGCCCAGTGTGACAACTAAATGTCCCTTGGATGTCAAAGTTGCTCCCAGTTGAAAACCACTGGCTTAGATCCGTAATTCTTCCCCTTGGAACAGGCTCTTGTGCAATGGAGGTAGAGGGGTGGAGTGGTGTGAAATGGATGGTGAGGAGTGTGGCCGACATCGAAGTTCAGAGCCACCCTGCTGCACATCCCCGGTTATCAGCTTATGATCATTCCCACAAAACGAGGCTTGGAAAGGTTAAGGGAGGTTCTCAGTGTTAAGGGATGTGGGATTTGAACCCAAGCAGTCCAACTCCGGGGTTTGGGCTCCTAACCACTTTCCTGTAAAATGGCCACACAGGTAATCACTGTGCCCTCATCTGAGGCTGGCTCTGCTCATCCTGACCACCGACACAGAGACGGAACTGAAGTGCAAGCTGAGATTTATTTTCAGGCTCTGAAAGGCCAGGGGAAGCACCATTCACACAGGCTGTCACTGGGGTCTCGGGATCAGGCTTGAATCTGGAGGGATGAACATCGGTGACGGCTGACATGGTGTAAGTGGGTGAGGCTGGACCAGATTTGAGATGGAGAGCAGAACACCAGACACAAAGGGCCAGTCTCAAAGAGAAAGCCAAGCGAGAAGAGCAGAGGTGGTCGACCGCAGGGTGGATGTGGAAGTGAGATGCAGTGTGGACACCAAGGAGGGCTGAGTCCAGGACTCCTGAGTGCCTGCCGCTGTGTGTCCTGGGCCTGAGTCAACGCTGTTGTTGAGACCAACTCCACCTGCTTGTCACATCTTGTCCTCTAGGAACATGGCACAGTCAAGGTGCCATGGAATTTCTTGGCGGTGACAGCCACAGATACACACACACACACACACACACACACACACACACACACACACAAAACAAAAAAGCAGGACTCTATGTCTACTCGTCAACCCATTACATAGCTTTAGGGCAGATGGAGTTATTGGTTACTCCTGGGCTGTAATTTAGGGAAACCAAAAAAAACAAACAAACAAGAAAACCCCACCATTAGCAACACCTCCTCTGGCTCACATGTCTCTCCTAACTGCCTTTTTACATATATTGACCTTAGAGGAAGAGGAAGGAAGAGAGAAAGAGACTGATTTGTTGTTCCACTTATTTATGCATTCATTGGTTGATTCTTTTCTTCTTTTAACTTTGCCATTGATCTGAGAGAGGAAGGAGAGAGCAAAAGAAGCATCAACTTGTTATACTTAGTTGTTCCATTTAATTGTGTACACATTGATTGCTGCCTCTATGGGGATCGAACCTGTGGCCTCAAAACACGGGAATGACACTCCAGCCACCGAGTCACCTGGCCAGGGCCTGGTGGATTCTTGTTCTGTGCCCTGACCCGCGATCAAACCCACAGTCTTGGGTATGGGGACAACACTACCCCCTGAGCTACCTGACCAGAGCCTCTCCGAGCTGTCTTTTACGGCTTGTCAAAGATTCACTTATGTGGATTATAGCTCCTATAAATGTCTGTGGAGGAATGGTGGGGAGCTATAACTTTCCATTAGTACTTTAAGAGGAGGTGAATTTCCACTGTGCAAACTGAATGAGTCCTTGTGGAGGAGACACGGAACCAGTGGGTTTGATGGTGGTGGAGAAGGGAAGGACAGACAGGTTCTGGGTATTAAGAACTGCTCAGTGGGAGCTAGGCCAGGTGGGCAGAGCTGTAGTAATTCATTTCAGCAAAGGCATAGTGAGGACACAGGGGTACAGGAGTCACTGGCTAAGAGAAGAGGGACAGCAAAGGGAGGTCAGTGATGGAAGTGTCAGTGACATACTAAGACCTGCCTTGTTAATTACCCTAAACCTCTCAGGATCCCAACCATTGACTAGGTTCTTTTCAGTTGTTGAGCTTCATTTTGAAATGTTTTTCTCCACTAACGTTTTAAAAAGTATTTTAAATTCTTATTTTTTAAGTTCTAAGTTATCCCAACTTTCTCTGTGCACATTGGAGGTGGCAACATCGCATCGTTTGAGTAACTAGGACCGAAAATTTTTCTGTAAAATGTCCTTGCCAATTTTTTGAGAATACATACTTTTTAAAAAGCCTCAATGTCCTTTGGCAGTAATGGAGGAGAACTTTGCAGCAAAAAACTTCTTAAAGATGATATATTGTGGCGTCATTTCACTAATTGCTAGTTCAGCTTTGGACACCGTGCACAGGGAGCACGGGAAAATAGTTCCAGTGGTGGCAGTAAAACTCGGGGCATTTTTGCACGTAAGCATTAAACACAGAGTTGTAGATATTTAAGCAGAATATCAAATGGGACAGCCAGCTGTGCACACGAACAAGGACTGTTCAAGAAAACCAGCCGCGCTGCAGTCACCATCTGAGCTTTAGTAATGAGAACATTCAGTAAATGCCCGTGCTGGGAGAAATGTTTTATTAATGCCCTCTGACTGGTCGTTTTAAAAATGTCTTTTGAAAAATGGCTCCTTGAAGCATTTTATGAAATTGAGATGTACCGGAGACAAGTGCGAGTAGCCACAGCCAGGCTGGCAGAGGCCAGGCTGGAAGGAGGCCGCTGTGGAGTGGGGGTGCGGGCAGAGGGCAGGGACCAGGCCGGAAGGAGGCCGCTGTGGAGTGGGGGGTGCGGGCAGAGGGCAGAGGCCAGGCCGGAAGGAGGCCGCTGTGGAGTGGGGGTGCGGGCAGAGGGCAGAGGCCAGGCCGGAAGGAGGCCGCTGTGGAGTGGGGGTGCGGGCAGAGGGCAGAGGCCAGGCCGGAAGGAGGCCGCTGTGGAGTGGGGGTGCGGGCAGAGGGCAGAGGCCAGGCTGGCAGGAGGCCGCTGTGGAGTGGGGGTGCGGGCAGAGGGCAGGGACCGCGAGGGGGTGGTCTATTTTAGGTACTCCTTAAAAAAGAATTCTCAACCTTTAATTAAACTAATTATAAAATATTTCAGACATACACAAAAAGGTTTTAAGAGGCTAATGACCTCCTACATATGCATTGCTCAGTTTAAATACCACAATGGCCTGACCTGTGGTGGCACAGTGGATGAAAGCATTAACCTGGAATGCTGAGTTTGTGGGTTCAAAACCCTGGGCTTGCCTGGTCAAGGCACATATGGGAGTTGATGCTTCCTGCTCCTCCCCCCTTCTCTCTTTCTTTCTCACAAGTGAATAAATAAAATCCAAAAAAAAAAGAAATAATATGAGGTAGTTGACCATTGCACAAGGTGGGAACTAGGGGGTGGATGCCTTGAGCAGTAGAAAACCCACCTATAACAACCCCCTGCCCCTTCCCGGTGTAACTTCTGGTTCTGCAATCGGTCCTTCGGATCCTGGAGGGAACCTCCGTGGCTGAGAATCTGCAGTTGGGAAACCACAGTTTGGACTAGGAAAATACAACTTTTGATCTGCTGTTGGAATCTGCAGTTGGCAGTGTGAAATTACTGCTTTGAGTCTGCAGTTGGTTGAATTCCCGGATGTGAAACCTGCAGACCGGAAGGGTTCCCTGTATTTATTGAAAACAATATCTGCGTCTAAGTGGAGCCTGCAGTTCGAATCCGAGTTGTTCCGAGTCCACTGTACACATACCGCAGAGGCCCATCGCCGGAGGTGAGCCCTGTCCTGAATTTCCGTGTTCATCGTTGCTGCCAAGGCTGTCCTTTTTCTATGACCTATGCACGTGTTTATGCACAACACATTGTATTGTTTTTCATATTTTAAATTTGTAATAAAAGGATATGTACTTTCTCAACTTTTAAACATTTCTCAGTATTCTCTCCACATTGTGTTTTTGAGATTTAGCCATTTTAACTGTAGAGTATTCTGTAGAATAAATCTTTCACAATTCTTTATTCATCTTCCTGCTGATACCTATGCATGTGTATTTCTAGGGTAAATGCTTAAGAATGGGAATTTTAGACTGCATAATATGTGGGTCTAAAATGGTCCGAGGTAATTGTTGGGGGTGGGGCAGTCATTCTTATTAACTTTTAGGAGTTATTTATTTATTCTATACACTAATCCTTTATTAGGTATATGCTTACCAATCAGTGATTTATCTTTTATTTTTGTAATGTCTGTCAATAAACAGACATTTTTAATGTAGTTGAATTTATATTGTGTTTTTTTGTTGTTGTTATTTTTGCTTTTTACTTTGTGTAATAGATCCTTATATTTTTCAGGACATTCTTTTGAATTATCTTCTGGAGTTTTAAAGTTTTGATTTTCAAATGTTACCTTTGGTCCTCACTCAATCCATTTCAGATATATTTCTGTATATAATGTGAAGTACCAATCAACATTTATTCTTATTTTATTTTTTAAAAGATTTTATTTACTGACTTTACAGAGAGAAGAGAGGGGGCGGGGATCAATAATTATCTACTCATAGTTGCTTCACTCCAGTTGTTCACTGTTTGCCTGTCACATGTGCCTTGACCTGGCAAGACCAGAGCTTTGAACCAGCGACCTCAGTGTTCCAGGTCAACACTCTATGCACTGCGCCACCACAGGCCTGGCCGATGAATATTTTTTTATATGGATGAGTAATTGTTCCAACACAATTATTAAAAGATCCATTCTTTCCCCTCTAATTTTCAAAGGCAGCCTGTTTCTATATATGAGTAGGTATATCCCCAGAATCTCAGTTCTGTGCTATTAGTATATTTCTCTATCCCAATGCCAAAATTAAAATGTACTAACTACTATAGCTTTATAATAAATTTTGATATTGGAGATATTTTTGACCAGATTAGATTAAGCTAGGTTGGACAGTATTTAAAAATAAGTAAAGAAGGCACCAACTGATACATTGTATTTTCCTCCAAAAGTTCTTGTTTTATAAAGTTATCTTATTGTTATTATTAATTGCTTTTTACATTTCCATGTAAATTTGTGAGTTTTAAAATTCAAAGTCCTATTGTGAAGAGTTTGGCAAAGCTTATAGTCAGAATGTAATTACTTCTTCTGAAACAAAAATGTTTTGGGCTTAAAGCAACAATATAACACTATTCACCTATTAGAATGGTGAAAACTCAAAATACTGACAACATCAAATGCTGGTGAGGATGAAGAGCAACAGGAGCTCTCATTCACTGTTGATGGGAATACTAAGTAGTACAGCTGCTTTGGAAGACAGTTGATAATTTCTTATAAAGTTAAGTATACTCTTATCATATGTTCCAGCAGCAATGCTCCTTGGAATTAACCCAAATGAATTAAAAACTTATGTCCAAACGAAAACCTGCACACAGATGTTTATGGCAGCTTTATCTATAATTGCCAAAATTTGGAAGCAACCAAGATGTCCTTCCATAGGTGAATGGATAAACAAACTGTGGTATACCCAGACAATGGAATATTATTGAACAATAAAAAGAAATAGGTTATAAAGCCACAAAAAAGACACAGGGGAAACTGAAGTGCATATTGCTAAGTGGAAGAAACCAATCTGAGAAGGCTACATACCGTGTGGTTCTAACTATATGACATTCTGGAAAAAGCAAAACTCTGGAGACAATGAAAAGATCATGGTTTCCAGAGCTTCTGGGCGATGAGTGAATGAAGGAAAAACGCGTCACTGGAGAACTTTCAGAAGGAAGCAATGAGATTGGATTAAATTGAGTTGGATGTCTCTGTTACCTGCTTTTATAGCACCTTGTTCTCAATTCAGAATATGACATTTATCTCATTGTGTGGCTGTTGTCTGCTGCTTTCTATCAGGGTACAAGCTTCTTAAGGGGAATGCCCAGTTTTACTTACTGTTTTACTGTAAGTGGTAGCAGAGAAATTGACACTTGATTGGGGATCACTACCTTGCAGTGAAAATGAATCAGCTTCAGTATACACAACATGGATGATCTCAAAGCCATAAACTTGAGCAAAAGAAGCAAGTTATAGAAGACACGGTATTATTCTCTTATAAATGTTTAAACATAGAGATGCATACTTACCTGGCAGGGCAGATACCATCACCATGAACATAGGGATGCATAGGCTGTAAAAGCTGAAAGAAAATCTAGAGAATGACATTACAATTTCAGGGTAGTAGTTGCCACTGAGGGGTGGGGTGGGGGCAGGATTCAGTCAGGAAGGGCACAAAGTGGTTTCTAGGGATGGTAATATTCTAGTTCTTGAACTTCGCAGTGGGCAGATGAGTGTTTTATTCTTGCTCTTTAAACTGTACAGATGTTTTCTATATGCATTGCATATACATTATATTTTATAATTTTAACAAAAGGCACATCTATAGGTGGGGCAGTAACTCTCTCCAGATTTCAGGTCAGCTTAACTTAATCTTTTTTTTTTTTTTTTACAGAGACAGAGAGTCAGAGAGAGGGATAGACAGGGACAGACAGACAGGAATGGAGAGATGAGAAGCATCAATCATTAGTTTTTCTTTGCGCGTTGCAACACCTTAGTTGTTCATTGATTGCTTTCTCATATGTGCCTTGACCGCGGGCCTTCAGCAGACCGAGTAACCCCTTGCTCGAGCCAGCGACCTTGGGCTCAAGATGGTGAGCTTTTGCTCAAACCAGATGAGCCCTCGCTCAAGCTGGTGACCTCGGGGTCTCGAACCTGGGTCTTCCACATCCCAGTCCGATGCTCTATCCACTGCGCCACCACCCGGTCAGGCAGCTTAACTTAATCTTGATGCAGTTAATTTTGTTCTTTAATTTCAGCCCCCCCCCCCCCATTTCTACTCTGCAGGCTCCTGCTTCTTTACTGCTCTTTGCTGTTCTGTATTTTGCTCTGTCCCTTACTTTTTAGTACTCTGCTCCCATGCCACCGACCTGTGAATTTATTCCAATAGTGTCCCTCCTGGGTCCGGAAGAGTAGTAAAATGCAGAAAAGAAATACCTAGGCAGATATGTAACTTTAATGAATTGATTAATTATTTAAGTTCATTTTGATTAGCACTTTTGTGTGCTGAGCGGCTGCTATGTTTGGGCAGTCTAGCCTTTAGCCCAGGCGGAGGACCCACGGACTGTTTCCGTCTGGCAGGCGGTATCCCCTGGCGTGCCAGTGCGGACCAGCTGGTAGTGGCTGCTGCTGAAAGGGCTATTTTGGGAAGGATTTCTGTGTCTGCAGTTGGGGAAGAGGCAGTATTTTTGTAATCGATTTCCTGTCTTTGGTTCTAAAGCAGTGGTCCCCAACCCCCGGGCCGCGGACCGGTACCGGTCTGTGGGCCATTTGGTACCGGTCCGCAGAGAAAGAATAAATAACTTACATTATTTTCGTTTTATTTATATTTAAGTCTGAACGATGTTTTATTTTTAAAAAATGACCAGATTCCCTCTGTTACATCCGTCTAAGACTCACTCTTGACACTTGTCTAGTAAGTTCGACGATTATATTTAAAAATACCAGTTTTTACACCGGTCGCATAATTTTATTTTGTGCATTTATCCATCCCACCCTAAAGGCCAGTCCGTGAAAATATTTTCTGACATTAAACTAGTCTGTGGCCCAAAAAAGGTTGGGGACCACTGTTCTAAAGTCCAAGCACATGAAAGGAAGGTGAAGATGACCAGGATCACTTCTACAAATGTCTGAATACATCATCATATATTGTACATACATGTTAAAAATATAGCAGATACTTCAGTGCCACATGTAGGAAGAGAAAGTTTGCTCAACGAACCCTTGCAATGAGGTCTTTCTCCTGGGAGTTTTCATGGTGCTGTTTTATTTTATATTTATTTGGCATTAGTCATGAACTGCTCCTCTTTTCTTCTTGATATGTCTTTATTTTGTCTGTTCAATCCATGATTAGCTCTGCGAGGGACAGAGGACTGGCATTTGTATCTGGAAATTAATAGATGATCTTTCATTTTATATTGCTAAATAAGTATTTATTGATTGACTTGTCTAACATAGTTTAAGCACCAGAATTGTACCAAATATTTAGTACTATTTAACTATAACTGCTCATGCATGCTCTGGCCAGATGGCTCAGTGGATGAAGTGTTGTCCTGGTGCCCTGAGGTCGGTCACTGTTCCATCCCTGGTCACAGGGCATATAGGAGAAGCAATCAATGAGTGCACAACTAAATGGAGCAACTAACTGAAATAACGACTTGATGCTTCTCTCTCTCCCTCCCCTTCCCTCCACCTCTCAAATCAACGGAAAAATTTAAATAAGTAAATAAATATAACTGCTCACAGTGAACCGAATTCATCTTGCTGGCTTATTTTTATGAGGTGTGGCTTATATTTCTTGTAAATGAACAGTCTCAGACTCTGAGATTCTAACTTGTAAACTAATGATAAATTTAATAGCGTGTGGGAAACATGACAAGTACTTAGTATTTTGGTGGTTTTCTCCATAAAAAATCTTTTTTTAAAAGTATTAAAAATACTGTAACATTGTACATTGCACAAAGAGAAAAACATTTTTTATAGCATCCCACCTACATAGTATAATTTAAAAGAAGTGCTTTATAGCATATTTCAAATACAGGCTGTCATCTTAAATATATATCCTTTATTTTGTTGCTAGAAGTTGTTAGGAGTTTGTGTACTATGGAACAAACAACATAATAACATCTCTCTTCTGTTTCAAAAACATGTTCCTTGGAACAGAAATATGTGAACCGACTGGAAATAGGAACCAGCCTTGGTGAAAACATTTGAGAATAATATAGTTTAATTATATTATGCAACATTTCTGACTTTTCATGGAAGATGAAGTTGGGAAAGTCATGTATTTTAGAATCAAAGAGGCGGTGACAATAAAACTGTAAATAAAATAATATGTTTGGGAACTTGAACTACTGAAAATTTTAACCGAAGAAAAACGTGACTTATTTTCTGTGTTTAAAGAACAAGTTTGAATTCCAAAGGCCAAGTCTTTAAAAGGCTAGTCTCACAGGTTGCATGCGTTTTATCGTTATCATGCTTTACTAAACCTTTCCCCATCTGTTGGTTAATACTGTGAATGTCTATGACAGCGGACAAGCCCTTCATTCTACCTTTGGATTTGAGGTTTAACCCTTTGAGTAGTGAGGTTTTTTTTATACTCACTGACCCCTGGGAGTGAGGTTTTTTTTTTTTTTTTCCAAAAAATGAAATTAGTTCCAGTTCCAGTTTTATTAACTTAAAATCATGTTGTTTGATAACCAATTTATGGAAACAAAAAGAACATACATTTGCCTTTTTTTTAAATGTTGCCTTACACATGTACAATCGTACTCTGGATGGTCAGGAGGCACGAGGATGTACATGAACGTTCGCACTACTCAAAGGGTTAAAGTGGTTTCCCTGGGAGAACACAGTAATTTAAATGTAAACGAAGGCTTCCATTACCGATAACAGCTCCTTAATTAGAACAGGTTTGGTGGTAGACAAGGGAGGAGAATGTATAAAGGATTACATGGTAAGCATGAGAAGTCAAAACTGAAAACGTATGTTGTGATTTAATAAAATTCAAATGGCAGCTACTTCTTTTTCTTTAAATGTCAAGGTCATAAGTAAAAATTTTAGTGTGTGTGTGTGTGTGCATTAGTTTATCATGCCTGAAGTACTTAGGAAAGGCAGTTTTGTTTTTGACATCGGCTGTGTCCTTACCCCACGTTTGCTAGTGAATTGCTTATCACACAAATCCTGAGAATCGTGTTGGACACCCTGGAAGTGTTTAATAGACACTTTTTTTTTTTTTTTACAGAGACAGAGAGAGAGTCAGAGAGAGGGATAGACAGGAACAGACAGATAGGAACGGAGAGATGAGAAGCATCAATCATTAGTTTTTCATTGCGTGTTGCGACACCTTAGTTGTTCATTGATTGCTTTCTCATATGTGCCTTGACCGTGGGCCTTCAGCAGACCGAGTAACCCCTTGCTGGAGCCAGCGACCTTGGGCTCAAGATGGTGAGCTTTTGCTCAAACCAGATGAGCCCGTGCTCAGCTGGCGACCTCGGGGTCTCGAACCTGGTTCCTCTGCATCGCAGTCTGATGCTCTATCCACTGTGCCACTGCCTGGTCAGGCAATAGACACTCTTTGAAAGAGACAGGACACAGGTCTCCTCCTGCTGCAGAGGTAGAAATCTTCAGACAGCTGTGGTTTCTCTCTTGGAAGCCTGTTGAAGAGCAACTCAGTGTTGGCTATACCAATTTTATTATAATTGTGTATAAATATAGGAATTGGGATTGTATCATTTCCTCACTTTCGTATACTTATCATATAATTGGTATATAATATAGTTAATATATAATAAATGACAAATGGTTTAGTGTCTGTGTACATGGGCAGAGTTGGTATAAGAATGTTTCTTCCCTGGCCGGTTGGCTCAGTGGTAGAGTGTCGGCTTGGCGTGCAGAAGTCCTGGGTTCGATTCCTGGCCAGGGCACACAGGAGAAGCGCCCATCTGCTTCTCCACCCCTCCCCCTCTCCTTCCTCTCTGTCTCTCTCTTCCCCTCCTGCAGCCGATGCTCCATTGCAGCAAGGATGGCCTGGGCACTGGGGATGGCTCTGTGGCCTCTGCCTCAGGAGCTAGAGTGGCTCTGGTAGCAACAGAGTGACGCCCCGGAGGGGCAGAGCATCGCCCCCTGGTGGGCAGAGCGTCGCCCCCTGGTGGGCGTGCCGGGTGGATCCTGGTCGAGCGCATGCGGGAGTCTGTCTGACTCTCTCCCCGTTTCCAGCTTCAGAAAAATACAAAAAAAAAAAAAAAAAAAAAAAAGGTTTCTTAAACGCTGGATAAATACTGAGAATTTTGAAAATAAAACTTGAACTTTCTGTGGCAGACAGAAAAACAACCTAAACTTTGTCAAGCTTGTGGAAAGCCTGTCCTAGAATACAGGGTCCAGACGAAATCCATTTGTTGACTCGAATGCTGTTTAACTGCACTTTGTGATCAGACATTTTTCTTAGTTATATACTGTGTGTTTTGAGAGGAATTTCTCAAATATTATGTAAGCAATGGTTTGGCCACAGGAATAAAAGGAAATAGTATTGAATTTTCTGTTTAAATAGAATTAAAGTTGGACATTAATGACATCCTGAGGATTTGGAAAAGTACACGATTTAAAAACATCCTGACTACTAGGTTCGCTTGGAAGTCGCTACTCTATTCTAAGAACTAAAAAGCTGAACAGGCTGAAAAAAACAGACAACTGTTCTCTTTTCTTTTCTTTCTTTTTTTTTTTTTTTCCTTTTTCCTAAGTGAGAAGCGGGGAGGCTGAGAGACAGACTGCCGCATGTGCCCTGACCAGATTTACCCGGAATTCCCACTAGGGGGCGATGCTCTGCCCAGCGGAGGCTGTTGCTCCCTTTGCAACTGAGCTATTTTAGCACCTGAAGTGACGCTGTGGAGCCATCCTCAGAGCCTGGGCCAATTTGCTCCAACCGAGCTGTGGGAGGGGAAGAGAGAGATATAGAGAGAGAAGGGAAAGAGGAGGGGTGGAGAAGCAGATGGTCACTTCTCCTGTGTGCCCTGACCAGGAATCAAACCTGGGACTTCCATGAGCCCAGCCGACGCTCTACCACTGAGCCATTGGGACAGGGCCTTCCTTATTTTTCTTAAAAATAAAAAATAACAGTTATATTGTGATACCGTTTGTAACCATAAATCTCACCCTTTTAAAGTGTGCAATTCAGTGGTTTTGAGAATATTCACAGAATTGTACAACCATCATCACAATCAATTTTAGTACATTTTCATCCCCCCCCCAAAGAAACCTCTTACTTTTTAGCAGTCATTCCTTACTCCCCAACATCCTCAGTCTGGGAACCCATGACCTGCTTTCTGTCTCTATGGATTGGCCTATTGTTCTGAACATTGCATATTCTTGCATCAAGCAATATGTGATCTTTTTCTTTTTTTAATGCCAAGCAGTAAAATTTTATCTTTCTAAACATTTTTTATTAACTTTATTGGGGTGACACTACTTAATGACATTATATAGGTTTCAAGTGCACGATTCTATAATACATTGTGTGCCCACCACCCAAGTCAAGTCCCCTTCCATCACCACACACATTTGATCTCCTTTACTTTATACGACCTTCCTCCTCACCCTTTTTCCTCTGGTAGCCACCATATTGTTGTCTGTATCTTTGTTTGTTTGTCTTGTTCATTCATTTGTTGCTTTCAGTTTTGTATTTCAGATATGAGTGAAATCATATGGTTCTATACTTTTTCTGACTTATTTTGCTTAGTACGTTGTTCTCAAGGTCCATCCATGTTGTTGTAAATAGCAGTATTTCATCTTTTCTTATGGCTTAGTAATATTCCATTATATATATATGTACCATACCTTCTTTATCTAATCATCTATCAAAGGACATTTTAGTTGTTCACATGTCTTGGCCACTGTGAATAATGCTGCAGTGTACACAGGGGTGCATGTATCTTTACAAATAAAACAACTCTTCTTGATCTGAAAGAGAAGGGAAGAAACAGAGCAAACCATAGTCCCCAACACTGAAGAACCAGACCTGTGAATATGGGGAGTCCCAGCTTACCTGAGCAGAGAGGAAAAACCAGGGCAGGAACCAGGGCCGGGGTAGCAAAACCACAGCTGTAGTTGATGAGTTGCTGGAGGCTTAGTGAAGAGAACTCTGAGAGACAGATCTCCAGGGGGAACCCAGCCATGGTGGGGAAAGGGAGGGGACAATATTGTGGGATTTGTCTCTAGGAACTCAGCTACGTTCTTCCAGTGACATTGGTCAAAATCCTCTAGTGCTCCCAGCAAAAGGAGGTGAAAAAGAGCCATTTAAAAATACACCAAGCACTCTGTTCTTTTTAGCAAGGCCTGCCCTCAAGAGAAACTACAATACTTAACCAGAGCCTAACTTACTGGATGTTATCATCCTGTCTGGCCTGGGGAAGGGAGACACCCAACTACAGCCTACTCTAGCCTTCCTGTTCCACATCTAAGGGAGGAGAAAACAGCTGAGAAACTCTTGTGAAGTCCAGAGGCACAGGCTCCCTGAGAGACTCTGCCTAATCATAGAACGATAGGATGCTTCCACTCCCCTCCTACCTCACCAACTCATTACCAAAGGCCTATTTCCAGCATTTCTTTGACCCCGTGCATCATGTCTGGTAATCAAGAAAAAACTTACAAGGCATATCAATGGATACTAGGCTGGTAAGGGGCTAATGCATGGTCTAGGAGAAAGAGAAGATCTGAAATAGCGGTGTAGCCATGGAAAGGGACGGATGGGATGGCTCAAGCAGCATGCTATAGATTTCAGTCTGTATAATGAATGCATCTTTTACTGTGTTAGTTCAAAAAAGAGGCTCAGGATCAATCGTCGTAGATGGAGCGTTGTCTTCACAATATGCAAAGCCATCATTTGTCATTACTTTTATTTTTATGACGAAGGGGAGAATCAGAACACAGCTCTTTTGCAGGAAGAGCATAATTTTGAAGAGTTGATAGAGATAATCTCAAACCAGACGTTGAAAGTGTTTCTGTTTCCCTCAATAATTTTATGTTAGTTAGGTTGGGTACCTCCCTTTACGTAAGGCTATAAACCTCTAAATTTTTTTTTTTTGAAATTTGGCAGCTTAACAAGAACTTGTGTGGCTCATTGATATCCATGCCCACAATCAGTAGCATCACTCTCAGAAATGTGCTGAATTCTGACGCATCTTCTGTTCAGCTTGGTGTTCATCGCTGGACCAGGGCTGTGGCAGACACCTAAATTTGATGGGTTCTGTGGGAGGCAGAATTTTTTTTTTTTTTTTTGTATTTTTCTGAAGCTGGAAACAGGGAGGCAGTCAGACAGACTCCTGCATGCGCCCAACCGGGATCCACCCGGCATGCCCACCAGGGGGTGATGCTCTGCCCATCCGGGCCGTCACTCTGTCGTGACCAGAGCCACTCTAGCGCCTGGGGCAGAGGCCAAGGAGCCATCCCCAGTGCCCGGGCCATCTTTGCTCCAATGGAGCCTCGGCTGCAGGAGGGGAAGACAGAGACAGAGAGGAAGGAGAGGGGGAGGGGTGGAGAAGCAGATGGGCGCTTCTCCTGTGTGCCCTGGCCGGGAATTGAACCCAGGACTTCTGCACGCCAGGCTGACGCTCTACCACTGAGCCAACCGGCCAGGGCTGTGGGAGGCAGAATTTTAAGGTTATCTCCAACTCTTGAGTATGGCAGGGACCTATAAATATGGTAGGTTTTCACTCTCTTGACTAGGTTATGTTCCATGGCACAGTGGCTTTAGAAAGAGATTATTCTGGGTGACCTGACCTAATCAGGGGAGCCCTGAAAAGGGATGCGTCTCTTCCTGGAGAGAGGGATGGAGAGTCTGTGAAATTTGAAGCATGAGAGGGCTTGAACCTAAGAATGATCTCCATTGTTGGGTTTTTGTTTGTTTGTTTTTGCAGAGACAGAGAGAAAGTCAGAGAGAGGGATAGTCAGGGACAGACAGACAGGAACAGAGAGATGAGAAGCATCAATCATTAGTTTTTCGTTGTGTATTGCAACACCTTAGTTGTTCATTGATTGCTTTCTCATATGTGCCTTGACCGCGGGCCTTCAGCAGACCAAGTAACTCCTTGCTCGAGCCAGCGACCTTGGGCTCAAGCTGGTGAGCTTTTGTTCAAACCAGATGAGCCCGCGCTCAAGCTGGTGACCTCAGGATCTCGAACCTGGGTCCTCCTCATGCCAGTCCGATGCTCTATCCACTGCTTCACCGCCCGGTCAGGCCATTGTTGGTTTTGAACATTAGAGGACCACATGGCAAGGACCGTGGGCAGCTTCTAGGAGCTGAGAGCATCTCTCAGCTGACAGTTAGGAGATGGGACTTCAGCATTACTACCTCAAAGAACTGAATTCTGCCACAACCATGTTGACCTGGGAGCACAGCCCGCCAAGAGTTTGTTCAGCCCGGTGAGAACCTGAGCTGAGATCGCCTTCGTGCTGTGCCTGGCCTTCTGACCTACAGAGCTCTGAGCTAATAAATAGGGGTTGTTTTCAGCCACTAAATCTGTAGTTGTTTGTTATGTAGTGTGAAAACTGAGCTACTTTAAAATGGAGTCAGAACTGCCATTCCAGAGTAACTGCCTTGCATGTCTTTCCCTCCAAACCTTTGGAAGGTTAAAACTGGGTAAAATAACCTTTGGACTGGGCCAAAAGCCGCACTGTATCCCAAACCACTGTTTGCAAAGATAAGAAAGCAGACAGTGTGTCTACCCACTTAAAATTAAAGATGTTCTTTAGAATGAGCATCACTACGTTAATCTGGACCTATAGAAATTCTTTTCTTCTAGTCATGTAATTGTTTCTCTTCCCTTTCTTGTACCGCTTGCTTTTGCCTCCTAATCGGAGCACTCTTGGGTTTCTGCCTGAATCAGTGCTTCCCAAATAGCTATTCTTTTGGATCTCAAGTAAATGCTCGTTCCCTCTCGCTTTGGCCTTTTATTGTTAGGTTAATAGCAACAGAAACTAAAGCAGATTTTAAACTTGAAATTTACCTGGGTTTAGGAAAAGCCAATAGATCATATTTTCACAAGCGCAACCAGATAATGATCTCAGTAACTAAGAGGAAGAAGGCCCTCTCCTGACCGTGTCGCTGTCCCTGACTTCTCCAGAAGTCCGCTTCCTCCGCATGAGGGAAGCAGCTGGGTAAGATCCCATCTGGCTTCTCCAGCTTGAACATCCTGTAATCCTTTTCTGACCACTTCTATCTGTAACTGACACAATGCAAGCTATTGCTAACAGAGTCTTTCTGTCTTTCTGTCTCTACTTCTGGGCTGACTCAACTGTGCTGTCTCCTGAGAAAACTAGATCCGTCATTCTGAACAAACATGAAAACGCTTACAGATGTCTCAGCCCTGGTTGAAGGATTTATTAATATATCTTTTGAAAGATAAGTGTGGCTTGTTTCAGGTATACCTTCTCAAGCAGAATCATGCTTACATTGTTTTATTTAAAGCAAATGAAGCAAGGCCAAACTGTGCAAACAAGAGAACAAAACCAGTTCAGGTGATCCATTCCGAGTTGATTGTCTCTGCTGCATGGCAGACCGAACATTTCTCCATATTGCAGTTGGTTGATGTGCCTCTTAAGTCCCTTTTCACCTGTAAGTACTTCTCTCTGGTTGGGTTTTTTTTTTTTTAATTTTTCTTAAGCTGGAAACGGGGAGAGACAGTCAGACAGACTCCTGCATGCGCCCGACCGGGATCCACCCGGCCCACCCACCAGGGGGAGATACTCTGCCCCTCCAGGGTGTCGCTCTGTTGCGACCAGAGCCACTCCAGCGCCTGAGGCAGAGGCCAAGGAGCCATCCCCAGCGCCCGGGCCATCCTTGCTCCAATGGAGCATCGGCTGCGGGAGGGGAAGAGAGAGACAGAGAGGAAGGAGAGGGGGAGGGGTGGAGAAGCAGATGGGCGCTTCTCCTGTGTGCCCTGGCCGAGAATCGAACCCGGGACTTCTGCACACCAGGCCGACGCTCTACCACTGAGCCAACCGGCCAGGGCCGTTTTGCTTTTTTTAATCTTCAAATGTTTCTGTTGAGAAGCTTAATGTTTTTCTTTATCAACTCCAACTGTCTGGACAGTTGTGATTGTATCCCCATTGGTTTTGTCTATTCAGGTTATTATGATAGAATACCATAGACTGGGGTAGCTTAAACCAGTGGTCCCCAATCCCCGGGCCATGGACCGATACCAGTTCGTGGACCATTTGGTACCGGTCTGCAGAGAAAAAATAAATAACTTACATTATTTCCGTTTTATTTATATTTAAGTCTGAACGATGTTTTCTTTTTAAAAAATGACCAGATTCCCTCTGCTACATCCACCTAAGACTCACACTTGACGCTTGTCTCAGTCACATGATATATTTATCCATCCCACCATAAAGGCCGGTCTGTGAAAATATTTTCTGACATTAAACCGGTCCGTGGCCCAAAAAAGGTTGGGGACCACTGGATTAAACAACAATATTTTATTTCTCACAGTTCTAGAGGCTGGGAAAACCAATGTTCTGTGTGAATATGTCACACCTTCTTTATCATTTTATCTGTAAATCAATGGTTAGATTGTTTCCATATCTTGGCTGTTGTGAATAATGCTGCAGTGAACGTGGGTACACAGATATTGCCCATGATTCTGATTTCAAGATTCTGATTTCATTTTCTTTGGACATATACCTGAAGTGAGATTGCTGGATCATATGGTAGTTTATTTTTAACTTTTTGGGAGCCTCTGCACTAATTTTTATAACGGTTGTGCCAATTTACATTCCCAGCAAAAGTGCCCAGAGTTGCCTTTCCTCCACATCCTTGCAGCACCTGTGCTTTTGATGGCAGCTGTTATAACAGGTGTGAGGTGCTATCTCCTTGTGGGTTTAGTTGCATTTCCCTGAGGATTCTAGATGTTGAGCACCTTTTCCGATACCTGTTGGCCCTTTGAATATGCTGTTTGGAAAAAATGTCTATCCAGGTCCTCTGCCCATGTTTTAATCAGATTGTTTTTGTTTTGGCTGTTGAGTTGTATGAGTTCCTTATATATTTTTATAATATATTTTTATAAGAAAGCTGATTTTTGTATGTTGATTTTGTAATTGCAACTTTACTGAATTTATTTATTAGTTCCAATGGCTTTTTAGTGGAGTACTTAGGGTTAGGTTGGTCTCACAAATGAGTTGGGTATTTTCTTTCAGAGTTAGGCCAAACTCGTTACTTGTGTTGGGTAGTTAACCTGTCCTGTTTTCTTAATTTTGAAACAGTTTGTAAATGATAACAATTTTATGTCTTTATTTCTGGAGTATTAATTGATACTCTCTATTAAATGGCCTGGGCTACTGTCACTAGGGTGTCAGTGTGGGGGAAGGGATGTAGTTAATGAGTACAGCTATAGATTCTTTCATAGTTACTGGTTTGTTTCAACTAATTCCAATATTTATAATTTTTAATATCCAACATCTATTTTTTGAGTGATATTTTCAAATTCATTGCTTAGAATTTTATATAGTATTTTCTTAAAATTTTCCAAACTCCTGTGTATCTAAACCTATTTTCTTGTCAATATCAAGTTTTACCTTCTGTCTCTTCTTTCAAAAAAATTATTTATTACATTTCATGGCATTTACATTTTTTAATTTATTTTTTTAATTTATTCTTTTTATAAGAGAACCAATTTTAAGTTTTTATTCTTTTTTTTTTAAAGATTTTATTTATTGAGGAGAAAGAGAGAAACAGTATAGGAGCAGAAAGCATCAACTCGTTAATAGTTGCTTTTTCTATGTGCCTTGACTGGGCAAGCCAGGGGTTTCAAACCAGCGACCTCAGTGTTCCAGGTTGAGACTTTCTCCACTGTACCACCACAGGTCAGGCCAAAAAAAAAAAATAATTTATTTTAAAATCGATCATGTTGACATGGTTTCCTGTCTCTTTTTTCTAATAGATTTCCAAAGTTTTATCTTTTAACCCTTTGAGTAGTGAGTTTTTTTCATGCTCGCTGACCCTCAGGAGTTTTTTTTTCAAAAAATAAAATTAGTTCCAGTTCCAGTTTTATTAACTTAAAATAGTGTTTGTTTAATAACCAATTTATGGAAACAAGAAGAACATACATTTGCCTTTTTTTAATGTTACCTTACACATTTTTTTTTTTTTTGTATTTTTCTGAAGCTGGAAACGGGGAGAGACAGTCAGACAGACTCCCGCATGCTCCCGACCAGGATCCATCTGGCACGCCCACCAGGGGCGAGGCTCTGCCCACCAGGGGGCGATGCTCTGCCCCTCCGGGGCGTCGCTCTGCCGCGACCAGAGCCACTCTAGCACCTGGGGCAGCGGCCAAGGAGCCATCCCCAGCGCCCGGGCCATCTTTGCTCCAATGGAGCCTTGGCTGCGGGAGGGGAAGAGAGAGACAGAGAGGAAGGAGGGGAGGGGGTGGAGAAGCAAATGGGCGCTTCTCCTATGTGCCCTGGCCGGGAATCAAACCCGGGTCCCCCGCATGCCAGGCCGACACTCTACTGCTGAGCCAACCGGCCAGGGCCCACATTTTTAAAATAAAAATATTTGTTATTTGGGTGGTCAGGAGGCACAAGGGACATACGTGAATGTTTGCATTACTCAAAGGGTTAAAAGTTATTTATTTTGAAGAACTAGGGTTTATGTTATTGATCAAGTCTATTTTTGTGTGATTATTTTTATAGGTTTTGTGTTATTAATATCTGACTTATATCTTAACTCCTTTCTTCTTTTTTTATTAGACTTACCATTCTTTTTTCAGTGTCTTTTGGTGAAACCTTGTTTATTAAATTACAAGCCTTTTTATTTTGTGGGGAATTCATTTATGGCTACACATTTTCCTCAGAGCACTGCTCTGGCTGTATACCTAGGTATCGGTATACAGGTCTTATGTGTTCTACGAACACCAGTGTACACGGCACGCCTGAGACTGCTGTCCTTAAAGACCTACTTGCAAGTTTGGCCTTTGGCTGGTATTTTGGGACCTTCACTTACATAAAACTTTCCCATAAGGGTAGCTCACTACACCTAAACTGTTTGTACCAACAAGATGCTTTTTGCTAAACATCTGTTCTTCTTTTGGGAGTCTAGAATTTTGGACCAGGCTGGGCAAAGAGTGCCTATGTGACCAGCCCCCAGTGAAAATCTTGCATGCTAAGACTCTAATGGGCTTCCCTGGGCAAAAACGTCCCCATTTATTGCAGAATGTGCTCTGTGTGACCCCTTAATGGAGAGCGAGGGCATAGGAAGGCTGCACGTGAGTTCCTACAGACTGTCTTTTCTCCTAGTGACTTGTCTGTGTACCCTTCCTAGAGAGCTCTAGAAACCTCAGCTATAGACACAGTGATGTGCTGAGTCCCGTGAGTTCCTACAGACTATCTTTTCTCCTAGTGACTTGTCTGTGTACCCTTCCTAGAGAGCTCTAGAAACCTCAGCTATCGGCACAGTGATGTGCTGAGTCCCGTGAGTTCCTACAGACTATCTTTTCTCCTAGTGACTTGTCTGTGTACCCTTCCTAGAGAGCTCTAGAAACCTCAGCTATAGGCACAGTGATGTGCTGAGTCCCGTGAGTTCCAGCCCGTTTCCAAACGTGGGGATCTTGGAGATTCCCCGACTGATGTGGTTATTTATTTTGAAGTATTTTTTAACTGTTTCTTTCTTTCTTTCTTTTTTTCCTAAGAATTACTTGGGAGTCTGCCCAAACTTTCCTGACACATGAATTCTCTGGCCACATGTTTGATTTTTGATTCTCTTGCAATATCATATGTGATTATGGTTTACATGAGATGAAGTTTTGGTTTGGAAAATTTATAAAAAGTTCAGTTATGTCTGGTTGCTCAATTCTCTGAATGTTTCACATACATATTTTAAAAATATGTCTGTTTTATGAATATTCATGATTATATATGTCTTCTCTTAATTCTCTGTATGTCTATTTGATAAGGATTCTTAGTTATATATTTTTACTTGTCTAAATTCTCTGTATTCTATTTGATGAAAATTCTTAATTATGTCATTCAACTCCTCTTACCCTTGCTTGCTTTTTGACAGATCTGATGTTTACCAAAAGAATGTGATGTCCCTCACAATCACTAAAGATGTGTAGATTTTAATACTTTTCAATATTGCTATTGGCTTACACTTTATATAATTTGAACGTATCTTATATTCTTTTTTTTTTTTTTGTACTTTTCTGAAGCTGGAAACGGGAGAGACAGACAGACTCCTGCATGCACCCGACTGGGATCCACCTGGCACACCCACCAGGGGGCGATGCTCTGCCTCTCCGGGGCGTCACTCTGCCGCGACCAGAGCCACTCTAGCGCTTGGGGCAGAGGCCAAGGAACCATCCCCAGCGCCCGGGCCACCTTTGCTCCAATGGAGCCTCGCTGCGGGAGGGGAAGAGAGAGACAGAGAGGAAGGAGAGGGGGAGGGGTGGAGAAGCAGATGGGCGCCTCTTCTGTGTGCCCTGGCCGGGAATCGAACCGGGGACTTCTGCACGCCAGGCTGATGCTCTACCACTGAGCCAACCGGCCAGGGCCTGAACGTATTTTATATTCTTGAAGGTCATTACTGTTGCATCTTCCCAGTGGATTACTGCTGACCCACGGCTGTATCTTCTCCAGACACCAGCAGTTTCCCTCCAGGTTCGTGGCTCACTGGGGGGCTTCCCACGTGCTTTCTTATTTAGGATTTAGGATCCACAGAATTTCTGATCCACCAAGAGTCTTTACTATGTGTTGTTTTTTTTTAAAAAAAAAATCTCAATGTACTTATTAATTTCTTTAAAAATATAACTTAAAAATAATATATAATGATTTGGTGTTAAAAGGGGGAGATTCTTAGCATGTTCTCAAATAATTCTTTGTTTTTTGGCCAGGTCCATATCAAACTATCACCCTGGGGAATAGCATTGGGGGTCCAGAGAGGACTCTTATTTTTCTTTTCTGCATTGCTTTATTTGAAATTTTGCTCATGAGTTGTTGTTGTTGTTTTATTCAAATACAGTCGAGTACACGGTGTCTTAGACATCTTCCTTTTGCACCTCTGAGTTTACTGATCAGCTTTCTGCACCTGCTCTGGTGTCCTGTCCGTGCTGCTGACCTGTATGGACAGCGTGAAGGGCTCCGAGCTCTGTGTTTTCTCGTCAGCTCTGCCCAGTGGGAGGCACCAACACGACCAGACAGCACAGGAGAGCAAGGTGGGATATTCATCCTGTGGCTTCCCCCACACGTACCTGATCACCCCGTGTTGGTCTGGCCCCCTACTGAAGACAACAGCTCCAGGTGGCCCTTTGCACACGGAGACCCTAACTTCATTTAAAAACAATTATTGTTCAATTACAGTTGGTGTACAGTATTGTATTAATTTGTAATTGGTCCCTTTTTAAAATTCTCCTCAAACGACTCACTTTGAATATCATTTGTATTTTCCCTGGATGGACCTTGACCAAAAAACCAAACCCCCAAACAAGCAAAAAGCCCGAAGCAATATTCAGGTCACTTAATTAAACAGATTGTTCTGTTTGCTGTTTCATAACAGAATAAAATATTGAAGGAGACTGTAGGTGAAGAAAAGTTATTCTAGTTGAAGGAAATGTGCCACAGAGGGAGAGTAATAGTAAACATTTCATGAGGACAGATTTTACGCTCAAGTTCCTTCCTGCTTCCATGCTCATGCTGTTGCTGGTTTCGGGCCCCGAGGGAAAGGCGCGAGTGAGGTCTCCCTGGGGCAGGTCCTTGTGCGTCGCTGAGGGACCCTGCTGCAGAGATTGTAGAACTGCAGAGGGAAAGGGTGGTGGGGTCTGTCCAGTGCACAGACGAACGGTACAAAGTGTTGCCTGATTTGTAATAAAGTACCAGGTTGAATTCGTGTGGCAATGACTTAAAAACCACCCCTCTGCTGCTTCTTTTTCTTTGTGCCTATCTATATAAAACATTGTAGTGGTGAAAATATAGCCCTAACTTTCTTGCTGGCATTTTGGAGAATAGCGAACCATGGCAGCAGGTACCACTCACTTGAACACTTGCTGGTGCCAGAGGTGTCTGTGTTCAAAGCTTTCGAGACATCATGTCTCACACCCGCCTGCTGAGCTCCACAGTGGATATTAGCAGTGTGTGAGAGTAGGGGGTACTGTAACAAAAATAAAGCAGAGCCTGACCAGGGGGTGGCGCAGTGGATAGAGCGTCGGACTGGGATGCAGAGGACCCAGGTTCGAGACCCCGAGGTCGCCAGCTTGAGCGCAGGCTCATATGGTTTGAGCAAAGCTCACCAGCTTGGATCCAAGGTCGCTGGCTTGACCAAGGGGTTACTTGGTCTGCTGAAGGCCCGCGGTTAAGGCACATATGAGAAAGCAATCAATGAACAACTAAGGTGTTGCAACGAAAAACTAATGAATGATGCTTCTCCTCTCTCTCCGTTCCTGTCTGTCTGTCCCTATCTATCCCTCTCTCTGACTCTCTGTAAAAAAAATAAAAATAAAAAAATAAAATAAAGCAGAAAGAAGTTAGAGATTCGCCCATCACCAAGCCCTTAAGTGACAGAGCTGGGATTCAAACCTGAGCAGTTTGACTCTGAACCCCATTCTCTCATACATGATATTACTCTTTCTTCTTATAATATCTATGCAGAAATATAGATGCCTATATAATGCAGAAATATTGCTTTGTGCCTGGCAACATACCACATATTTTGTTTCATGTCACTAAATACACCATGTCATTTTAAATGATGGCATGATATTTAGTTGTGTCACTGTACCAGTTTGCTTAATCTCATTTGTTAGATATTAATTTGCTTTGCTTTATCCCCTTAATTTTTTTCTAATCTTGACTCCTCTCGTAATCTCTAACCCCAATATTTTCTTGAGCTTCATATCCTCATCTGTAAAATGATGATGATGATAATAATACTTCCCTCATTAGTGATTAAATACGTACAATCATGTGCCACTTAATGATGGGTTTTATTCTGAGAAATGCACCATTAGGAGATTTCATTGTTGCTCAAACATCGTAGAGTGCAGTTACAAACACCTAGTAGGTATAGCCCACTGTGGTAGAGCATATTGCTCCTAGCCTACGAGCCTAAACAGCATGTCACCATGCAAAGCAGCATGAGATGTTTTTATTTTTTATTTTTGTATTTTTCTGAAGCTGGAAACGGGGAGAGACAGTCAGACAGACTCCCGCATGCGCCCGACCGGGATCCACCTGGCACGCCCACCAGGGGGCGACGCTCTGCCCACCAGGGGGCGATGCTCTGCCCCTCCGGGGCGTCGCTCTGCTGCGACCAGAGCCACTCTAGCGCCTGGGGCAGAGGCCAAGGAGCCATCCCCAGCGCCCGGGCCATCTTTTGCTCCAGTGGAGCCTCGGCTGCGGGAGGGGAAGAGAGAGACAGAGAGGAAGGAGAGGGGGAGGGGTAGAGAAGCAGATGGGCGCTTCTCCTGTGTGCCCTGGCCGGGAATCGAACCCGGGACCTCTGCACGCCAGGCCGACGCTCTACCACTGAGCCAACTGGCCAGGGCCGGAAAGCAGCATGAGATTAAATCAAGCACAAGAGAAAACGATGCAGTCAACAGACACAGTAAACACAAGATGTATGTGACTGCTGCTGGTGTGATACAGCATACTGTTTTACAGCAATCTCTCTTTTTTTTTGCGAGGGGGTAGTCCCAACAGGCAGAAAAAGAGAGAGATGAGAAGCATCGATTCTTCGCTGTGGCTCCTTAGTTGTTCATTGATTGCTTTCTCATATGTGCCTTGACTGGGGGGCTCCAGCAGAGTAAGTGACCATTTACTTAAGCCAGTGACCTTGGACTTAAGCCAGTGACCTTGGCCTCAATCCAGCTACCATGGGGTCATGTCTATGATCCCACATTCAAGCCGATGACCCTGCACTCAAGCTGGTGAGCCCGCACTCAAGACAGATGAACCCTCGCTCAAGCCAGCAACCTCAGGGTTTTAAACCTGGGTCCTAGGCATCCCAGGTGGATGCTCTGTCCGCTGTGCCACTGCCTGGTCAGGCAAGGGTCTTTTTTTTATAAGTAGAAAGATTATACTCTAAAATAAGAATAAAAAGTATAGTTTAGTAGATACATAAACTAGTAACATAGTTGTTTCTTATCATTATGAAGATCATATACTGTATAATTGTAGGTGCTATACTTTTATACAACTGACAGTGCAGTAGGTTGGTTTACACCAGCACCACTACAAACATCTGAATAATGCAGTGCAGATGGTGTTGTAACAACTATGATGTCATTAGCTGATATTTTTTAGCTCCATTGTAAATTTATGGGACCACCATGGTTTACACAGTCCATTGTTGACCAATACATCATTATGCAGTGCATGACTATATGATGATAGCTACTATTATTATGATTATTATATATTACAATTATTATGTTGTTAGATAGAACATTTACAAATACTATTGGGGAATGGGGCTCTAGATGATTCTGGTTTTTTCCATTTTGTTTATCATAATATAATTTATAGTACTTAAGTGGACCCTGGCCAATTGGCTTAGTGGTAGAGTGTTGGCCCGGCATGTGGATGTCCCAGGTTCCATTCTTGGTCAGGGCACACAGGAGAAGTGACTATCTGCTTCTCCACTGCTCCCCCCCCCCCTTCCTGCAGCCATGGCTAGATTGGTTTGAGCAAGTTAGCCTTGGGTGCTGAGAATGGCTTCATGGCCTCTGCCTCAGGCACTAAAAAATGGCTCCAGTTGCTGAGCAACAGAGCAAGGCCCCAGATGGACAGAGCATCTTCCCTAGTAGGCTTGCCGGGTGGATCCCATTCAGGGTACATGTGGGAGTCTGTCTCTCTGTCTCCCTTCCTATCACTAAAAAAAAATAATAATAATTAAATGTATTACGTAATAAGGAAAACGAGCATGTTGGAGTTTTTCTAAAAACAAGTTATTTGTTTAAAGATAGAAAGCTTAAAATATACTTTAGCTTTCCTGTCTCACAAATGGTTTTGACATTGACCAACAAAATCACCAATTCAGGCTAAACTCACAGTTTTATTTCACTCGAACAATGCTTGTCTTGAGTTGTTTTTACCACTAGTATTTCACACTCTCTATGCAATCAGAAAATGGTCCCAAGGACACTTATCAATCCTTCCCCTTAAATAAATACACAAGAGCCTCCCTCCGATTGTTCTCTATTTACTCCTGACATACGTGTTTGTTCTGGAGAGTGTTATGGGTATGGGCAACTCACCAGTGCGCCTTAGAAATGCTGGAAAGGGGCTCTTGTCTTTGTTATGGGGGTGATGTCATGTTACCAGCCCCCCATCTCTCTGTATCATCTTCTGGTGACGTTTGTGAAAATTTCATTTGGTGTCTTAATTGTCGTGAGATTTATACACTGGTGTACTTTAATCTGGGATCAAGCAGGGTTGAAATGGTAGTTTGTGCTGATGTTTTACCCAACAAGGAGATAATTAGTGAAATGCTTCTTTAAAATAGATTATCATCCTATTTGTAAAATCGTAGGCCTGTGTAAACAGAACTTAGCCTTTACTCTCTGGATACCAAAATATCATTGTTTTCTCTATTAATGATCTCATGACAAATGACTGAGCCATTAAAAAGTGTGTGTGTGTGTGTGTGTGTGTGTGTGTGAGAGAGAGAGAGAGAGAGAGAGAGAGAAACTGAGATTAGACCTCAGTAATTTTAAAATGATTAATTTAGTACCTTTATGTTTCATTATTTGTCAAACAGCTTTGAACTACAAGAAAGGTTGATTTGACCTAAATGTTAACAAAAGAGTAAGACCCAATTCTCAAGATATTTTTTCTTTTATTTAAAATGTCAACTATCACGACACATTATACAATGGAATGAAGACCTTGGAATCATATTAAAACTTTTTAAAACATCTCTATATAGTCACAAAACATAAAACATGCTTCAGGGATACAAATATAATTTGATACCAAATCTTAGTACATTTTCACCATAAAAACAAATGGAGAAGCACAGGCCTGTGGATGAGCTTCCTTCTCTCCGGCAGGAGCTGGCATAACGTCAGGCAACAACAAGGATTTCTTTCTTTGGAGGCCATATTAGTGACAGGTTTTTACAATTTCACTATGCACTGCTTTTTTGAGAAATTACCACTGATTTCTATTTCTATAGGTGTCATTATATTAGAATTACAACACATTTTACTGGTACAATATGAAAAATAAATACTTTTTGAGTTTTTAACTCAAAACAATGATTATTATTAAATAAATAGTCATAGTGCATTTCTCATTTTTTTTTTTACCTTTTATTGGCCATGGACACAAAGAAGCTCAGTAAATAACACGTTAGGTAGCTTATTTACGTCTTCTTTCATAATTCTGCATTGCACTCCTTTCATAAGCTGCTGAGAACAAAGAGAAGAGAAGGGCTCTTTAAGAGGATTCACTGAGGGAATGAAAATTCAAGGCATACATAACAACTTTTTAAAAATGCATAATGACTTTTTCCCTCCATTGAAATATTTCCAAGAGCTTTATTTGCATATCTTCCTGTCTTGCCTCAGTTTCTATGCTGAATGGAAGTGA
This sequence comes from Saccopteryx leptura, assembly GCF_036850995.1. Taxonomy (NCBI): domain Eukaryota; kingdom Metazoa; phylum Chordata; class Mammalia; order Chiroptera; family Emballonuridae; genus Saccopteryx; species Saccopteryx leptura. The sequence goes on from NC_089514.1 coordinate 30,216,882, forward strand.
CCTAACCACAGAATTCTTGGTAACTTTGGTCGTCCATTTTCTGGACTTGGTACCCCAAAAGCACAGTTCCACCATATGCTGCAATGTTGATTCTCAGCAGCATTCTCAAGCAGTGGCAGAAACCCTTGGTGATTTACAGAGGACTGTGTCTCAATGAACCGGGTATAGTCATAGCATAAAATCGAAATGTGCAATTTGTGTTCCAGGACAGAGTCACAAAACTATATAGGCTGTGGGCCAAATCCAGCCTACTACCTTTTCTTGTAAATAATGTTTTACTGGCACATGGCTCTACCCATTCATTTATGTATTGTCTGTGGCTACTTAGTATCATATTAAAACGGCAGATTTGAGTAGTTGGTACAGAGATTGCATGGCTCACAAAGCCTAAATCATTTATTGGCTCTGTATAGAGAGAGTTTGTTGATTTCTATTACAGGGGTAACTTGTGGTGTGAGGGTCTCTTCCTGTCTTGTGGATGCCTCCCAATGTCCTTGAGACTAACAACAGCCTTATAGCCTGTAGGTAGGGCATGAGTGCCATCTAAATACAACACGATTGAACTTACCTCATAGCATCCTAATATCCTATGAGAGGTTAATCACTGCTTCTAAACGTACTAACAAATACCTACCTAGCAAGAGGTTTAAGTACACTGACTATATAGACTAAAAAAAAAAAGCCAAAATATTATATATTATATATTATATTATATTATATTATATTATATTATATTATATTATATTATATTATATTATATTATATTATATTATATTATATTATATACAAATTCAAAGGGGCTGTTAAAGATCAGACTGATGTGATCAAATTATTTAAGTATATTTTTCATCATTTTAACTAACACTTTCTATACTCAGATTAACATAGTGAACTGCTATGCTTTTAAAAATTCAGCACGCCCTGTATAAAATACTGAACGTAAATAGAAATAGCAGGAAGAACTGTGAAAGCTGCGTAGAAACCACGAGCGCCCTCGCAGACACCTTTGCTAGCAGGAAGGCCTTGCTGGGAGAGAAGGGAGGTCAGGTGCCAGTGCCCCATTTCCCCTTCCACACTGAGCAGACGAGCTTCAGCAGCCACAGTCCCCTTAGCACGCTGAGTGCTTTACGTCAATCACGTACGTGTTTCTGGGGTAGAACCGTTTGAGCCCCACACTGGGCAGTTCTGGAGGAAGGAAACAGTTCATTTCTCACCCTGGTTTGTTCCCATAAGGAGGAGGATAACTAACACAAGGTCACATCCTGACCAGTTGTAGGTGACATGATTCTGTTCCTCAGAGAAGTGAGATGAATACTAATGTAAACTAACCCAAAATGATCAGAGATGTAGCTGGAATATAGTGTCCTCTCAGTTCAGAGCAGTTTCTTAGGAGGTCCTTGAACCCTCTGAAGCCCTATGTAAACTTCTGTGTGTGAGTGAGGTGGGTTTCTCTGGGAAAGGTGCCTCTAGATTTTTCTAAATTGTCAAGGGGTTTGTGACCACAGAAGGGTAAGGATCAGATAGTAATAGGAGATGGAAATGAACTTTGCCTCAATGGAGTGTATGAAAAGATCTCTGACCGAGTATGGGTTCTATTTTTGCCCATTTTTTTCTTTTATGTTTCTTAACTAAAATGGAGAAAGAAAGATTTAGTCATAAATTCGGATTCATTACAGTGATTCAATTGGTTACTTATAAAGCATTTTTACTTTAAGTACATTTAATAGCATTTAATCTGTTCCAAATGATACAGTATCTGTATTATTTGTAAAGCTAAGCATATTCTGAAACTTCTATCAGTTGTAGAAAGGGAGAGTTGAAGACTAATATAATTATCAAGAAAACCACAGCTGAGGACCTGTCCGGTTAGCTCAGCGTTGTTCTGATTTGATCCCTGGTCAGGACACATATAGGAAGTGACCAATAAAAGCACAACTAAATGGAACAACAAATTATGTAATGCTTCCCTTTCTCAATCTCTTTCTCTCTCTCTCTCTCTCTCTCTTCCTTCCTCTGTCTCTCCAAAATTAATCAATAAATTAAAAAGACACAAACAGATGTCCACAGCTATATAAGGGCTAGTGCACAATTATGATATAAATAAAGCCTGTATGGTTTAAATTTATATTCCATTTCCAAAAACCAGGAGTAATGTATGTTAATAACTCAATTTTAAATATTTTGTTAGGCAGGCTAGCTAAATGTCTTTAAAATTTAAACTTTGAGCAGCCTCTAAATTATTGATGAAGAAATACAAACATAGTAGTCTAAATTTTGAATGTTGAGAACCAGTATAAATACTAGCAGACATTTTTGCATGACTTTAGGGATAATTAAGAATTAAACCAACACATCTTATGTACAGATTTTTTTTCTAGAAATTTGAAATATTCTAGATGGATAAGACAGCTGCTAATTACTTCAATTTATTACATGATTAGTATTTTAATTCTGTTTTTACTGAACATAAAATGAAGAAAATTTGAATAGTTTCCACAAGGAACCTTAAACAAGGACTATAAGGCCTGAATGTGCTTAACAAAAAATTGTCTCTATGAAAATTATATGGGCGTTATTTAACCTTGAAAATGCTGTGATCAATGAGTTTTCAGATATAAGTATGTGGCATTTACATAAAAAATAGAAACAAAAAAGAAACATACAGCCTTTATATCAAGTGAAAGAGTTATTCAGAATTAAAATGGGTTATTAGGAGAATTGAGGCATCCCTTCTCTCTAAGGGTTTTGTAGCTAGGACTAATTATATAGATCTCTAGGATGATTGCATTATGTCCCTTTCTGAAGACACTGGAATGGACTATATTTCAAACATCCATCAAGATGTTTTAGAGTTTGAGCTTCTATAATGTCATGAAAAGCAAGTAATTTGTATAAATGAATTAATTTTGTTTATTTCTTTATGTGTTGGAAAACTGCCAGATGTAATGTCTTGCAAGACTTTCAGATTACCTTGGTAACAAGTAAGAGTTGGTCTTATTTCCTGCATCTCCCACAGCCCTAGTTCAGTAAGATTAAATGTGATTTATGTGACAGATACAGGGAAAGAGTATTAAACTAACCCAATGATTCCGGTTAGGTAATGATTACATGGGGCCAACATTGGTAAGGCTGGTGGTTTGAGAGAGATTGATATTAGTTTAATCAGCTAAAAATCCATTCTTGGATTTACTTATTACAATTAGATATTTTTTCACCATAAACACTAATTTTATTATTCCTTTTTAATACTTTCAAAACTGTGCCTTAGAAAGAAAATAATACTAGTAGATTTAAGATACTGTCTATTTTCAGTCATAGTTTTATACATACCAGGATTTAAAGTTCTTTTGCCCATTAGTCCAACAAAGGAATCTGTTCTATGCCCTGGAAAAATACATTTAGGGGTATTTTAATATATGTATCTTTGAGGAAATGAAATGTTATAACTAGTATCCCCCAAAAAAGCAAGCTTTCAAATATATGCCCATATAATAAATATATATCTTATTTCAAGTTTTGGTGACTCAGAAGAAATGAGGATTCCTAATAAGTCTTATAAATGGCAAACAATACAATGAAAGCATTTCTCTCAATTCTATATCTGAATACTAGCAAGTACCTTTTATTCATATTATGTTTTGTCTGTTTAGATATGAAGTTTTAAGTATTGTTTTAAATATTGTTCTATTGAAGCTAGCTTAGATTTTAAGGAAGTCAGTTTCACATTTGTGTGACAGAGAACTATCTAAGCCTATTTCCTCGTGTTACTGAATATGTTGAATTTCTCAGGAACCTTAGCTATGTCAGAGCCCTCTACCTGACAATTATAAACTTCTAAAAGGTCACTATTTCTATTTTATTGGATTATAAATAATATAATACTTCTTTTGGAAAGTGTGTCAGTTTTGACATTGAGTGCATTTATTTTTATTAGCTAAAATTTTGCTAGATATAATTCCCTTGAAAGTCAACTGCTTAAGAAGTAAATATGAATGATTTATTTAGTTTCAAAGATGAGGCCTCTGGAAAAGATCACTCTAATTCTGGTGGGAGAAGGTCTCTTGCTTTTACACGGTATTGGTTGAAAACAGGGCTGCTCTTCGTGTGGCCTACTGTGCCACCCAGTGAACTGAAATCCAGTCGGGGTCAGTGAGCACACAGTCCAATTAAGATGGACCCCTGGGACTGCCTGTCAATCTGGTCCCATTAACTGGGAAACTGGGATCTAAGGACCGTCAAGTGCCACAATTTTGCCATCTTCGCTGCCCTGAGAAATGTTTCACTGTGCTTTGATATATTGAGGTCTCCCATCCAGTTAGAGAATATAATAAAACTGCATTTCTATCTTTACCTTTAGTAAGGATTACCTACTCAGACATTATTGGAGCCTCTTCACTGCTGATTTACTAATAAGTGATATTATTACGGCATCCAGCATAATCAAATAAGTTGGAAGGTACATGTAAATATTTTTGTTTTGCAGCAGAAGTCATGGTTTTAGGGTGCTGAGGGAGAATGTGTGATGGATTGAAATTCTTATCTAAACTAACAATTTATAGGAGTTAAAGGGCTTTAAAAATTTTTTGTAGCAGCTTAAGACAACAAAATATATTTACTATCTCACAGTTTCTGTGGATCATAAATTCAGCAGCAGTTTAGCTGGGAGTTAAAGGATTTTTAACATAATATATCATTTTGGAAAGTTCAATGTGTCTAAATAGAATTTTAAAGAATCATGTTCTGGATATAAATATACTAGAGCCTTCTCTGTTCTTATAATGTCTTAATTAAACATATTGAGCCCTAAGTTATAGCAGAATAAAGTGGAATTCAATTTTTAACGTATGTATTTGATAAATGTCAAAATAATTTTGAACTTACTTTTATGAGAGATTGGTCCATGTCCTAGAAGAAAGATAAAATGAGTAAATGAAATAGATTTGTTTTAAAGATGCTACCTTGAATCTTTTAAGGAAAAGTGGAAAATACATTGATTTTTAAAATATGTAATATTTTCCATTCATATACTATCCTGAGGAATATAGCAAAACCATAAATGCTAATCAAATTATTGATAATAAAAACAAAATATGTTAACAAACAAAAATGTTTGTATTTGACAAAGCAGCCCATTATTTTGGGATGAAGATTAATACTGCTTGTGGCCCCCCAAAGTGCCCGTGCTGCCTTTGACAAAAATGTTTGTAAGTGCGTCCTATGGGTCACACATTCAGATCCAGGACGGAGACTTCTGAGTCCTGTAATAACTGTTAGGCAACCCCACCTCTGTTTTCCTATAAAAAGCACATATTCAAAGAGGGTCACCCATTTGATGCTTAGGAGAGAAAGAGCTGCAAATCCATCTCTTTATTAAACAGCTATAATCAAGAATCTGTATTTCAGCCCATAAAAGACTTGTTTTTACTTTCTTATATGTGCATTCTCAGAAGTAAAATAAAGATGTATAGAAATATTTACCATAAAGAGCCTTTAACAGGGCCACTTGTTTTTCAGTTGAAGGATCTGACAAGAAACAATTGACATGATCTATTTACAGGTTCCACTGATGGTACGATGAATTCAAAGAATCTGACTATTTCTATCAGGCGACAGGGACAGCTAAGTCTATTCTCAGTGGTTTATAATTCACTTCCACATGCACTTAGAACGTTCCGAGTGCTGCTCCCTGGAGGTTCCGTGCCTTCTTCTGCTTTGTCAGTTTGGATGTTTTAGTCACGGGAGCGAAGGCTGATTCCCGTTCTCGGTGGTTTGGGTCTAACACTGAGGCGTGCGAATCGGATGCCTCCCTCTCCCCAGGTGTGTTAGTGAGGTGCGGGCTAGAGCCGCCCTGGGGGGGGCATACCACCCCATTTAGGCTGGAAATCTCTACTTAGCAAGAGAAACTAACTCTGGGCGCTCTGCTAACAAGCGAGCCGACCGACCAGGCGGGTTGCCCGGAGAGACAGAGGGAGGGATCATCGCGCAACTCACCAATATCCCGTTTGCCCATTAAGCCGAAGAACTGCTGAGCCTTGGGTCTGCGGACGACTCTCTGATTAGCAGAGATAAAGGGCTGGAGACGTTTCAACTGTGAAACAGATTGATGGTCAGACCCAGGTGTAGCCACCAGCGCGAGGCGCCCGGGAACTCGAGTCGTCCGGGGGGCGCGCTCCAGCCCTGGGCGAACCGGGGCTGCCCGCGGTGGGACCCCACGGGGCCGGGGTTGGAGGGCCCGCTCCACAGGGAGGCGAGAGGAGGCCAGGCTTCCACGCAGGGGCCGAGTGCGGTCCACGGCGGGGCGCTCCCGGCTTCCACCCCTCCCCGCGGAGCCCGTGGGCAGCGCCGCCGCCTCCCCCAAGCCCCTGCCGGGTAGCAGGAGGCTCCGTCTCCCGGCTCTGCACTCTGCGCCCAGCCTGGGGACCCTCACGCGTCTGTCCCTTAGCCACCTGCCTTTATCTCGACTCCGGCGCCCGCTTTGAAGACGCCTCACCACCCTGAATGCACACAGGTGTGTGTCAGGGTGGGGAAAGGTGACAACACTTTACAAGCTACCTGCATGGCGCGACACTTCACTGTGCCCGCGAGGCGCGCTCCTTCGCAGCAAGAGCCTGCGACCCATGTAAGGAAAACTTGCGGCTACGTTCTAGGCTCCGAGAAATAAATGTCGAGGCAGGGAATTAGCTTCTTCCTTTTCCTCTAAGCCCTGCACGGCTCGCCCCTTGCGCCCCCCTCCCCTTCTGCCGGCGTCCGGCGCTCCCCCGTAGCCCCTGCCCAGTGTATCCAAACGCCCGGTCCTCGCAGCTGGACTGGGGTCCCCGAAATCCCCGTTCCCTGGAGATGAGACCCTGTGAGGTTTCCAGCCTTGTGAAGAAGACCCCGGGCTTATTAGGGAGGGTATTATTGTTCCCGTGAGTTCCCGAGGCCCGCACGTGCAGCCCTCAGAAGGAAACTTGGATGGTGGGCATGAAATCTCGTGCGGGACCCCAGGGGTGGCGGCACCTGACACCCCCAGCACGCCTCCACCGGCACCGGCCCGGCCAGGCTAACCAGGATGCTATCGCGGAGGAAACACACAGCTCCGGAAAGAACGGCGAGGGACGGGCTGGAACCCGGACTCACCCTGATCTGGTCGCTGTCGGACCAGTCGGACCAATCAGACCAATAATTCAGATCATCGTCGGCTCCAATTTCTTCTGCAAACAGTTGAGTGGAGATGAGCAAAAAGACTGCCAAGGCCATGAAGATCTTCATGCTGGAATCCTGGGAAGAGTAAAAAGAAGAGATCTAGGAGGGAAAATTACATACTTTGGAGGTGGCTGTCCAAGAGTTGGGGCAGTAACATGATCGGTCCCACAACGCAACTAAGGGCTGATTGAACCACGATAAAAGCCCAAGGGCTGCAGTCCCACCTGGACCCTCTGGAAAAGAGAATCATGCCCCAAAGATCCTCCCATTCCCTTGGCTGGATTCCAACCTCGCCAGTCCCCAACCCACCAACCAATCCGCACTTTCATGCCAGGAAGCTCTGCAGGTTGATGACAAGGGGACATTGGCAGTTGGGTTACCCGTCTCCCCGCTACCCCCCCCCCCCCACTGTCCCTCGCCCCAGCGATCCCACGGAGCGTGGCCAGCCGCCACCCCGGCGGCGCTCTGCCCGGCGCGGAAGGCCCCCTGGCGGGGCGCGGGCACTCACTGCGGCGGACAGGCGGGCAGGGCTCCTCCGGCTGGTCTGAGCGCACGCGGGGCGCTCCGCGCTCTCGGTGGCCGCGGCGGTGGAGAAGGAGGTGGCAGCGCGCTTTCTGCCTGCTCGGTGCCGCGCGGTATTTATCTCAAGCTCGACGAGCCTCGAGATCCACGTGACACGCTCCCCACGCAACTTTCTGCTCAATATTTAATTAGCCGCCTCCTCTCCTTTCGCTTGCGTCTGATTGAGAGTTTCCGAGACGGTAACCCGTCGGTGCCCATAATATCTGGACCCAATTGGGTTCGAAATGACGCAGTTTTAGGAAAATGAAGATCTCGCCATGCAAGCCCCAGAGGCCATTCTTCTTCCGTTCGAAGGTCTGACGCCCCCTCCCCTCTCCTTGAGAACAGGGTTCCATGACACCTTAGGTTGCTCATCAAAATTGAGCAAAGTGACTCACTCATTCCTCGGACTTCGGCTACTTTTCTGTCTCTTGACACGTCAGAATCAGTTGCACTTTTAAGGATGTCCAGATAACGTCATGCGTCAAGATACTGTTGTCAGAAATCATACTAAGAAAGGAGCACTTCAGATGGGGGTGGGGTCGGGGGCGTTGTTTTCCTTCTCTTTCCATCTGCAGACTGTCTTAAGTGTTTCTGAGATACAACATCCTTCCATGAGCAGAACATCTTACCCCCACCATCAGCTAGAATACCAGCAGTTCTTCCGCATTATGACTGGAGTTTTAGTCCCACAGTATGTCAGACGATGGAAGCAGATTTACTTTACATTTTGGAGAAAGGCGAATTTAAACGTGACATTGCATATAAAACTTTTATGTCAGTGCCATTCTAGGCTGTCTTTTGTTCCGAGATAGCTAAGCCTCCTTGACACAGCCAGGAGCAGGAGTTGGAAGAGGATGTATTCGCACTTCTCTCCTACCCTTTCTTACTCAGACTAAGAAAGCGTCAAGACCGTACCAGTAAAGGACTTTAAGATCATTTGTAGATTTCTTCTGCATATGAAAATAAGTGTAGTAAAGATGCTAATTGGGTGGTCATTAACAATATGAAACTATTAGCCTAATAACATCTGTACAGAAGTCGCAGCTTTCCGTGAGCCCATGGTTTGCGTTGCAGACACATCTCTTTCATCTCTACATGAGTTAACTGATGTTTCTTGGGTGGGATTATTTTCTCCTCTTTATATACCATTATATTTTTCAATTAATTCTGATGTTTTCTGCATAAAAGACATAATTTTTGCAACTTATATAAGCCAATATTTTATTCTCTAATTCTTGTTGTTCTTTTTAAAATAACCCTATTTTGAAATTCCCATGCATGTATCTATCTCGGGTTTTTTTAGGCCTAGCTTCACAACCAGAGGCATTCTAATCTTTGTTTTAATAACTTTTATATGTGGAAAATTATAAACATACAAAAGTAGAGAGCACCATTCACTTGAAACAGTTTGCAAGTTTCACCTGCAAATTCTTCATATTTTCCCTCCATTCAGATTATTTCAAAGAAAATCCCAGACATCATTTCAACTGTAAATATTTCAGCATGTCTATATAAGTGAGAAGGATTTCTTTAACAAATAAAAATAGAACCATGTCATTTTTCTACCTAAAGCAACACGAAATAATCCTACAACATTAAATATTCAGTCAATGTTCAAATATTTCTTATTGTTTCATAAATCACTACCCATATGCTGAGACCACCTCGGCAATGGGTGTGCACGAGAGGAAGGCGCTGCAGGACTTAAGAAAAAACACACAAGACACAACATAAAGAAAAGATGGGTACAGGGGACGCCCAGCCTCTAGGACTGACAGCCCAGGACTCTGCAAGCTTGTCGTTTATTCGTTTCTTGAGTCATAAAGCAAATTAGCAGAGCATGGGTTCAGGTGCAGAGAAGGATGGTTAACTGAAACCTTTCAGGTATGCAGAAAATGGCTCTAGGGATCAGTTGCTTCCTCAGTGCTGGCTGGGGCAGTGTTCTGCCCCCTCAGGACTGGGCATTCCCATCTCCGGCCATTTTCCTACGCCATACCGTTTACTAGTTGATATCAAAACTGTAATGAAGTCCATACTCTGTACTTGGTTTATGTGACTCTAAAATTTCACCTAATACGTAGTTCTTTTCCGTCCCACCATCCAACCCTACCCCCACCCTTTGCAGTTTATGGGTAAAACTAATCAGTAAAATGGACTACATTCTGGAGTTTGCCGATTGCCTTCTAATTAAGGTGACCAACTTTTTGACAACGAAAAGAGGACAAAAATAAATTGAAGAAAACAATATCTGGCCCTGGCCGGTTGGCTCAGCGGTAGAGCGTCGGCCTGGCGTGCGGGGGGGCCCGGGTTCGATTCCCGGCCAAGGCACATAGGAGAAGCGCCCATTTGCTTCTCCACCCCCCCCCCTTCCTCTCTGTCTCTCTCTTCCCCTCCCGCAGCCAAGGCTCCATTGGAGCAAAGATGGCCCGGGCACTGGGGATGGCTCCTTGGCCTCTGCCCCAGGCGCTAGAGTGGCTCTGGTCGCAAAAGAGCGACGCCCCGGAGGGGCAGAGCATCGCCCCCTGGTGGGCAGAGCGTCGCCCCTGGTGGGCGTGCCGGGTGGATCCCGGTTGGGCGCATGCAGGAGTCTGTCTGACTGTCTCTCCTCGTTTCCAGCTTCATATAAAAAAAAAAAGAAAGAAAAAAAAAAACAATATCGTAAATAAAAGAAACATTCTATTCACTGTAACAATAATACACTATAATATAAGTGCATAATAAAACATTTGTAATATTTTATATTGTAATTATGCTTACATTCCTCAATTTTTAATCATAATTGTAAGAAAAAAGCACTCATTTAGATATAGATATGTCACATCACACGAAATGGATCGACTCTGCATCAATCAAATACAGACATTTACAGATTAGTCTTCCAATATCAAAAAGGAGGACATGGCCTGACCAGGTGGTGGCGCAGTGGATAGAGCGTCGGACTGGGATGCGGAAGGACCCAGGTTCGAGACCCCAAGGTCACCAGCTTGAGCGCGGGCTCATCTGGTTTGAGCAAAAAACTCACCAGCTTGGACCCAAGGTCGCTGGCTCCAGCAAGGGGTTACTCGGTCTGCTGTAGTCCCGTGGTCAAGGCACAAATGAGAAAGCAATCAATGAACAACTAAGAAGTCGCAACGCGCAACGAAAAACTGATGATCGATGCTTCTCATCTCTCTCCATTCCTGTCTGTCTGTCCCTGTCTATTTCTGCCTATGTTAAAAAAAAAAAAAAAAGGAGGACATGTAGGAGGACACTTTTCAAGGGAGGACGGAACTTACAAAAGAAGGACTGTCCTCCCTAAAGGAGGACGATTGGTCACCTTACTTCTAATGGTTTCTTTTAACTTGATTCTCTTTCTTTTTTCCTATTAATTGGTGGTTGTATGTGGTGATGGTTTTTAACCTTTTTATATTTGGAGACCCATGAAAATTGAAGAATTATTTTGGGAACCACTAAGACAGAAATCACCCTGAGCATAAGTGAATTTAACTAAGATCATTGTGTCTATAATCTTCACACAACATCAGGCTGGTTAACTCTTTCGCAGACTGGTATGAAATTTCTGGCGGACTGGCCTGCAGACCGGTGGTTGAAAAACACTGATATATGGAACATGGGAGGCTTCATTCCGTTTTAAGTTCAGTTTTTCTGACAAGGCTACTTTACATGTGTTGTTAGGAAACATATGCTTTCTGGTTGTTTCTCCTTTTGAGATGTTAGCAGCCATTGATGATCATTTTCTATATCCATTAATTAATTCATTAGTACTTCCAAAGTAGTGTTATTCTGATTTTATCATTCATTTTTTATGTGTTAGCTGGACTATTTCTTCCATAGAAAGAGAAACATTTTTCTCAAGAACTATTTAATGACTTTAAAACATGATGAATATATGAAAGATGAGTTCATAAGTGCTTGATTACTTCCTTTTGCCAATTTGAAAAATGAGCTGGTAATTTAACACATTCAAATATGTTTTGCCTCCCAGAATTTTAGGATTATTGTGACCTCATGAATTTAAACACATTTGAAATATTTCATTTCTTCAGAGAAAGGTAGAAGCAGGTCTTCTTCTAACTGATGCTTAAATTGCTCAAATTATCCCATTTCTTAGCCAGTAAGTAACATTTCAGATTGTCTCCTGAAACTTTGATATGCCTTAAATCAGCTTTAATGGTTTGTTTTTTGGTAGGACAAGATACTGCAGGTTTAAGCTGTGTATTTACCATCTCAGACCTGCAGTCTGCATGGGAAATGATAGTTAGAGATTATTATGTGGGCATGTGGGTGCACATTGCTACTGAGTTCTTTATTGTTTCAAGACCAATGAATACAGTGGAAAATGTGTGTATGTGGAAGTATGTGTGTGTGTGTGTGAATGTAAATTTATGAATTCATACTGAGACTATCTATTCAAATCTGGACACTAAGGTTTTTCCTTGACCTCTTCTGTTTTGCATCTTTTCTAACATGCCCCTCCCTCCAAAAAAAAATCCCAGTTTCCAGTGACATTAACATTCACGTTTTATCCTAATACATACTATCAAGATGATCAATGATATGATTGTTAGAAACAGATTAAGAGTTTTTATTTGCAATTTTAAAAAAATCTTTCAGCTATATTGCACTAGGTATGGTGAGTTAATTTACTATGTATTAAAGTCACTTTAAAAGTTCTTCTTTGCATGGTTATGCTACCAACTCTTATACTCATAGGTTTATTTGGTTATTTTGTTCTTGAATTTTAGGGATTGCTTTTTAAATTTTATTTCATCTTAGAATTATCTAAAATACATGGTTTCAAGCTCAAGTATTCAAAATATAATGCATTCAAAGAAATATGGCTTTACTCTCTGTCCTTAAGAGCTCTTCCCTCTAGTAATCACTTCTGTTTTGGTTTTTAGTGTATCCTTCTATTCTCATTGTTATTGTTGTTCTTATTTTAATATAAGCAGATATGTATTTATATTCCTCTGTGTTCTGCAAAACCCCACATCTAAAGTGGGGCGTTTTAGATTATTATTTTTGTTTCTCAGTTGCTGATGTGGCCTATGATGTAACAATAAGATAGCTATTTTATAATTTCTTTCCTGTTAGCTCAATATAACCAGGTGTATAACTCTTTCAAATGCCATATATTGGAAATATACCACAGTACATAAAACAAAGGCTACATAGGCTTAAGTAATAAATAATGAGATAAAATTGATTAAAAAATATTTCTCATGTCACCTGATCACTGGTGTTTTTGAGTCAAAAGATTAGGAGTTTGGTGATTTTCTGAACTACTTACAGATAGTCAAGATAACAGTTTTAAAAAATATTTTATTAACTGTGCATTTCTCCCATTGCTTCTGTGTGCCATTAAGGAATTCACATGGTATATATTTGCCAAAACACTGAAGGTAATCTCCTTATTCGACATGACTCTGCAGTCCTAAAACAATAAGCCAAACTAATAATCTACTGAAAATACTTCTAATCAGATATCAGTTTGGCTAAACTGGATCCTTAAAGGTCAAAAACTCAATTAAAATTAAGTACAGTCAATCCAATTGTCTAAGCAAAATGCCAAGTTTATAACACGTCATAGGAACACTGGTTAAAATCAGGAAATAAATAATTTAGATTTATTATCATTATAATAATGATGAGATTGTTCATATTTAGATTCATCTGGCATCCCAAACTAGGGAAGTATAGATTTCAAAGTCGAACTGAGAAACCCAGTTGTGGAGCCATATCTTATTCATTTCTTGCTCTAGGCAGTAGTTTAATAGATAATGTATCAAGCAATTGACTTTGAACTCTTTGCCAGCTGAAAGTACAGTCTACACTGGACCCTTTCCTTCCTGATTACCCCAGGCCTGCCTGTGAACACTGCCATTTGGCATCAACAGCCCCTTGGTTAGCACTGCTTTCATTAATGTCTCTAGTAAATGGATTTTGAACTCAGACTCCGATTCCAGAGTCTATGCCACTAGCTCTTACCCACCATGTTGTCTGTATGGCTGTAGAAAGTTGATGTCATTAATGTGCTGAGTGCTTGGGGAGGAGATGTCTAAGGGAACTAATCTTCTATTCCTATTTTCTAAGCTTTATTATGGAATCAAATCAAATCATTGTAAAACTCATTATTTGGATTTTGTTGCTCTTACTTTCTGTAAAAAATACCATCACAAGTGTACAGTATAATGTCTTCAATTTTAATTGGGAGTTTGGATATAAGAGGAGTTTTTGATATAAGACATTACTTATGAGATTATATGTATTTTTGTTCTCAAATAGCTATTATGGTATATAGTTTATTCTGGCCTTAGTGTTCCTTATATAAAATACTGTAAAATTTATATTTTTTATAATTCATTGTATCTTCCTTGGAACAAGGATATATCTCCTTATATCATATGTGAGCTATATAGTACAACATTTTCATTTCTTTCCCTAGTTTTTATTTTATTTTATCTTTGCTATCAAAGATCTCAGAGCTAATTTTTAGATTCTATTGTACTAACTTTCTTGTCTAGTCTAGTTGTTCAACATTTTCCTTCAAATTTGGCTCTTCTAATGTTTAAAGTTATTTTGTATTATTTATATGGTTTATTTATTGTAAACAGCCTCAAATTGTATGGATGTATATCTTTCTCTAACCAAAAGACCTATTGAGTTTACATTTCTTAGCATTTCTAATATGAATAGCCCTGGACCAAGTCTTTATGATATCTTTCTGTATGATTTTGATAATTTATTAACAATTTCCCCTGACTCTTTATCTCTCTCTCTCTCTAACTTATCCTATGCAACACAATTTAGAACACAACTCTTGTTACAGTATATTGTTCTTTACAACTCTTCAGTAATTTCCTATTTTTCATTAAAACAAATACAGTCTCCTTAGCTCATTACTTATTAAATGTGCTTTCCTTCCCTTGCGTCTGTGTGCCATTAAGGAACTTACATTGTACATAGTTGCCAAAAGACTGAAGGTAATCGCCTTATTCAACATGACTCTGCAGTCTTAAAACTATAAGCCAGACTAATATTAATTCTCTAAAATGGACTCAACTTTTTAGGCTTTCTCCATCTAGTCTTCGACTTTGAAATTTATAATTTAGCCTGACTTGACTACCTACGATCCATCTACATTCTCTGGCCAGAAACCTGAGTTAAAGTGAATTTTCTCCTCTCTTTCATCATTGTGGCACCATTCATTCAATGCATCAGTTAGGATCCAGATTTAAATGTATCTTAAGTATGTCTACTTCCCATTTTCACTGTCATCATTTGACTCCAGGCCATGACGATATCTCCAGAATTATTTTAGTAGTCTTCCAATCCATTCTCCTTGTAGGAATTATAATGAGCTTCTAAACACAAAGAGAACCATGTTACTACTCTGCTTATAACAATAAGCGGCTTCAACGAAATCCAAAGTCTTTACCCTGGCCTTCAAAGCTTTGTGTGATCGGCCCCACTTGCCTCTTCAAGCTCATTTTATTCCCCTCTCCTCCTACTTACTCTACTTGAGCCATATCAATGTCTTTTTCATTTCCTTGACCACAGCAGTCCCTGTCCTGTCTTTGCCCAGATCATATGTCTGCCTAGAGCAGGAACGGTCAAACTATAGATCATAGGCCAAATCTGGCCCACTGCCTGTTTTTTATTAATTTAATTAATTGTGTTTACATAGATTCTAGGGTCACCCCAAATGCATCCCCCTCCCCCTATTCCCCTCAACATCTCCTTTGCTCCCCTCCCCCCTATTCTCCTCAACATCTCCCTTGTCCCCTCCCTAAAGGACCCTCCCCCCTTCCATTCAGGTTTATCCCTTCCCATCATCCCCTTTCCCTCTGTCCTCTTTTCCTCTGGTCCCTTTGATCCCTCCTCTGTCTCAATTCCATTCCTCAGTTCTCATTATTCCTTGGATTCCTCAAATGAGTAAAGTCATATGATATTTTTCTTTCTCTGCCTGGCTAATTTCACTAAACATAATAGTTTCCAGGTCCCTCCATATTGTTGCAAAAGGTAAGATTTCCTTCTTTTTCATGGCCCCATAGTATTCCATTGTGTATATGTACCACTGCTTTTTAGTCCACTTGTCCACTGATGGACACTTGGGCTGTTTCCAGATCTTTGCTATTGTGAACAATGCTGCCATAAACATGGGGGTGCATTTCTTTTTTTCAGTTGGTGATATGCTGTTCTTGGGGTATATTCCTATAAGTGGATGGCTAGGTCAAAGGGCAGTTCATTTCTAATTTTTTGAGGAATCTCCATACTGTTTCCACAGTGGCTGCACCAGTCTGCATTCCCACCAGCAGTGCAGGAGGGTTCCCTTTTCTCCACATCCTCGCCAGCACCTATTCTGTGTTGTTTTGTCAATGAGCACCATTCTGACTGGTGTGAGGTGATATCTCATTGTGGTTTTAATTTGCATTTCTCTAATGATTAGTGATGTTGAACATTTTTTCATTTGTCGATAGGCCATCTGTATGTCCTCTTTGGAGAAGTGTCTACTCATTTCTTGTGTCCATATTTTTATTGAATTGTTTGTCTTCCTGGTGTTGAGATTTACAAGTTCTTTATAAATTTTGGTTATTAATCCCTTATCAGATGTATTGTCGTATATGTTCTCCCATTGTGTGGTTTGTCTTTTTATTCTGTTCATATTGTCTTTAGCTGTGCAAAAGCTTTTTTTTTTTCTTTTTTTTTTTTCTCATTTTTCTGAAGCTGGAAATGGGGAGAGACAGTCAGACAGACTCCCGCATGCGCCCGACCGGGATCCACCCGGCACGCCCACCATGGGGCGACGCTCTGCCCACCAGGGGGCGATGCTCTGCCCATCCTGGGCGTCGCCATGTTGCGACCAGAGCCACTCTAGCGCCTGAGGCAGAGGCCACAGAGCCATCCCCAGCGCCCGGGCCATCTTTGCTCCAATGGAGCCCTGGCTGCGGGAGGGGAAGAGAGAGACAGAGAGGAAAGCACGGCGGAGGGGTGGAGAAGCAAATGGGCGCTTCTCCTGTGTGCCCTGGCCGGGAATCGAACCCAGGTCCTCCGCACGCCAGGCCGACGCTCTACCGCTGAGCCAACCGGCCAGGGCTGTGCAAAAGCTTTTTAGTCTGATATAGTCCCATTTGTTTATCCTGTCTTTTATTTCATTTGCCTGTGGAGATAATTCAGCAAAGATATTGCTGCGATAGATGTCGGTGAGCTTACTGCCTAAGTTTTCTTCTAGGATACTTATGGTTTCACGATTTATATTTAAGTCCTTTATCCATTTTGAATTTATTTTTTGTGCATGGTGTAAGTTGGTGGTCTAGTTTTATTTTTTTGCAGGTAGCTGTCCAGTTTTCCCAACACCATTTATTAAAGAGACTGTCTTTACTTCACTGTATGCTCTTACCTCCTTTATCAAATATCAATTGTCCATAAAGATGAGGGTTTATTTCTGGGTTCTCTGTTCTGTTCCATTGATCTATATGCCTGTTCTTATGCCAGTACCAGGCTGTTTTGAGTACAATGGCCTTTTAGTATAACTTGATATCAGGAAGTGTGATACCTCCCACTTTATTCTTCTTTTTCAAGATTGCTGAGGCTATTCATGTTCTTTTTTGGTTCCATATAAATTTTTGGAATATGTGTTCTATATCTTTGAAGTATGTCATTGGTATTTTAATTGGTATTGCATTGAACTTATAAATTGCTTTGGGTAATATAGACATTTTAATGATGTTTATTCTTTCTAACCATGAGCACAGTATATGCTTCAATTTGTTTGTGTCTTCTTTGATTTCTTTTATCAATGTTTTATAATTTTCTGTTTTTCCTTTTCCTTGGCTTAGATCTCCATGCCACAGCCTGGTTCGGCCGTTTGTGCCGCGGCCTGGATCTATTCACCCCCTTTGCCCGCCTTAGTTTCTATATTCTCAGTTTCCAGTGAAAATCGCCCTGTTTAGGTTAGTGAGGAAGGCGGAGCATTTCTTACTCCCTATTTCCTTTGGGGTTTGGTTATATATTTAGCCAATTTTTCGCTCTATCATAACTTTGGGTGTATTGCGAAACATCTGGAGGCTCCAAGGATAGGTTTTTCTGTTTCTGGTTGAAGATCTTGTTGAGGTTTGGGGGAGATTTATCGGTATCGCTTCCTACTCCGCCATTACTCTGACGTCATCCCTATAATTTTCTGAATACAAATATTTAACCTCATTGGTTAGATTTACTCCGAGGTACTTTATTTTTTTGTTACAATAGTGAAGGGGATTGTTTCTTTAATTTCTCTTTCTGACAGTTCATTGTTGGTGTATAAAAATGCCTCTGATTTCTGTGTATTAATTTTATATCCTGTCACCTTGCTGAATTTGTTTATTAGGTCCAGTAGGTTTTTGACTGAGACATTTGGGTTTTCTATATACAGTATCATATCATCTGTAAATAATGATAGTTTTACTTCTTCTGTTCCAATTTGGATGCCTTTTATTTCTTCTTCTTGTCTGTTTGCTGTATCTAGGACTTCCAGTACTATGTTGAATAAGAGTGGTGAAAGGGGGCACCCCTGCCTTGTTCCTGATTTTAGGGGAATTGCTTTTAATTTTTGTTCATTAATTATAATGTCGGCTGTGGGTTTGTCATAGATGGCCTTTATCATGTTCAGGTATGTTCCCTGTATTCCCACTTTGCTGAGAGTTTTGATCATGAATGTGTGCTGGATTTTATCAAATGCTTTTTCTGCATCTATTGGTATTATCATGTGTTTTTTCTCCTTCCTTTTATTTATGTGGTGAATCACATTAATTGATTTATGAATGTTGTACCATCCTTGCCTCCCCAGAATAAATCCCACTTGATCATGATGTATGATTTTTTTCATGTATTGCTGGATCCGGTTTGCTAATATTTTGTTGAGGATTTTAGCATCTAAATTCATCAGGGATATTTGCCTATAATTTTCTTTCTTTGTGTTGTCTTTGCCTGGTTTTGGAATCAGAATTATGCTCACTTCATAAAAGGAACTTGGAAGTATCCCTTCCTCCTGAATTTTTTGAAATAGCTTGAGAAGGATATGAGTTAGTTCTTCTTTAAATATTTGGTAGAATTCACCAGTGAAGCCATTGGGCCCAGGAATTTTGTTTTTTTGGGAGCTTTTTGATAACTGTTTGATCTCTTTTGTTGTAATCAGTCTGTTTAGGTTTTCTGTTTCTTCTAGATTGAGTTTTGGAAGATTATGTTTCAAGGAATTTGTCCATTTTACCTATGTTGTTTAATTTTTTGGCATACAGTTCTTCATCATAGTATTTTCTTACAATATTTTGTATTTCTGTTGTGTCGGTTGTTATTTCTCCACTCTCATTTCTAATTTTATTTATTTGAGTCCTCTCTCTTCTTTTCTTGGTGAGTCTTATTAAAAGTTTATCGATCTTGTTTACACTTTCAAAGAACCAGCTCTTTGTTTCATTGATCCTCCATATTGTTTCATTAGCTTCCATGTCATTTATTTCTGCTCTGATCTTTATTATTTCCTTCCTTCTACTACCTCTGTGGCTTACTTGCTGTTCTTTTTCTAGTTCTTTTAGATGAAGGGTTAGGTTGTTTAATTGAGCTTTTTCAAGCTTCCTAAGGAATGCCTGTAGTGCTATGAACTTCCTTCTCAGGACTGCTTTTGCTGTGTCCCATAAATTTTGAGTTGTTGTTTGCTCATTATCATTTGTTTCCAGGAATTTTTTTATTTCTTCTTTGATCTCATTGTTAACCAATTCATTATTTAATAACATGCTATTTAGTTTCCATGTGTTTGAGTATTTTTCAGTTTTTCTGTTGTGGTTTATTGCTAGTTTCATGCCATTGTGATCAGAGAAAATGCATGATTTCAATCTTCTTAAATTTGTTGAGACTGCTTTTGTGTCCTAACATGTGGTCTATCTTAGAGAATGTACCATGAGCACTTGTAAAGAATGTATATTCTGCTGCCTTAGGGTGAAAAGTTCTAAAGATATCCATTAACTCGAGTTGATTTAGTGTGTCCTTTAAGTCTGCATTTTTTTGTTAATTTTATTTCTTGAGGATCTATCTAGTGATGTTAGTGGGGTATTGAAATCTCCTACTATTATAGTATTGCTATTGATCTTGCCCTTTATATCCATCAAAGTCTGCTTTATATACTTAGGTGCTCCTATATTAGGTGCGTAGATATTTATGATGGTTATATCTTCCTGTTGGATTGCTCCCTTTATCATTATGTAGTGACCTTCTTTATCTCTTACTATAGTCTTTGTATTAAAGTCCATTTTGTCTGATATAAGTATTGCTACCGCAGCTTTTTCATTTGCATGAAATATTTTTTTCCATCCTTTTACCTTCAATCTATGAGCATCTTTTGTTTTAAGGTGTGTCTCTTATAGACAGCATATGTACGGGTCCTGTTTTCTTATCCATGCAGCTACCCTATGTCTTTTGACTTGATCATTTAATCCATTTACATTTAAGGTTATTATTGAAATGTAGTTGTTTATTGCCATTTTATTCTTTAAAGCTGTATTACTCTTTTGGTATATTCTTTTCCCACTTTGATCTGTTTACAACAGGCCCCTTAACATTTCTTGCAGCATTTGTTTGGTTGTAATGAATTCCTTGAGCTTTTTTTGTCTGGGAAGCTTTTAATTTCTCCTTCCATTTTAAATGATAGCCTTGCTGGATAAAGTAGTCTTGGTTGTAGGCTTTTGTTCTGCATTACTTTGAATATTTCTTGCTATTCCCTTCTGGCCTCAAGTGTTTCTGTTGAGAAGTCTGATGTCATCCTTATGAGGGCTCCTCTGTAGGTAATAGCCTTCTTTTCGCTAGCAGTTTAATATTTTCTCTTTATTGCTTAGCTTTGGTATTTTAATTATGATGTGTCATGGTGTAGATCTTTTTGGGTTTCTCTTTTGAGTTGTTGTTTGCTCATTATCATTTGTTTCCAGGAATTTTTTTATTTCTTCTTTGATCTCATTGTTAACCAATTCATTATTTAATAACATGCTATTTAGTTTCCATGTGTTTGAGTATTTTTCAGTTTTTCTGTTGTGGTTTATTGAACATCTGTGCTTCTTGAACTTGTGTGACTTTTTCCTACATTAATTTAGGGAAGTTTTCGGCTATGATTTGATTGAATAAAGTTTCTATCCCTTGTTCTTTCTCTTGTTTTTCAGGAACCCCTATGATGTGGATGTTATTTCTCTTCATGTTGTCCCAGAGCTCTCTCAGAGTTTTCTCAGACTTTTTGAGTATCTTTTCTTTTTTCTGCTCTGCTTCTGTGCCTTTGTTTATCTTGTCCTCCAACTTTCTGATTTGATCCTCAGCTTCATCCATCCTGCTTTTAATTCCTTTCATTGTGGTCTTCATTTCTGATATTGTATTTGTCACCTGTGACTAATTCTTTTTTAATATTTCAATGTCTTTTTTTATACTTGCTATCTCTTTATTTAGGTGTTTGTAATGACCATCCATTGTTGTTCTAAGATCCCTAAGCATCCTAACAAATCATCATTCTAAACTTATCCAGCAGTTTGGTTATTTCCATATCACTCAGTTCCTTTTCTGGAGATTTCTCTTGTGGTTTCATTTGGATTGCACTTCTCTGTCTTCTCATTATGTTTCTGTGTTTGGGTGTGTTATTTGTAGGGCTGGTTGAGTCTAGGTTTGGTGTTGTCTGCCTCCAATTTTCAGTTGTGTTATTTCTAGGTCTTCTTGGGTTGGCAACAGCTGTTATTTTCCCCACTGCCTGTTTTTGTTAATACAGTTTTATTGAAGCACAGCCATTCCCATTTCTTTAGGTCTTGCCAGTGGCTGCCTTAATACTCCACTGAGACTGTCGAATAGTTGCTGCAGAGAACAAATGGCCCACTAAACAGGAAACATTTATCTTTGTCCCATTATAGAATCTTTGTTGACCTTTAAGCTTGTGTATTTATCTATCCTCTTGCTCTTTTCTTATCATACAGTTCTCAAGTTAAATGTCCCTGCTTCAGAAAGATTTTCCCAATCACTGTATCTAAGCAGGTTACCACCTAAATTTTCTATCATTGTACCAATTTGTTGATTCTCTTACAGAGAGAATCACAACACAAGTTGTGCTTAAGTATTGCTTATGTATGACTGTATCTTTTTTTCTTTTTCTTTCTTTTTTTTTTTTTTGTATTTTTACGAAGCTGGAAACGGGGAGAGACAGTCAGACAGACTCCCGCATGCGCCCAACTGGGATCCACCCGGCACGCCCACCAGGGGGCGATGCTCTGCCCACCATGGGGCGATGCTCTGCCCCTCCGGGATGTCGCTCTATTGCAACCAGAGCCACTCTAGCACCTGGGGCAGAGGCCAAGGAGCCATCCCCAGTGCCCAGGCCATCTTTGCTCCAATGGAGCCTCGCTGTGGGAGGAGAAGAGAGAGACAGAGAGGAAGGAGAGGGGGAGGGGTGGAGAAGCAGATGGGTGCTTCTCCTGTGTGCCCTGGCTGGGAATAGAACCCGGGACCCCTTGCACGCCAGGCCAACACTCTACCACTGAGCCAACCAGCCAGGGCCTTTTTCTTTTATTTGAATATAAATTTATTAAGGGAACATGTCAGTTTTGTTCTTCACTTTCTATTCAGTTCATTAAATAATGCCTGATTATTATAGGTAATAAATGTTAACTGAGTAAATTAATGAAGATGTTCTATTTTTTTTTTTCATCTCCATTTTTAAAAAATCATTTCCTTTTTGCCTGGTGAATATATTGAGAGATTTTTTTTCCAAGTGGAATATCTTTCCTGTGGAACTACTTCCCTTGTGGGACCCTCTTTATCATTTAATCTAGTCTCATGAGTAGAATTACACAATAGTCCTTGAGTCTTTATTTTTGTCTTGAGTTATGACGGTGCCTTTATCAGAGGAGAATAAAGTGGAGGTGCAGAGAAACATTCCTTTATAGAATCGTTATATCAAAATTAAAATAGAGTAACTGATAAGAAAAGAAAAACTTTGAAGACTCTTTAATCAAAGCCATGCAATAAAATCAAACCATCAAACCATATTTGCTCAGAGATAATGTTTTAATTAAGAAGTACAGAAACTTAAGAACAATAAGAAATACATGTGTAAATAAATTTCCCATCATATATGTAATTCCCTAATATTGTGTATCTTTAGTAATGAAGATCATTATCAATGCTTCTTGAACTTTTACTCTGATCTTCACATTAAGATAGTAGAGGAAACCAACTTAACCACTAAGGATTGCAGACTTGGTCAGAAGAATTTCACAGGAAGATTCCAAAAGTGCTTAATTGTTCTATAATCTTATGTCTATATTTATACTGATAATTTTGATGTGTTGAAAACTATGTATAAGGATGATTAATTAATTGATGGGTTGTGAAGTCTTGGAGTCAAGCTCTGTGAAGTATTTAGTACATTTGTCTGAAAGGAACAATAAGCAAGGAGTACATGATGGAAAGTATTTCCCGATACCCTGGTAAAGTTACTGGTGTAAACTTCAGTAGAAAGGGGACTCAAGAGAGAGGGAGGCATGGTTAAAGTTGTTAGTGGGAAGGGGTTTGGCCCAAGACCTTGGATATGAGGGGGTCTGGTTTATAAGCCAGAGATAGCCTGGGAGACTTTATGAGACTTTGATGATGATTTCCATAGCCTGTAACAGAATTTAAAAGCCATCATAGCCTGACCAGGTGGTGGCACAGTGGATAGAGCCTCAGACTGGGACGTGGAGAACCCAGGTTCGAAACCCCGAGGTTGCCAGCTTGAGCACGGGCTCATCTTGCTTGACTAGGGGCTCACCAGCTTGAGCATGAGGTTACTGGCTTGAGCGTGGGATCATAGACATGACCCCATGGTTGCTGGTTTGAGCTCAAAGGTTGCTGGCTTGAGCCCAAGGTCACTGGCTTGAGCAAGGGGTTACTCACTCTGCTGTAGCCCCCTGGTCAAGGCACATATGAGAAAGCAATCAATGAATAACTAAGGAGACTAAGGAGCTGCAACAAATAATTTATGCTTCTCATCTCTCTCCCTTCCTGCCTGTTTGTCCCTATCTGTCCCTCTCTCTGTCTCTGTCACACACAAAAAAAAGCCATCATAAATTCTCGCCTTGGGAAATACAGTATCTAGCACTATGTGTTTGTGATCATCTTCAAAGTTTAAGGAAGAGCTGAGGCCATGAATGCATAAACCATGGAGAAGTCTGATATTTTAGTCTTGATGTGTTCTCTTTAAAGAGAAAGTGAACACACCCCCAGTCTTCCACTCTGCGTGTTTTGTATAGGCCATGAATCACTGTTAGTGATGTATAAAGATCAGTCTTAAAGCTATCGCAGTCATAGGGTTATCCTGGATGCAATGACCCGGAGTAACAAGTATATATAAAATAATAAGTTATTCTACATCTGTGTTTGCCACAAGAAGACTCAGTAGAATGATGGGTAAATGGATATTTCATTATAAGGCAGTAATTTACATAGAGGTCCAACTGAATTCAAGAGATCTGGAATTGATTCTTCCAAAATTGGCAAATAGCATTACCAGTAACCAGGAATTCAGAGACATTTAAAACTTTATTGCCAGTCTTGTTTCCATTTACTTCATTTTGGATTCTTCTGACATCTTTCAAGGGTAACACTTAGAAGAAGACTTCTGGGAAGGAAGTCCAGTTATTTCTGGTTTTTACAATTTGTTCCAGTGACAGAGTCACTTCACTTTGTTCTACCAACATCTCTTAAGTATGTGCTAAGCATTCAGAAGAAAAAAATCACATCAATTACTCTATCAGTTCTAGCTTAATGGGATATTGCTACCGTAAGCCATATAATGCATAAGCATTTTAAAACCTGGGGATTCATGGGTAACTAATATATATTATATATGTATTTAGATTCGAGTACAGGCTATAATGTAGATAATGGAATGAAACATATTTCAGTACCATGGACCTGGTTTATAGACTTTTTTATTTATCATGTACTAGCTCTTTGACCTTGGGCATATAACCTAACATCTGATTCTCTGTGTGCTTGTGTGTGTGCACGCATGCCCTTAATATGCATACATTGTAAGGTTTTGTGATTATGATGTAAAATCATATTGTAAAACACACGGTACAGAGTTGGGAAACGATAGTAAATAGCAATCATAATCACATCATTATTATTACTCTAAATTTAGTGTTTAGGTGTTTTAGGGGAAATATAATACTTCACTGAGAGACATACCTTGGTAAGGAGAATATTTCTAGGGAACAGTTAGCTCCGCATACATACATGAAATTAGCTTACTCAAAACTCATTTTTTTTTTTTTTTTGTATTTTTCTGAAGCCGGAAACGGGGAGAGACAGTCAGACAGACTCCCGCATGCGCCCGACCGGGATCCACCCGGCACGCCCACCAGGGGCGATGCTCTGCCCACCAGGGGCGACGCTCTGCCCCTCCGGAGCATCGCTCTGCCGTGACCAGAGCCACTCTAGCGCCTGGGGCAGAGGCCAAGGAGCCATCCCCAGCGCCCGGGCCATCTTTGCTCCAATGGAGCCTTGGCTGCGGGAGGGGAAGAGAGAGACAGAGAGGAAGGGGGGGGGATGGAGAAGCAATGGGCGCTTCTCCTATGTGCCCTGGCCGGGAATCGAACCCGGGTCCCCCGCACGCCAGGCCGACGCTCTACCGCTGAGCCAACCAGCCAGGGCCTCATTTTTTGTAAACCATATTCAATGTATCTTTACTTTTATTATCATCTATATAAGTTTGAGGCACTGGCCTGTATTCTATGAATACAGCCCTCATAAGTTTAGAGAAATAATTAAGGTGTAGCTCACTTTAAACAAACTGGGATTCAAGAAGTAACAGCAACTGCCCAAAGAGACTGGACCATATAAAAATATAAAGGATACATAGTGATGATAATGATAGTTATATATTTTTAAATGAGTGCTTATCAATCCCTGGATTTATGCTAAGTGTCTTATTTAATTTAATTATCGCAGTACCCCATAATAATATGAATATCACTATCTATGTCTTATTGACAAGGCAACTGAAGCTTTGCGAGATTAGTATGATTTGAGCTCACAAAGAGACTACGTGGAGGAGATAGGATCTCTTCAGGGTCATTTTATGCTCTGCAAAGACCACCTTCTCAGATGCTGGAATGGCAGCAAAACTGTACTGTTACATTATCGGTCATAATTTATGGTTGCATCGACATCAGTTCTTGTCTCTGAGAACGCGGAAGTGGGAAGTAGTGATGCATGGATGTGAAGTGGGGTCCTTTGACTTTTTTATTTAGCACGTTTAAAACTTTTTATTTGCATATTTTAAAAAAAGTGTGCATTCCAAGACTAAAACCATTTGAACAACAACAAATAAAACAGGACTTGGATGAAACTGCGTTTTCCCGCCTGCAGGATACCTTGGACCAGCCGGATTTTGCTTGAAGTTCACTGTGGCCCCAGCCAGCTGCTTCCTCACCAGTGTCCAAGTCCCTTTCCTTGTCAGATGTGCCAGGGAGGGACAGGTGTCCCTGGGAAGGACAGGTCTTCAGCATCAGTAGTTCTCGATTCTTTGACGTGAAATGGAGCAGTGCAGTCATTTAAAGCTGATCCAATCTCTTTGCATTTTAACAAGGTTAGACAAGGTTAGACAGCTAGAAGAGGTCCAATCAGAAGGTACTGCTTGTGCAATGGATGGATGTTCAGTGACTATTGGGCCCCACATCTCATTAGGGTTTGCCTGTTGCTCTCCATTTCAGTCATTTCTTTGGAAGGCTGCAGATTTTTCTCTTGCATTGCTGCCCTTTCCAGTTTTGGTTTATGGAATTTCTCAATCTCAGTTAAATCAAAACTGGTTTGATTAGGTTTGTCTGATGTGCTTGCAGAGAACGTGGAGTGAGGCAGGCGCGTGAACAGAGTCCAGTGTGCGAGTCTCATTCGACTGTTAAGCACTTGCTGGACAGCTGAAAAATTTGAGAGAATAGAAATAAACAATCTTGAGCAGTTTAAAACAATGTGTTATATTTACTACCATCATTACCAGTAAATAGTGACTCTACATGGTAAAGCATGTATGTGTAATTATAAAATTACCTCATTGTTTTTAAATTTATATATTTGGAGAGAGAGAGGAATGGGGGGAGACACATGGATTTGCTGTTCCACCTATCCATGCATTCATTGGTATGTGCCCTGACCAGGATTGAACACGCAGCCCTGGTGCATCAGGAGATGCTCCAACCAACTGAGCTACCCGGCCAGGGTTCATTTTTTTTTTCTTAACAATTTCACATCTCTTCATTTTCAGATTTCTGGTTAGTGTTTTAACCCATCTTCTTGGCCACAAAATCAAGAGTGCATACTCTTGTTCTCATCATAGAGCACGACTAATGGAAACACAGTCAACGGGTCTTTCTTATGACCAAACCCTGGCAATCCACTTGATTTGCTCCCAGTTGGATAGACACAAGAAATAGAGGAAAGATGACTATGGTGGCATTAAATTCTAACCTTCTGGGGTTCAGTGATGGTTAAAAAGCAACACCCATAGAAAGGAAGTTGTTATGCTCTACACCTGAAACTTATGCAGAACTGGATGCCCATTGTCTCTCAATATTGTTGAAAGAAAAAATAGCAGAAAAAGAAACCAATACCTCTTTGTCAAAGCTTTACAATTTAGTAACTTTTATAACCAAATAAATTTGGGAATAGTCCTTCCTGTGGAAAAAAAAATAATCCTCAAGTTTATTCAAAATCTCACATACAAAGGAAGATAATTTTCTTAAAAGAGTAAGCAATTAAGGCAATTAGACTCTAGAATAAACCCAAAAAGAACAAGAAATGTTATCTTAGGTCTTACATTGGAAAATATATTTGTAGTTGAAATAATGTATTCTTTTTTAATGTCTAAGACACTAAGTTGACAGAACACAGAAGCCTGGATGATGATTAGAAACAGCGGACACATTCCATCAATCTTGACAGCATAAAATTAGAATAAGGATGGTGGAAGAGGCGACAGTGGGGTGAAGGAGAGCTGGGAGCTTATGAGGAAAGTCAAAAGCTTCACATACTAAATAGCAAATAAAAAATGCTGTCTAGGCCCTGGCCAGCTGGCTCAGTGGTAGAGTGTCAGCCCGGTGTGTGGATGTCCCAGGTTCGATTCCTGGCCAGGGCACAAAGGAGAAGCACTCATCTGCTCCTCCACCCTTCCCCCTCTCCTTTCCCTCTCTCTCTCTCTCTCTCTCTCTCTCTCTCTCTCTTCCCCTCCTGCAGCTAAGGCTCTATTGGAGCTAAGTTGGCCCAGGCACTGAGACAGCTCCATGGCCTCCACCTCAGGCACTAGAATGGCTCCAAACGAGCAACGCCCCAGATGGGGCAGAGCATCTTCCCTGGTGGGCATGCCGGGTGGATCCTGGTCAGGTGCATGCAAGAGTCTGTCTCTCTGCCTCCCTGCTTCTCACTTCAGAAAAATACAAAAAAAAAAAATGCTGCCTATAGTGCATGGAACAAGGTAGCATCTAGTAGCCAATGAAGAAAAGAGAAAGCCATACAAATCAGGACCGTGAGAAAAGGGGAGGTGGGTGATTGTAAAGTGACATAAATCTTTATCATAGCAGGAAAGTAGTAGAACATATCGGGAATTGATAAACCAAAGAGCTCACAAAGTGTATTGTTTTAAAGAGCTACCAGGAGACCAGGAACAAACAGGGGCTGAGTGTGGTGGCAGAAAGAAATGGGGTTGGGGACTGTCACCTGCAACTAGCATGACACTTATCACTTTGATAAGCAAATATTCAAAGTTAGTATTGAAAAAGAACTGTTATAGAAAATAGTGTCTTGTTAGGGTCCTTTAAGTCCCTCTGACACTATGTGTGTGTGCGTGTGTATATGTGTGTGTGTGTGTGTGTGTGTAAGTAAAAATGCATTGGGTTATTCAGCTTCTTACACGTTTATATGGGTTTGGAAAGGGGGTGTATTTTAAGTGGTCATAAAAAGAGAAGCTCCTCACTTTTTAATTGTGATAAAAAAAAAAAACCCAGGAAAATGCCACTCTGACTCTAGATAGGCAGAAGGGACCAGAGACAACCGCAAGGGCCACCATAGCTTGAGGTGTTGGGAGGAGGACTAGCAGCAGCTGGGAGCTCAGCCAGGCCAGGGTGAGCGGCACCAGGAGCCGGTGCAGGCGAGGGGAGATACTCCTCAGACAAACCGTGAGGTGAGGGCCGGGGACAGTGGGAGGCACCTTTTGCATAGATGTAACACCAGGACGCAATTCTTTCCTGATGGGGGAGGTAGAGGACCCCGAACTGATTGAGAAAACCTGGAATCAATTAAATATCTGCTTTTGTATCAGGTGGAATGAGGAATTGAAATAGAGATGAAGTCGAGTTCGAGAAAATCACTTTTCTTACTCATTCTTGTGAGGCCGGTCAGTTGCAGAGACGGAGCTGGGGCCAGGCGGTGTGTCTTCAGGGTCCTTTCTTCGCCAGACACCGTTCCGCTGCCCGGGGAGGTCTGTGGCTGGTGGTTTCAAGATCATCAACGTGGGTGGCAGGAAGAGGTAAGTACCAGAAAACAGAGGGAGAAGAGTTTGAGGAATTTTAAGGAAAGTATTGTGGATGACTTAGAACTGTGGGGCTGGGCAATTTATCCAGAAGGGATACTGGTTGAGTTTGGCCTTGAGAAAGGGTAGGATGTAAACCTATTCTAGGTTTATTTTACACAGGTCATGTAAGGACAGAAGTCCCGCTGATGTGTGCTTATGTATCCCATTACTGGGATTAAATAGAGGAAATTCTAAATTTAAGGACAAGTAAGAAGTCTTAGTTGTTTTTAGATACCACACATCTCTTCCAAAGAAATTACAGGCATACCTTAGAAACATTACAGGTTCCGGTCCAGACCACTACAATAAAGTGAGTCATAATATTTTGCTGGCAGAGGGTCTTACCTTCAGTTTGTAAAAAACACACCACCTGTGGAACACAATAAAGTGAACTGCAATCAAATGAGGCATGTCTGTGTTAAGATTCCCTTTACCAGACATATTTACAACTGGAAAGTGAGAAATGTTCACAGATCACGTACATTGGGAGCTTTTGTTACTGATGGCAAATCAGATAACACATTAAAAAGTCTTTGAAGGTTCTATAGTCAAAGCGACAAAATGGAAGTTTCTTTTGACTTCAAAGAATTCTTAAAATTCACGTTTCATGTTTTTGTTTGTGCGTGTTGTAAAATCCATGTTTGTTGAAACCGTCTATTTTTTAAAGAGAGAAGAAGAAATTACTATTTCTTTTCATTTTGGGGGAGAAGAGTTGCTTTCATCCTACTGTTGAAACAAAGATAAACATGCTATGTCAACGTTCCATTCGGTGTGCTATCTTCTGATTCACAGAAGAGAGAAATGGGAAAGTTAATGGGTGCTAAAGAGAACAGGGTTTTCTATATATGCTTCCTTCTGGGCTGCCTCTGCCTTGAAGTCCCTGAGCAATTTGAACTAATCTAGCAAAACTATGGACTCCGGAAGCCTTTCTGTTGTTAGCTGTCATCATGGCCTGTTGTCTTGCTTGGTGTATCTAAAAGTGAGCTTTCCTCCGAGGGTGAAGAGAGGCTGGGTTTATCTGATACTAAAATTACCAGGTAAAAAGTGGCAACTAACCAAACTAGTATGCCCTTCATCTTCCCAACCTCGCTCTTTATTTGGATAAATTTAACTTTTTAGAGAGCTGCGCAAACAGATTTGGATAGTAGATGCAGCTGTGATTTTTGCATGGTTAGTAATTTCTTTTCATTCAAGAGATATTTTGAGCTCTTGTAATGTGCTAGGGCTAGGCACTAGGGTTATTGCAAGTGGACAGGAGACATTGCCTTTACCTTGATGAAGTTTATATTTTAGTGGGGAAACAGAACAAACAAACAAAAAATTAATAGATAAACTAACGAAACAAAAAATGATTGCTGATTGTGATAAGTACTCTTTAGGAAGTAAAAAGTGTGATGGTTCTGTGCTTAAGGAAGGTTTCTGTTTGTTTGTTTGTTTGTTTTCAGATATTTTAACTCACCTATGATAGATCCAAAGCAGACTGTCAGGTAGAGTGAGTGAGGAATGTTCTAGAAGGAGAGGACAGCAGGTGTACATCCTCTCAGTGGGATCAAGCAGAAGCTACAATCTTTAGGACTTCTCCTGAGATCTCACATTCTTGACTCCCTCCCCGTCTCTGCTCCCCCAATCTTTTATAGGTTCCACCTGGGAACATGTCCCTAATAAACCACCTCTATATGAATCCTGGCATCAGGGTCTGCTTCTAAAAAATTCAGCCTTTGACAGTCACTCTGCTGTTATTTTGAGGTTGGATTGTACAGGGAGGGTTGAAATTCCACCTTAGCCTCTTATGAGTTGTGTATCCTTGGACAAATTTCTTAACGTCTCTGTAACTCAGTTTCTTCCATATAATCATTCAATACAATCACTTAGTGACTATTTACTGAATACCTGCTGTATTTCAGGCATTGTTTGTTCTAATCCTAGGAATTCAAGTGAACAAAACACAGAAACCCTGGTCTTGGTGGAGCTTGTGTTCTAGAGTTGGGGGGAGGGAGGGGAAACAAGAAATAAAACCTGATCAAGAAACAAGTCCACAAACAAAAAATAATATGGTATCTAAGACGACAACCGTTAGAGAAAATAGAGAAGCATAAAAGGAATAGGGAATACGGTGGGGAAAGGCATGAGTGTTTCAATTTTCAAAATGATGATCTCTTTGAGAAGATGTCATTGGGGCATATGAAATAAGCTAGTGCAAGGACTCGGGGGTGAGGTGGGGTGCCTGCTGTGATAGAAAAACAGCAAGAAGACGAGGATGGTTGGAGAGGGGAGCAGGGAAGGAAAGAGTAGCAGGAAGTCAAGTCAGAGAGAGATCAGAAGATCCTGAAGGAGCATTGTAAAGACTTTGGCTTTTACTCAGAGACTGGGCACCACTGAGAGTTTTTGAACAGAGCTGCGACATAATCTGACTTAGGGCATTAAAAAGTCACTCTGCTGCTGTGTTGTGAATAGACTGAGGTTGTGTGGAACAAGGGCAGATAGGCATTAAGGGTAGGATCTGCATTAAATCGTTGAGAGGGCCTGTTGTGGCACAGTGGGTAAAGCGTCGACCTGGGATGCTGAGGTCGCTGGTTCAAAACCCCGGGCTTGCCTAGTCAAGGCACATATGGGAGTTGATGCTTTCTGCTTCTCTCTCTCTCCTCTTTCTAAAATGAATAAATAAAATCTAAAAAAAAAGTTGATAAAAAATAAAATAAAAATAAATGGTCGAGAGGATTAGATAAGCTAAGATATGCACATCTTCAAATAGTCTTAGCTCATATTGTTCCTCAATGCTATTTCCCATAGCAAATAGTGACTTTACTGAAAATTCTTTCAATAATGTCACTCTAGTGGGGAGCTGACATTTACTCATTGTTTTCCAAAAAAAACCCAAACAAACCCCAAAACAAAAAAACGTTACTAATTAACTTGAGGCCTGGTGAAGAGTAGGGACTCTTCCCTGATCCTGGGCTCGAGACAACGTTCAGTAGAGTAGGTTTGTTTACCTAATCCTGACAGCAGATATTTGTTCTACTCTGAGGTTGCTGGGGAGAAAGAGTGACTCAGAGTCTAGGTTAAGAAAGAAAGATGAAATGGTGGGATCTTGATAACATGATACGAAGTGAAATAAGTAAATCAGAAAAAACCAGGAACTGCATTTTTCCATACATAGGTGGGACTTAAAAGTGAAACTAAGAGACATTGATAAGAGTGTGGTGGTTACGGGGGGGAGGGGGAAGAGGGAGAGGGAAAGGGGGAGGGGGAGGGGCACAAAGAAAACTAGATAGAAGGTGACAGAGGACAATCTGACTTTGGGTGATGGGTATACAACATAAGTGAACGACAAGATAACCTGGAGTTGTTATCTTTGAATATATGTATCCTGATTTATTGATGTCGCCCCATTAAAAATAAAATTATTAAAAAAAAAAAGAAAGATGAGATGCACTTTGAGATAAACTTTGCTTATTTCATAATTTCCTAGGGTAAGGTTAGTTTGAATAATTCAGTGACTAAGTTAGATCATACTTGGAACAAGGACAAGTTACTTGGAACAAGGAAGGACAGAGGATCCTTTACCTTTTAGGTCAGTGTTTCCTGTTGTGTTCTGGAGGCAGGTTTTTTAAAGGGAGATGGTGGAGAAAAGTCAGATATTTATTGGAAATATGAGAACTTTTTTGCTTTTTTTCTTAGAACCAAAATGTAAGTGTTGGGTCAAGTATTTCTATGCTCTAATCTTTTGTTAATTGATTGAAACAGTTTATCCTCTTCAAAGAACAGAGGCTATCAATAGTTGGCCAAGCATCCAGGAGCAGAGTACAAATACAAATGCTAAAGGAATTCAGAGATAATACAGGGATCATTGTTAATCCAGTAAAGCCCCAGATGTTGGATTTGTGGGCAGTAGTATTTGAGTTAGACCTTGAAGGAAGAAATGGGTGTGTGTGTAGGGGTTAAAGGGTTCAGTAGAAATAATTCTTAGCAAGAATAAATAGCCTGTCTTATGAACAATATAATCTTTGCTTTATGTCCTTCCAAGGAACGTAGGGAGTTGTTTTTCAAGTGTGTATCCGAGGAGGCAAGATGCCAGTACCCTGGAGACCACGTTAAAGAACATCTGAAAGGCCATCGCTCATGTCAAGCAAGTGTCCAGGAGGGCATTCCTGCAAACTGGACTCCCACCTCCCGCATGCTGCTCTGTGACTAACTGCGTGCTCCATGATAAATCACTCACCTCCCCAAAGATAGATAAACTAGCCGGTCAGCCGAGACTGTTAAGGCAGTTTTTCCAACTTGCGTCCTCTGCCTTCTCGAGTTACTGGCAATTTGAAATTAAAGACAACCTCATACCCACTCAGTCCCTGGCTCTCGTCCATTGACTATAAGGGAGGCAGGCAACATGTGGGGAGAGGGATAGGTCACTCTCAATGCTGGGAGGAACACAGGACAAAATGGAGAGGTAGGAGGAAGGGAAGCCTGTGTAAGGGATGGCAAGGCACCACGTTAGGACTGTGAAAAGTGCGGTTGGGTCAGAGGACCGGAATGCAACTTCAACCAGGAGGGAGGGTGTTTACAGAGATACCACGTTTGTTTCCCCTGCTAGAATTTCAGATTAAAGATGCACCAATGAGCACTTTCTAGCTTTCGGTTTTAAGCCTCGCTTAGTAGATAGACATGTTCTAAGAGTTAAATACACTGAATTTTATGACAATACATTCTTAATGAAATGATAAGAGCTAAGTGAGGCTTGGAATCGGATTAAGAAGCAGTGTAGCTGGAATGTGCTATGTTAAGGGTGTCATGACAACCTGAATGTTTGTTGAACATATTCTTGTTTTTGCTTACTTATGATTTTTAAGTTTCTCGGGTTTCTACTTATTTTGAAACTCAGCATTTAAAATGTAAACTCCTTAGAGCCAAAGAACAAAGTTTGGCAATTCTTTGTTACTGTTGACATTCATGTGAGTGATGTCCTTGAGACTGAATAGGAATTGAATCTCTTTATGTATCAGTTTAAAAATTTTTTTCTAAAATTCTGTTTCTTTTTTTTTTTCCTTTTCAGCTAAAGAATGTTTTCTGAAATATTTATAAGGGAGGCCAGTTTATAATCTATGGCAGTATACTCTGTTACAACATCAATTTATTTTATTCCTAGTGACACCAAGTCCAGTTAACATCCCCGAAGGGTTCTTAAAGTGTCTGCTACACTTTGTCATTCATTAAATGGCAAGACCAAAATATATTATTTCTGCATAATGTCTCTTGGGGCAAAGCAAAACTGCACTATCCAATGAAAAATGTGTCCCACGAGACTGTGCTTGCTCCATTCATACAGCATTTCTAGGACTTGGCATGGAAAGTTTTCAGCAAGGACTTGTTGAATAGAATGCATGGATGAATGGATAAATTAATAAGAGGACTAATGAATAAATCCTCCAATAATTGGCTCTCCTCCACCTCTAGGTAGATTGTTTATTTAGAACGTCAAGTTGTATTTATTGCCTTTGGAGCACAGAGCTTTCCTAACATCTTTCTTTACACGTTCTCTTTCCAAGTTTTCTGGAATGCTAGCTTCCTAAGGGCAGAGTGATACCTATTCAGGGTTTCGTCGATGCGCGTAGGAGCCAAGTCGGAAAGCTGACCACCTCTTCAGCATTTTCAAAGCAGGAGGTTTACCTTCAATACAGGTACAGATGACATTATAAAAGTTTGTAGTGTTTTCTAGGAAGAATTAAGTCAGTTCAAAATAATTATTAATGTGACAGTGTGTGTCTAAGACATAAGAATTCTTGCTCCTAGAAATATTTTAAATACTTAAAGATTCTCTAGTGTTTTTCTTCCCTCCTCTCCCTTTTTCTCCTTTCCTTTCTCTTTTCTTTTTCTTTTCTCCCTACCTCTCATTTTCTTCTTCTTTGTCCACTTGGCTACCTATATCTTGCCACCAGATCTGGCAACTTTAATTTTAGAATGGGAATATTTCCTTCAAAGATACTTGTCTGAATGGAAAGAAACATGTGTCTTAATAATGAGATTTTCTGAAATTGAATCAGCATCCCATCTTGTTTCTGCAGCTCCTTCTGCATATTAACATGATACAATTTGCCGTGCCGTTAGAATCTTGTGAACTTTATTTTCCCAAGTTACGTGGCTGAGCAGCTCTGTGGGAGTCATTTCTTGCCACATTATTTCATACAACCAGGAAGATCATGACTCAGTAGCCTCTTAGACATGGTCTTGCTAAACAACCTGAGTGGTAAGGAATGACTTGGTACTTTTTTTTTTTTTTTACAGAGAGAGAGTCAGAGAGAGGGATAGATAGGGACAGACAGACTGGAACAGGGATAGATAGGGACAGGCAGACAGGAACAGAGGGAGATGAGAAGCATCAATCATTAGTTTTTCTTTGTGACACCTTAGTTGTTCATTGATTGTTTTCTCATATGTGCCTTGACCGTGGGGCTACAGCAGAGCGAGTGACCCCTTCCTCAAGCCAGTGACCTTGGGCTCAAGCTGGTAAGCCTTGCTCAAACCAGATGAGCCTGCACTCAAGCTGGCAACCTCAGGGTATCGAACATGGGTCCTCTGTATCCCAGTCTGACGCTCTATCCACTGTGCCACTGCCTGGTCAGGTGATTTGGTACTTTTGATAGCACTTGTTTTTCCACTTTAT
Source organism: Saccopteryx leptura (assembly GCF_036850995.1). Classification (NCBI taxonomy): domain Eukaryota; kingdom Metazoa; phylum Chordata; class Mammalia; order Chiroptera; family Emballonuridae; genus Saccopteryx; species Saccopteryx leptura. The sequence goes on from NC_089514.1 coordinate 30,252,884, forward strand.
GTAATTTTCCTGAAACCTTGTCTTGTGATGATCTTCCTGCATCCTGCATATCTCACTGTTTTCCTCCAGGTCGCCTGACACTGAATAGCCTGCTTGCTGGATGAAGAAGAGAAGCCTCACATCCACAAATGTAAACACTGCTAGTGGGGGAAAGAAGGAGGTCAGGGAGTCCAGCTGTCGCTTCCACACACTGCCTGAACCCACAATGGGTTTTATGCAAAGCTAGAATAGGAGGCATCCTGTGTAGTTTGACCTGAGGTGCTTGGGAAAACCTGCTTCCTTCATCAGACTTTAGTCATAGGGTTGGTACAATACAGCAGTGTCAATCCTGGATGTTTTGAGGATATGAAATCTGTTGTGACTGTCCTCTTGTATCTTAGGATCTAAGAGTGGAGGTTAACATGCTCGCAAATTGTAGAAAATGTCGTACATTTAAATATTATAATAGAGACAATAGATGAAGAGTCCACCCAGGGGACTCGGGGAAGACCATGTGGAGATTCAGGCATTCTCTTTTAGGATGTAGCTATCCTAGAGGAGCAGTTTGCCAGAGCATTATCTGCCACTAACTAGTTATTTCTCATTAGTGTATTAGTTACTTGACTGTTCTAGCAGCACAGAGTGTAACCTCCTTAGGGCACAGTTTTAAAGACAGAAAACTTTTAATGGCGGAGGTGGGGTAAGGGAAGAGTGTTGCTGGAGGAATTGACAAGGGAGCAGGTGACTCAGGATTTTAGGTGGCACTGTGGAGGAAGGGCAAGGGGTATTATGTGGGATGCAGTCAAGGAGGAGAAGGAAGGTGGGAAATGGAAGAGAAAAGTGAGGAGCAGGTTGTGGAAAGAACGGCTGGGACCAGCTGGTTCGCTGAGGTCATCATTTCTATACAAGTGTGTGACTGAGTGATAAAGAGCTGTGTGTAAAGCTGTTGCTTCTAGGAGAAAAGCAAATGAATGTAGCTCTAGCTTCTTTATATAACCTTTTGAGATTATTTAGGCTGCTCCGCCCTCCATCTCGCAGGAAGTAGGCTGCCATCACAGTGATCAAGAAGACATTTTCAGGTTAGTCAATTGTTGTTTCTCCAGAGTCGCATAATGCTCTCAGTGACTTTGGGGTCATTTTTGAATGTCTTGATAATCTCTTGATTTTTAAGTTAACTAATGGTATTTGAGTAGATGTGAAAAGATTTTCCTGTAGATAATATTTTATCTGCTTTTTAATGTAAGATCTATAAAATTCAGTGGTCTGGTGAATTGACCATGTCATAGAGGGAACTATTACTACTCTTGTTGAGACAGAATACCAAGTTGGTGGACTTCTGGTCTGATTCAGTAACACGCTCCATGAAGCCTTACAATAAAATGTGCATTTCCCTATTTTTTATGATTTTGGTCTCTCTTTCTCTAGTTATTGTATATATATTATATTGGGTGTGTATCACTAACACCCAATATTTTAGTTATTCTGTCGTTTCTGATGGAGTATGGTTTTTCTTTAATACTTGAGTCACCAGTTGGGAAGATGTGTTAAAAAACAACAACTTATCATTGTTTTCTATGTTTATTAACCTTACTTTGGGCCAGTTCTTATTAATATAGATTTGAGGAGAGTATGAACATGTCCTAATATCTTGGAATGTGATATGGCGTGCCCCGAGAAGTCAGTTAAACCTAAATATAGACCAACATTTTGAAAAGTGTGGAGGAGAGGGAATCACCCGTGGAGGAGAGAGAACCTTTTTTTTTTCTTTTTCAAGAGCATGTGGGTTGATGTATTTTTATATCTGTTTAAAGTCTATAATAGTATTATAGGCTTGTGAATATTAATGAAAGAAACAACACAGCATATATTCCTGTGTGTTAGTAAAATTATGGACAGAAGAGCCATTTTATGATGTTAGCATAAAATAAATTTAGATTTATTACAATAAGACCTAGACATATATGAGCACACATCCTGTTTACTATAATTACTATCAGTCATTGTTACTGCTAATATTTCATGTGTATCTGTACATATGTGCAAGACAGTGCTGTGTGACTATCTAGAAAGCATTTCCATTCTTTCCAAACATTTGTGCTCTCCTCACGTTTTGTGCATTGCAACTCTAATGAGGTCTACCTTCCACTATAAAAATATGAATCTCTGTCTCATCTAGTGTTTGGTTAGGGTGCAAGGATTTGACTGTCTGACTTAGGCTGGCCTGGCAGTAGAGATAGCTGTCACTGTGATGTCCCGAGGAAGTGCTGGCGGAGGTTTCAGTGGTAACACCCAGAACCTAGTCTTTGTGCTGTCGCTGCCTGTGCCTGCTGGGGGTGGAAGTATGACTTCACACTAAAGGGGAAGCATGATGTGGTGGTTAAAAACGTTAGACTTTGGAACTAAATGACTTCCTGGGATTGAATCCCAGTTGACCACTGACTAGCTGTATTGATCTTGGGCCAGTTACTTAGCTTCTCTGTGCCTCAGTTTTGTCATCTGTAAAGTGGGAATGATAATAGTAGCTACTACCTTGAATTCTGAAGATTAAATCAGTTAATCTTTGTGACATGTTTAGAACAGGGTGTGAATCATAACGAACACTTCAGCAACAGGAGAAATTTCTCTAATGGAGTAAATTTCAGAGTCAGGGAAAGAAAATAAGATTTGTTCAAAACTACAATGAGATACCACCTCACCCCTGTTAGATTAGCTAAGATCAACAAGATGGGTAATAGCAAATGTTGGAGAGGCTGTGGAGAAAAAGGAACCTTCATTCACTGTTGGTGGGACTGTAAAGTAGTACAACCATTATGGAGGAAAGTATGGTGGTTCCTCAAAAAACTGCAAATAGAACTACCTTATGACCCAGCAATCCCTCTACTGGGTATATACCCCAAAACCTCAGAAACATTGATACGTGAAGACACATGTAGCCCCATGTTCATTGCAGCACTGTTCACAGTGGCCAAGACATGGAAACAACCAAAAAGCCCTTCAATAGAAGACTGGATAAAGAAGATGTGGCACATATACACTATGGAATACTACTCAGCCATAAGAAACGATGACATCAGATCATTTACAGCGAAATGGTGGGATCTTGATAACATTATAAGGAGTGAAATAAGTAAATCAGAAAAAAACAAGAAATACATGATTCCATACATTGGTGGAACATAAAAATGAGACTAAGAGACATGGACAAGTGTGTGGTGGTTACCAGGGGTGGGGGGAGGGAGGACAGGGGGAGAGTTAGGGGGAGGGGGAGGGGCACAGAGAACTAGATAGAGGGTGGCGAAGGACAATCTGACTTTGGGCGAGGGGTATGCAACATAATTTAATGAGAAAATAACCTAGACATGTTTTCTTTGAATATATGTACCCTGATTTATTAATGTCATCCCATTACCATTAATAAAAATTTATTTAAAAAAAAAAATAAAAAATAAAAAAAATAAAAAGAAAATAAGATTTGTGTTTATACTCCTGAGACTAGCCTGTTCTATGTTCTAGTTTTATCCTAGTTCCCAAACTGTGTGCCAAGCATCCTGAGTCCCAGGGGTGTGACAGGATATTTTACATTTTTGAGGGAAACACATCAATACTGAACATCTGTTAGATATCATGAGAACTATTAGCTCAAAGTCTTTAAATCTTTCATATATTGTGATGTTATATCTTTGCAAAGCTGTATTTTTGGCAGTTCCTGTGATGAAAAGCTACTACTATGTGAAAAGTTAATGTTGAATAGGAAGTAAGTGGCATTTTTCTCATCTTATTCCAAGACTTGAAAAGTTGTGCAGTGTCCTAGAAATGCGTATAATCCATTAGCAAATTGTTTTTGTCTATTCAAGAATAAGAAAAAAAATGTTTTTTTCAATAGCATATGCTGTTTTTTCAAACAGCCGCTGCTTTGTTAGGATTTTAAATCACTTAACCTTAACTACTTAAGAATACTGTGTCAAAATTTCCAAGACAACAAGGATACTGTACCCCGAGAAAGCTGGGAAACTTCTGAGTTACACTGTCAGTGACAAGCAGAATTCTCCAATTGACACTGTGGTCAATGGAGTAAGTAGAGTATTTGGAGCCAAGTGGAAATCACTGAAGTCCCCCTATCCTACAGAAATAGAGACCCGAGAGCAATGGCACATCCCTAGGGAGAATTGCAGAAGTTGTCACTGCCATAGAGACTTGAAAGATAGAGGGCCAGTGATGCTCCAAGTATCTCCATTTATCTCACTTGTATGGCCAGAATGGGGGGGCTGAGGGTCATGAAGAATTATAGCTTGAGTTTGGAGATGATTCGTGTCTGCTTCTATCGATTTTTGTGCCCAATACCACCTCAAGATTACATTAAATCAATGTTCCGGCTAGAAAATTGCACCAACACAAGTAGTGTAAATTCAGACAAAGGTCCCTATGAGGCTGGGCTCGAGGTGATGAATTCTGCCAGCGCCACTGCTGAGACAGGGTGGTTTTCTTGCTGAACTGGATTAGTTGTCAACAGCTTGACACCACTATCACCACTCCCTTCTAAGTTCTGGGTTACAGTTTACCAAGGAAAATGATGTAGAAAAGTTTGGGACGGGGAGATGAAGGTTGTGAGATGGTGAGAGGCTGCAGCCTGGTCCTTGTGGGGGTTTCCACTGCCACTGCTGCTTCCCTGCTGCTCTGCACAAATTGCAGTTGTGGGGACGTCCCCGTGTCTGAGGACTTCACGGGCCACTTCATAAATCCCCACCTTGCAATTCCTTTTGGGTCTGGGTGCATGAGCCTTCGCAGATGTCCTTCCCTCCCCCTTCCTCGTCTTTGACTTTTCCTTCCACACCAGTACTTCCAGCTGAAGTGATTAGTGACTTTCTCTCATCCTTTAAATTGCCCCTTCCAGTACTTTATTTTCTGAGCACTTCCTGTAATCCATAATTCCTTCTTTAAAACCATTATTCCAACAAGGCTAATTGTGGCTCTGCTTCCCTGACAAACAGAATCTCATGGGAATCTGGAATTGATTCTCTGATCTGAGTGGATTTAAAGGCATCAATGACCCCATGGACAGCAATAAATGGGGGTCTGGTAGTCCATGACATGCAGTGGCCAAATAGATATATGATCAACCTGTGGACACCTGGAGCCAAATGTTGGTGGAAGACTAGAGTGACGAGTAGTTGTTGCAGTAGAAACTGTTATTGGGAATAAAGAATGTAAGATTTGTAGATGAATGTTTCTGCTCCTTACTAGAGAACTTAGACAAAATGATGCGGTCAAGGCTTACTTAGGTAAAGGTGGTCCAGAAAGCTTTCATGCCTTGAAATAAATGTTTATTTCATGTGTCTAGATTTTGTAGGTGGCTGAATTACAACATAATTTAATTCAGTCTCATAAGATGTTGAGAATCCCCTATTGAAAGCTGGAGCATTAACTGGGAAAACATGGGACCCTGAAGCTTGAGATGGGGGCATCTGGACTTATTTTAAATTCTTCTGAGTCTTCCTTTCCAGTAGAAACATCCTTCTTTTGTCCAAAGAAGTTAGCTTTTCCTTACCCGAAGAATCTGTAATAAATTCTCCTGAGTTCTTACAGGGAAAGGCTGATCCTGCCCAACTTAACTTCCCTGAGGCTTGTAGTTTCCAGACAGGACTTGAATACAAACAGGCTCTAAGGTAACAGCCTCAAAAGATGATCTGGGAGAAGCACTAGAGGCATCAATAATTGCAAGATTTTGCCAATTTGTATTGGCAGAAACACAGAGAATATATTTAGAAAAGTTTTGGATGAGGAGATGAAGGGTGGAAGTATGGAAATGAATCCTAGCTGTGTAAGACCAGAGTGCAAAGAATCATATGTTAGGTTAGACTGAATTTATTGATGTGAATGTGTCAACCAGAGATTCTGGCTCTAACAATTTGCTTGGTTGTTTGACTGAGATCGGTACTCACCAATTTCATACGTTAAATGCAGATGAAATGCCAGCACATCCTTGGTGGACTGTAGAGAGGTATAGAAAAGCATAGGGAGATGAGATTTGTTATGTGTGAACTGCTTAGCTATTTCTTAGCTATCGCTCCCAGGTTGGATTAGGGACTACACCAGGGGTCCCCAAGCTTTTTACACAGGGGGCCAGTTCACTGTCCCTCAGACTGTTGGAGGGCCGGACTATAAAAAAATCTACGAACAAATCCCTATGCACACTGCACATATCTTATTTTAAAGTAAAAAAACAAAACGGGAACAAATACAATATTTAAAATAAAAAACAAGTAATTTTTTTTTTTTTAAACATTCCTAGATTTTATAACTCTGACATCGCAGACCCAAACACATCACTTAACAGAAAATTTGAGTGAATTGCTTATATACGTATCATTTGTTATTGGTATTGTTGTTGTTTTTTTTTTTAAATGAATTTTTATTAATGGTAATGGGATGACATTAATAAATCAGGGTACATATATTCAAAGAAAACATGTCTAGGTTATTTTGTCATTAGATTATGTTGCATACCCCTCGCCCAAAGTCAGATTGTCCTTCGCCATCCTCTATCTAGTTCTCTGTGCCCCTCCCCCTCCCCCTAACTTTCCCCCTGTCCTCCCTCCCCCCACCCCTGGTAACCACCACACTCTTGTCCATGTCTCTTAGTCTCATTTTTATGTTCCACCAATGTATGGAATCATGTAGTTCTTGTTTTTTTCTGATTTACTTATTTCACTCCTTATAATGTTATCAAGATCCCACCATTTTGCTGTAAATGATCTGATGTCATCATTTCTTATGGCTGAGTAGTATTCCATAGTGTATATGTGCCACATCTTCTTTATCCAGTCTTCTATTGAAGGGCTTTTTGGTTGAAAAACAAGTAAATTTAAATCAAGAAACTGACCAGTATTTCAATGGGAACTATGGGCCTGCTTTTGGCTAATGAGATGGTCAATGTGCTCCTTTCATTGACCACCAATGAAAGAGGTGCCCCTTCCAGAAGTGCAGCGGGGGCCGGATAAATGGCCTCAGGGGGCCGCATGTGGCCCGCGGGCCGTAGTTTGGGGACCCCTGGACTACACCCTTCATCAAAGCTTTCAAAATACATCAATTTTCAAACTGGGTGGGGAACCAGGTGTTTTGAAAGGCTTTGTAGCGGCTGTTCTCCACCATTGTGGTTCAGCAGTCAGGATGGAGGCTTATGGAAGTCAGCTGATTGGTGAAGTGTTGGCTCAGGTCCATTGCACAGTGGGTGCAATGAGTCTGTAAACCTGCCTCTTCGTTGATCTCCAGAGTTGGGATAGATACAGCCAACAATTAGCAGAATTCTCTTATTAGTTTATTGACCTGGGGAGTGAGAGCTATTATTGTAGGAAAGGCCAAGTGGAAGTTTCTAGCACTGGCTCTCCATACCACAATGGCAAACAACAGTAAGTTCACATTTCTGGAAGGACTGCAGAGATGAGCACCCTCACTAACAACTCAGTTAATAAAGTGATTCTTTCACTACATCCCCATTCAGTTCACCCCTTTGGTCTATACAGATGACAGATGGTTTTTAAGACTTTGAGTAGACTATAACCTAATCATATATGTACTCCTGTGGCAGCTACAGATCCAGATGTGGTTTCTTGGAGAAAACCAACAGCTCCTAGCTTTTCCTGCTAGTGGACTGCCAGGCAAACTATATGTTATATTTGAGTAAGGGGAATTGGTTTGGATTCTCTAAGGGGGGTGGGGTTGCTATTATTGAGTGAAGACAGAGAGGAAAGGACAGAATATAGGTGTAACCCAAGGGTCGTCTGGAGTGCCTTGAAGTACTCCCATGCACAGTGGTAGATGTCAGTGGAAGTCTAAAGCTGCCTCATTCAGGCAGGACTGCAACAGAAGTAGATCCCTCAGGAATAAGTTTGGTCTTTCCTACAATGATAGCCCTCCCTCCACAGGTCAATAAACCAAAAGGGGATTCTGCTAATTACTGAATGCACTATGGCGTCACCTCATCAGGTGAAGACAACAACCTGCTGTGTTGCAGGTTTAAAACATACACTGTAAAAGAAAAACCACAAAAAATTAACTATAGCTTTGTGATCTGAAGAAAAATGGACTGTGACAAATATATATACATAAATATACATATTTTCCTCTTGTCATCCTCTCCTTGTTCCCTATTCTTTTATATAAAATACAGTGATGGTGGGTTTTGTGATCCACAGGTTACATGTTGTTCAAGAGGGGGTTGTGAAGTGGAGGAGGAATAGAGTTACCCCGGAGATCCTGGACTTAAAGCTAGACACAATAACGGATGTATCAGCTTGACCGTTTATATAAGAAGAGAAGTGTATGAGGAAGTTGAGATGCCAAAGGGGAGTGGATTATTATGGATGTTTTCCATTCCTTTTGACTTATCCTTTTTAAATCCCTTTTAAAGTTAAGGTAATTTCCATCCAATGAGTAGCCCTCTCACTGTGGAAACCAGAAACCCATTTCTCTTACTTCACTGTAGCCTTGTACAAATATGCAATCCAAGATCCTCCAGTTGCTTTAAAGCTGACTCTCTGCTAGAAAAGGGAGCTGTACAAAGTCTATTCTGGTTTGGCTGACAGGTGATACATCCAGTTTCCCAGAGGTAGTAATAGCAGAGGTTTTAATGGCAGCATTCTGTGCTCAGAGATCTGATGTTGTCCATGCAAACCCCTGTGTCCTTGCTCAGTGGGAATGGCAACGCTATCTCCAAATGCTGTGTCCAGCTGTTCTGCAGTCTGATTTAGACCTCTGGTTCTGGCCAGGTAGCTTCTATGTTTATTGCTCTAGTCCTCCTGTAGCTTGAATAGTTACTTAAAGACATTTCATATATTATTTGTATGCTCAAACTAGAGTTTTTTTCTCTCTCTCATCTCTAATCTTTATAACTACTGCGTGAGGTAGACTTTATTTTCCCTATTTTATAGGTGATTAAACAGAAATGAAATAACTTCCTCCAGATCACAATGCTTGTTAATAAGACTAAGGATTTGGCCTGACCAGGCGGTGGCGCAGTAGATAGAGCGTCCGACTGGGATGCAGAAGGACCCAGGTTTGAGACCCCGAGGTCGCCAGCTTGAGTGCAGGCTCATCTGGCTTGAGCAAAAAGCTCACCAGCCTGGACTCAAGGTTGCTGGCTCGAGCAAGGGGTTACTCAGTCTGCTGATGACCCGCAGTCAAGGCACACATGAGAAAGCAATCAATGAACAACTAAGGTGTCACAATGAAAAACTGATGATTGATGCTTCTCATCTCTCTTTGTTCCTGTCTGTCTGTCCCTATCTATCCCTCTATCTCAGTGGTCCCCAACCCCTGGGCTGCGAGCCGGTACTGGTCTGTGGGCCATTGGGTAGTGGTCCACAGAGAAAGAATAAATAACTCACATTATTTTTGTTTTATTTATATCTAAGTCTGAACAATGTTTTATTTTTAAAAAATGACCAGATTCCCTCTGTTACATCCGTCTAAGACTCACTCTTGATGCTTGTCTTGGTCACATGATACATTTATCCATCCCACCCTAAAGGCTGGTCCGTGAAAATATTTTCTGACATTAAACCGGTCCGTGGCCCAAAAAAGGTTGGGGACCACTGCTCTATCTGACACACTCTCTCTGTCCCTGTAAAAAAAAAAAAGACTAAGGATTTGTACTCATGTTTAGTTTATATACTTTATATTTATTAATTTTCACTGATAATTGACTTTTGAAATATTATATGGATATATAGAGTTGTTCAACTATAAACAAGAGTGATAATGTCAGTATCTTAATAGCATTTACATCTTGACTTAGTTTTCTAGTTATTTTTATTTATTCAACTTTTGCCTAGTTATGAGTCATGAAATATAGCTATGTTGGTTCCATTATATTTAATGTATTTTGTTCTCTGGGGCTTAATATGTACTCAGAACTCAATAGTATTCTCATGAAAATATTTAATTGAACAACATCTTCATGCCATTCTGTTTTCTTTTTTAAACCAGGATTTCTTTTACTCATGTTTTATTTACATCTTTTTATTTTTTTCTTAGATGGAATTACAACATAACTTTGAAGTCAGACACATTTGGGAGCACAGCTGCCTTCATATAGCTGGAGGCAGTAGGAAAGTGTTAAAAATAAGCTAAAATCAAAGGGAATAAAAAACAAGCCCACAGATGTGCTCAAACTAGATCAAAAGCTGGTGACTTCATTCACAGTAGGTTATAATAGAGACATGTTTTTGAAATTGAAAATACTATTTTATGGTTTCAGTAGTGATGGTAGTCATTTAGATAGGCAATGATGGCAATAAATATATCCTTTAAAAGGAAGATAACTTTTAATCAAAATAGTTTCTGCATTACTTTATTAATACTTATGTTTAAATACTCAATACTCGGATGAATATTTCACATGCATAAATATAATTTCACCTATTTTTTATAGAGATACATTATGGTGAGAGTTGAAGGGAAGAAGAATGTTCCTTAAAAAGCCCAACATAGCCTGACCAGGTGGTGGTGCAGCAGTGGATAGAGCATCGGACTGGGATGCGGAGGACCCAGGTTCGAGATTCCGAGGTCGCCAGCTTGAGCGTGGGCTCATCTGGTTTGAGCAAAAGCTCACCAGCTTGGACCCAAGGTCACTGGCTCGAGCAAGGGGTTACTCGGTCTGCTGTAGCCTCACGGTCAAGGCACATATCAGAAAGCAATCAATAAACAACTAAGGTGTCACAACAAAAAACTGACGATTGATGCTTCTCATCTCTCTCTGTTCCTGTCTGTCTGTCCCTGTCTATCCCTCTCTCTGACTCTCTCTCTGTCTCAGTAAAAAAAATAAAAAAGCCCAACATAGCAGAACTATTATTTACTTTCATAACCTTTCTTATGAACATGTCAAGTTATGCAAATATTCCAGTGATAAGGAAAATAGGCTATGGTTTAAAAGACCTCTTTCCAGTACATTCTTTTACTGTTTGTCTTACCTAGGTGAAAATTGTGTTTGAGAATAAAACTATGAAGATGACTTAAACCACCATCTTATTTACCATTCAAAGATACTTTCAAAAATTCATCAGATAACTGCGAAGACCAGAAATGCTTCAGCTTTGTCATATTAAGCACCTTTGTGTGCACAAGGTCAACCATCTGCTGAGTAAATCAGGCAGGATGACAATGACTCACTGCAGCATGGATGGCAGGAATCTGGACCCCAACTCAGTGTAAGCATGACAGGGCTAACGGCTTTCTCTACATCAACCCCACAAGCTGAAGGAAAGCAACCAGACAGCATGGAAGTCCCCCTTCAGCCAGAAGTCATGAAACATTCACTCAGATTTATCTTTTTTGTGTGTGACAGACATCTGGTTGAAGAAATTTAGCAATGGGTCATGATCCATTCTAAGGCAGGCACCAGTTATAGGCAGTCCTTTTTCATTTGATAGAATTTGCACTGACCTGAACTGTGTGAACCATCAGCTGGGGCATCCTTCAGTCCTGTGAATCAACACAACCCCCAGTGTTAACCTTGATTGACACATGCATGAAAGGATGGCCTCTCTCCTGAGTTTCTTACCCTCACTTCCAACAAATAGAGCAGAAATCTCTTTGTTGAGCTGTATCTTACGTTCTTTAGGAAGCATAATAGTACCTGGAGGAAATCTAGGGTCAGTGTCTGACAAGAGGGGAAGGTTATGCCAGGAGGAAAGGTTTACCCTTTTTCCTTTCAAAACCATTAACCTCATCCCTTCTTTAACACAATTCAGTGAGTGGTTACATATTAGAAGAGGATAAAATATTTGGGTGACAAATGTGGAACTTAAGCATTCCTTTATTAAGAGAAAACTAGGGTATTAGAGAGATCACTTCTGGAGCTGTGGTTTGAGGGTTTGCAATCCTCCAGTGTGCTGAGGCCTGTGATAGAGGCTGGGGAGCTTCAAACAGCTGTGAGGAGTTGGAGTGTTGTTGCACAAGGTACAAGATCCAGGCATGTGTGTAGAGCTGAATTATAGAGGGGCTGTTGGAAAGAAAGAGGGCATTTAAAGAAAATATTTGATTACCTAAGAACTTGCACTCATTCAACACCTGCCCCTGCCTGTAACCAAGTATGTAAGAGACTTCTGTATGTTGAAGTCTGCTGTACGTTGGTTTACAGTAGAAGGTGGGTCCTATGCCCCTGTGATATCTTCTACTGCTTTGTCCCTTTGTCTTCTGCTATATTCATCTGTACCACCACCATCACATTACTTTTCCTGTTTTTCTTCCTCTCATGATCTTGATCCTTTTCTTTGACAAATATTTGTGACGATAGGCATTAAGAAAGGAACCATGAAGGAAGGAGCTATACAATGAGGTATCAGGTACCTCCCCTTTAACTAGGTAACGTCAATGCCCGGTGCCCTTCATCTACTCATTCTGCTGTCTGAATACCATTTTCCCTACACCTACCCAAGAAGCCTCTTGTACAAAGTACAGGAGAGCAGTATAGGATTTTCCAAGGACAGAGAAAGAGCAGGTGTGTACCATGGGTTATTTCTGTGCCATCCAACCCAACAAAAAGACTAAATTGTATGGATATGTTTTTCTATATGAATAAACTTCAAATAATGTATTTTAATTGATCATGTATTGATACTATTGACATTTCATGTTGATTTATTTCAATGCTGAATAACCTCACATGCCACTTAAAAAAAAGAAACTGGTAACTATTAAAGCTCTTGACAGTGTAAAAAAAGAGAGAATTGAGTCACACAAGGACCAATGTTATATGATTCCACTTATGAGGTATCGAAAGTAGTCAAATTCGCAGAAATAAAAAGTAGAATGATGGTTACTAGGGGTTAGCAGAAGGGGAGAGTGGAGCTGTTGTTAACTGATTATAGCATTTCAGTTCTCTGAGATGAAAAGGTCCCGGGCCCCTGTTTCTTAACAATGTAAATACATTAGCACTACTGAACTGCACACTTAAACATGGTCATTATGGTAAATTTCATGATATGTGTTTTTTACAATGACAAAAAAATTTGTTAATTAAAAAAGTATTTGCTAGGATTCTAATAAATGAAACAAAGCAATATTTATATTAGACTTTCAGAGAAAAACTTGAATTCACCTTTGGCATTTCTCTTCCCTCAAACTCTGCAGGAAAGTGTTGGTGGGTGGTAGAACTTTTTCCTCTGACCCTTCCCTTAGGGGAAGTGTGAGGAGTTTGGCTTGGGACAGGGGTCAGAATCTTGAGGACAGGGCACAAGTTATCTATTGCATACCAATGAAAACAATAGATATGATGATTTTTAGGGTGTAATTCTAGGAATAAAAAAATAGCTATGAATATATTTTAAATGTATCATCAGCTACAGAAACAACTGATAAATAACAATTGTGCAGTGAGAACTTAAGGTTGGGAACTGTTGAGGTAACAGTTGAGGAAACTAAGACTTAAAGAGGTTAGGTGAGTCATCCAAGATCAACTACAGAGCTAGTAAGTAGTCAGGGTAGGATGTAAGCCCAGGTAGCCAACTGTACAACCCATGTTAATTTAACTGTTGTGCCATGACAGCTTCACTTTGACCATGAGGGATGTTGGGCAAACTATTATAAATGACTGTTCCCAACTGGAGGAAGCCAGGCATTCAGCATCCTTGTCTGGTGCTATGTGATGCTATAGATTTGCATTGCCCACTGAGTAACTGTTTAATGGAATAAGATGATCCTGGCACAAAGGGCAGAGGATAATGGTCCACACCACAGGGTGTTTCTCTCATGAGTAAAGTCCCAAGCTGAGCATCATGGACAAGATCTACTCTCAGAGCAGTAGAGTCTTAAACTCTTAAATGTATCGGAAGAGGGCCACTTATCAAATGCTCTCAAGATTTTCAGACCCTGTGATTAAGATGAGAATAAGTTATACCCTTACTGAATATTGTTTTAAGTCAGTCACCTCTTACAACGTATTTGTTAACTAAGAAAAAATTTTCTTGCATGGCTGTGCTGATTTTATCAAGTGCCCACGTGTAGGTATTTGTAGATAGTTATTTCCAAGGAAACCACTAGACGTTAATTCCAAAGAACCCAATTTCATTGGCCTTTGAGACTAATTTGCAGGAAATTTGGAGAGTAAAACACATTTTAGAATAGGAGTTCTATATGTCAGAAGGTCTAAAAAGCCAAGAAATTAGTATAAATAGCTTTGTTATTTATATGCTATCTATGAGAACATTTAGACATAATACATTCTGTAGACAGGAAAATCTGTTTTTGCCCAATAACTTGAAACAAAGAAGTTAAGAACACAAAATGTACCTTGGGGAAAATGGAATGATACTTTATTGCTGCTGAATTTAAAAATCTGTTAGGTAAACTCATTCAATCTTTAGATTTAATATGTCCTTTTTATCAAGAGTGAGACTTTTCTTTGTGTCTACCGTAGAAAAATGACACCAATTTAGTTCTGTATTTTGCCAGCCTCTGCTTGTCACATTTTTCGAATTATCAATTATATCAAGGCAGAATAGAAAATTGGGCTGTTGGTTGGGTCCTGTTAAGGAAATAATATATACAGATTTCTATAAAACTTTCAGAAGGATATCATTCTCATTCTTTTCTATAGGATGATGACTCTGTTTTCTTTTTAACTTTTGTGGATCTTTAACTTTTAAAACAATATAAACAGTTTTCTAGTCACGAAGCTCTTTTAGAACATTCTTTCTTTCTGAGAGTTCATGATCTTGGAATGAAGCACATCTCCACCACAGTTTATTTTGTATTCCTTGAGCCAGGCTAATTGTCTGGAGGTCACAGGGCTCTGTTAAAGGTTTTGCATGTACAAGTGGATATTCTGCATTCTTCCCAGAGTAATGGATCAAAATAGGCGGTTAATTCAAGGTTTAAACTAAAGAATTAATATAATCTGCAATTTTAATGGTGCAAGGAAGTTTAAAGGTCTCTTAGTTCAATACTTTTATTTAGCAGATTAGAAAACAAAAGTCCAGAGAGCTTAGGTTCAGCAAAGGGTCACAATGACAGTTAATGGCAGAGCTGGTATCAGAAAAAGGTTTTTACTTCCTAATTCAAGTCTATTTTTTAAATATTGAAATGTTAAGGCATAGTGATGAACAACTATTGTAACCACCACCTAGGTTTGTCAATCTTAGCATTTTCTTATGTATTTTTTTAAATAAATAAAACATTCAATAAAGTTTCTTGTATAATTTTTAATGATTATACTTTTCATACCACCTTCTATATTTGCTATTGTTATGTGAAGATGCATAAATAGTATCTATCTGTACAATATATGATTTAGAACAGTATATAAGTAGATCGTATCTTATATATCCTTTGGAAAATAGGTTTTTATTGCTCACCATTGTTTTTGAGGTTTTTTTTCTTTTATTATTTTTTAAAATTTATTGTGTTGACATAGTTTCAAGTGTTCCACTCAATATATTGTTTTTTGAGGTTTTCTTTAATGCTGAAGTACATAGCTATGGTTCATTCATTTTTTTGATTAATTTTAATGGGGTGACATTGATAAATCAGGGTACATATGTTCAGAGAAAACAGCTCTAGGTTATTTTAACATTTGCTTATGCTGCATTCCCATCACCCAAAGTCCAATTGTCTTTCATCACCTTCTAACTGGTTTTCTTTGTGCCCCTCCCCTCCCCTAACCCCCTCCCTCTCCTCCTCCCACCCCGTAACCCCCACACTCTTGTCCATGTCTCTGAGTCTCATTTTTAGGTTCATTCATTTTTAATGTTTTCCATATTGTGAAACGTTTTACAATGTATTAATTTTCCTGTTGAGTATTTAGATTAAAAAACTGCTAATACAAACAACGCTGTAATAAACATTCTTGATATATGTCTCCTTGTGCACATGTGCAAGAATTTCTTGGCTCCATACTTTGAAGTTGTAATCTTTCAACATTACAATTATTGTCCAATTCTTCTCCAAGGTGTTGTACAATATTATGTAATGCTATTCCGATGGATAGAAAATGGTTCCTCAGTGTTGCTACAACAGTATTTCCTTTATTAACAATAAGACTGATTATCTTTCCATATGTATGTTAGCTATTGTTACAATAATAGTGGGTAACCAACCACCTGAACACTTAGATGTAACCATTTATTTTTATGGGTTTGCAGGCCAAGTGATGTGGTTCTGCTTTGGGATGGAAGTCTGTGGACCTATGTCTGTTCCTTGTGTCTCTTATCTTCCTTGGGTCAATGGGCCAGCTAGTGATTCTCTCCTTGCAGCAAAGGCTGGTGCACAGGGTTCAAGCCCCATTCCTGTAGGACATTCCAAGTGCCTGCTTGGGACACTTCTGCTTATGACCAAAGGCACTTCTCTGAGTCCAACATCCATAAAGTAGAAAAAGTCTCTACCCCTTTGAGACTGTGCATAGGCATGAAGGCAAGTCACTACTATAGGGGAGGGAAGAATTGTTATCAATTATTTAATTGACCACAACACTTTTATTGGTGGTTTGGTTTCATTTTCTGTGAATTGCTGGTCAAAGTCTTCACTCGTTTTGTCTTGGGTTGCTTGCATTTTGCTTGTTGCTCTGTATATATTCTTTATGTAATATAGATTCTGACTTTTATCAATTATAAGATATAGACATCTTTCATTATGTGGCTTATCTTTTCACTTTATGATATTTTTCTTGTAAAGAAGTTTAACATTGTACTGAAGTCTAAATACTTTTATGGTTTGTGCTCATTATGTTTTGTTCCAGAAAAATGATTTCAGTCATTAATGTATTATCCAGTGTTATCTTTAAAAGTATTAAGGTATAATTTTTACTCTTAGGTCCATGATTTGCTCAAAATTTTGAACTTTTTTCTAACATTTTCTTCTATTAATTCTCTTAGATATTCTTTATAAATAATTATATCATTTCTGAGTAATACAATTTGGGCTCTTTTTTCCAATTTTGAAATCTTTTATTTCTTTTTCTTATAATTCTAAACCAGAAAAATGTTGAATAAAAGTTATACAATAAGTATTCTTCCTCTGTCTGATTTTAAAGGAAATATTCCTAATATTTTACCAGCATAGATTGATCACAAAAATAGCAATCAGAAAAATAAATGTTAAGCTAAACTTTTTTTATTTTTATTTTTTTTTTATTTTTCTGAAGCTAGAAACGGGGAGAGATAGTCAGACAGACTCCCACATGCGCCCGACCGGGATCCACCCGGCACGCCCACCAGGGGGCGATGCTCTGCCCACCAGGGGGTGATGCTCTGCCCCTCCGGGGCATCGCTCTGTCGCGACCAGAGCCACTCCAGCGCCTGGGGCAGAGGCCGAGGAGCCATCCCCAGCACCCGGGCCATCTTTTGCTCCAATGGAGCCTTGGCTGCGGGAGGGGAAGAGAGAAACAGAGAGGAAGGAGAGGGCGAGGGGTGGAGAAGCAGATGGGCGCTTCTCCTATGTGCCCTGGCCGGGAATCGAACTCGGGACCCCTGCACGCCAGGGTGACGCTCTACCACTGAGCCAACCGGCCAGGGCCAAGCTAAAATTTTATACACAGCTAAAATATTATAGAATATAGGCAAAACAAATGTATTTCCAGACCAAAAAAAAAAAAAAGAAAAAGGGAACAGTTGTATAACTTTTCTAAAGGTAAAATTGAAGAAGAAAATAAAATTCTCAAAATAAGGATTATAATACAAAAAGAAATGTTAAAACAAATTGATATGTCTGTGAATAAAACAAGCAATAGTAATAGTGGATAATTATAGGAATATCAGACAGGGTAGAACTTAACACTGAACAATAATAATATAATAGGCAAGGAGATGATCTACCTAAAGGTCTCAGGTCTTTATATGCTTCCTTAATATGTTTTTAAATATGAGTAAAGATATTGATAAAACACAGACCTATTAAAAATAAAAATAGAATCTATATTAACCAGTAAAGAGGGATGGGAGTTATAAAGATTTGGTCAATCTGGAAGAACTTTTTTTTTGTATTTTTCTGAAGCTGGAAACGGGGAGGCAGTCAGACAGACTCCCACATGCGCCCGACAGGAATCCACCCGGCACGCCCACCAGGGGGCGATGCTCTGCCCATCTGGGGCGTCGCTCTGTCGCCTGGGGCAGAGGCCAAGGAGCCATCCCCAGCGCCCGGGCCATCTTTTGCTCCAATGGAGCCTCTGCTGTGGGAGGGGAAGAGAGAGACAGAGAGGAAGGAGAGGGGGAGGGGTAGAGAAGCAGATGGGCGCTTCTCCTATGTGCCCTGGCGGGGAATTGAACCCGGCACTCCTGCACGCCAGGCCGACGCTCTACCACTGAGCCAACTGGCCAGAGCAATCTGGAAGAATTTGGGAAGGTTAAAAAAAAGTAAAATAAAACCATGTAAACAGAAATCAAACAAAAAACTGGAAAAAAAATTCTAAATAATATTATGACAAAAAATTTTATTTATTTGTTTTGATGAGAAAAGATAAAGGAGGCACACAGAACCAGAAAAGGTTGATGTAGTTATAGTATATCTGAAAAAAAAAAAATAACAGCAAAAATAAAGATTTAATTACTATAATGGCGACAAAAAGGAAATAGAGAATAACATAAAGGTCAAGAGATAACAAAGTGAAACGCTGGTTAATTGAAAGACTAAATAATCATCAAAACTGGTAAAATTAATCAAAACAAAATAAAGTAGATTCAAATGAGTATCATTAGAAATGAAAATGGTAATCACAAATACAACAGAGCCTGAGAAATAAAAGAATGCTATGAAAAGTTTTATGCACAGAAATTAAAAATCTTAGAGGAAATAAACTTTTTCTGAGCAAAATTCAAAACAAAACTAAATCTAAAAAACAAAATACCATCTTAGACCTGTAACTATTAAAGAAATTAAATTAGGGGTTAAAAAGTATATTATCAAAGCAAAAGCAATCTAAATAGTTTTGTAGGTGATTTATATAAATATTCAAGGAACAGATAATTCCTGTCTTCTGCAAATACTACAAAGATAGCAAGAGAGGGGTAATTCCCCAACTATTTTTATAAGGCTAGAATCTTAAACATTGAAACAAAAAAAGTACAAGAAAATAATATTATAAGTCAATCTCAGTTATGAACATAAATACAAAAGTTTTAATCAAAATCTTAGCACATAGATACTGGCCATGTATAGTATTTAAAATGCTTCATCATCAAGGAAGACTAAGGTGATTAATATTAGAATATCTGTGCATGCAGTTTTCCACATTAACAGTTAAAAGAGAAAAAGGATATGCCCATCTCAGTCAAAGATAAAGTATTATTTGATACAATGCTGCATCATTTATGATAAAAACAAAGAAAAAAATTTTGGAAGTTGAAGAGACTTTACTTGATAAACATATCTACGAACATGTTGGGCAAACATCTTAAGAGTGAGATATTACAAACATTCTAAGAGAATATGATAAAGAAATTCAAGAAGGAAGAGCCAGATAAGTAGGAGAAAAACCTGAAGTGTGAATCAGGAAAGTTAAAATGAATGGTCACTAAAATTAGAGTGGTTAAAATGTTAAATGCTACAAGAGTATCTGACAAAGAAGAACTTGAAGACTAAAGAATATCTGTTGTGCCATCTCAGCAATCATTGAGGGAATTATCATAGAGTGAAGGGATCACAGGACACCTGTAATTTCATTGCATGCCTTTAAAACTGGTCCCCAACCTTTTTTGGGCCATGGACCGGTTTAATGTCAGAAAATATTTTCATGGACTGGCCTTTAGGGTGGGACGGATAAATGCACAAAATAAAATTATGCGACCGGCGTAAAAACTGTGGTATTTTAAAATATAATTGTCGAACTTACAAGACAAGTGTCAAGAGTGAGTCTTAGATGGATTTAACAGGGAATGTTACAGGGAATCTGGTCATTTTTTAAAAATAAAACATCGTTCAGACTTAAATATAAATAAAATGGAAATAATGTAAGTTATTTATTCTTTCTCTGCGGACTGGTACCAAATGGCCCATGGACTGGTATCGGTCCAGGCCCGGGGGTTGGGGACCACGGCTTTAAACTATCTTATTTGGGAAAAAAGTTAAGCTGTGCTGCTACCTCACATAATGCTGTAAACTAAACTTCAGTTGGAGTAAGGATGTGAATATAAAAAATAAGAAAACTATACATAAAAATGGGTTAGTACTTAGAATGAAATTGGCCTTTCTATGTATATAAGCTAAGGATTTTATAAAGTTAAAGATTTATAAGTTAATGCAGTTAAACTTAGTGTATCTTTTCTGTGTAATAATACAACTGAATATTCATCACAAGCTTTAAGTCACTTTGACCATTGTGTACATTAATAAACCATATTAACTAGATTAAAAATAAATTATGAAAACTATTTTTAACATATAAAGTAGACTAAGACTCAATACATTTATTATAATTTATTTCCAAAAAAAGGAAAAAGCAAAAGCAAAAAAGAAATACAGATGACCCAACCCATTAGAAACACAACATAAATGAATGAATGAAGCAAATGAGATATAACTGCCCTTCCAATGGGTTAAGATGAAAAGAATAAGAATCCATTCCTGAGAAGGGTGTAGATAATTGCATACTCACATGCTACAAACTGCTACATGCTACAGTTATCCTGAAGGACAGTTTGATAATATAGTACATGTAAAAATGCTTAAGTTTCTATTTTAATAAGCAATCCAATATCTAGAAATTGAGCTTAAAAAAATTACTGGACAATTGTACAAATATTTATGCACAAAAAGTTTAATATTAGGTTTCTCATTTTGTCTATTTGAGTGCAACCAATGAAATACAAAGAAAATTGGGTTAAGCAAGGGAACGACAACTTCTAAGAGTTTTTATTCCATTAAAAAAAAACTTATTAGAGAAATTTTTCCCCAACGTTTTGTGTCCAATGAAGAACAGGTAACTCTTTCCTAGAGGTTGGTATGTGGTAGTTTTTGTAGTTGTCAGTTATCTTTAATCTCTTCTTTTTAGTATTTGCCATTGCTAATTAGTGCCTCCTCTAGGGTGTTGGTTGACAAATGAAAGGTAATGAAATGGAAATCTGTGTATGACGTTAATTTGATAGATTCTGTAAAGGGGGAGAGGTATTATATGGAAGAGCTTAAAGCTATTGTATATATCAGCTTTAAAAATTTATTTTCACTCTGGGTGGGTGGCTCAGTGAATAAAGCATCATCCTGGCGTGCTGACATCATGGGTTAGATCCTGGGTCAGGGCACATACAAGAAGCAACCAGTGAGTACACAACTAATGGAAAACTAAGTGGAACAACAAGCTGATGCTTCTCTCTCTTTCTGTACCTCCACCCTCCCTCTCTTTCTTTAGTCAATGGAAAAAATTTTAAAATATTATCTTAGATTTCAACCATACATGCCTATACCCCCTTAACATGTAGAGAATCATGATTGATATCAACATCTTTTTATGAATATTACATGATTTCAGTATAAATTATAAATAGTGCCTTCTAATAGTTTTGTTTGAAGTATGTTCAGTAGATGTAGCAAATTCTATTAGAAACCCACCATATCCTCTGAGTACTCGTGCTTACTGACCTTTGGCTTCTAATGGAAGGCATGAGCAACTCTGGCCTGGAGGTTTCTCTGAACTTTGGAGCATGCTCAGCCCATATTCAAGGAAGACCGGAAGTTATTGGGAGAGTTAATATCCTCCAGAATTGGTTTTCAACCAATGACTACTCGAAATTAATCTGAATGAAGTTGCTCTATAATAGTGTTTTTTTAGAAACTTTAATAGCAATTTGACATTTCTGTGACATCCAAGAGCATGATCTTTCTACAGGTCATTTATTTTTATTGCTTGATTGTATTTTATGAAACTATCAGCCTAATTTGTCTTTCTACTCTAGTATTAACATCACATCTGACACACAGCATGTACTCAAGACATTTACTGGACAGAAATATAAAACTAAAAAGGCAGACAACGATTCATTTCATTAAATGGTGAAGAATATGACACAGAAAAAGAGGTAGAAACACAAATGTATGTGAGTTGCAGCACTCAAATAATCACTTACAAATTGTTTTTAAAGATTTAGGTTTGGTATGGTACAATTAAGTGGAGGTGGAAGGCTTATTTTAAGACTGTCCATAGCCCTGGCCAGTTGGCTTAGTGGTAGAATGTCAGCCCAGCAAGTGGAAGTCCTGGGTTTGATTCCCGGTTAGGGCACACAGGAGAAGCAATAATCTACTTCTCCTCCCCTCCCCCTCCCCCTTTTCTTTCTGCCTCTCTCTCTTCTTCTCCTACAGCCATGGCTTGATTTGAGCACATTGGTCCTGAGTGCTGAAGATGGCTCCATTGAGTCTCTGGCTTAGGAGCTGAAAATAGCTTGGTTGCGAGCATGAACCCCAGAGGAGCAGAGCATCAGCCCCAGATGGGGGTCGCTGGGTGAATTCTGGTCAGGGAACATGTGGGAGTCTCTATCTCCCCTCCTCTCACTTAAATAAAAAAAAATTAAAAAGACTGTCCACAACCGTTTTATCTTTTTAAAAAATTTTATTTAGACAATTAATTTTAATGGGGTAACATTGATCAATTATAGTACATAGATTCAGAGAAAACATCTCCAGAACATTTTGACATTTGATTATGTTGTATACCCATCACCCAAAGTGAAATTGTCCTCCATCACCTCTTATTTGGTTTCCTTTATGCCCCTCCCCTCTCCCACCCCCTCCCACTCTTTCCTTCCCCTCCCCCTGGTAACCACTGCACTCTTGTCTATGTCCATGAGTCTCAGTTTTGTGTCCCACTATGTATGAAATCATACAGTTCCTAGTTTTTTCTGATTTACTTATTTCATTCAGTATAATGCAGGGGTCTCAAACTCAACTCAG
The DNA here is from genome assembly GCF_036850995.1 of Saccopteryx leptura. Classification (NCBI taxonomy): domain Eukaryota; kingdom Metazoa; phylum Chordata; class Mammalia; order Chiroptera; family Emballonuridae; genus Saccopteryx; species Saccopteryx leptura. Next base: position 30,275,726 of record NC_089514.1, read on the forward strand.
CATGTAGGCCACAGAGCAAGATCACAGCTGTTCGACGGGCCGCACTAGGTCTACAAAAGGCAACTGTTATGCAACACTTTTCTCACTGCAGTTGAAAACAAAAAAAAATCAGTACAATAAGCACAATCGTACATGCAGTTTACTCAGTGTCACAAAACGACCAGAAACTGTAGTTCGCATCACAACTGCTGTTAACTAAGCTAATATCTAGCTAGGATACTAGAGAAATGAAAAATACAAGTAGGCCCCTAGGCTTACTTAATTTTATCCAAAATATTTTGAACTTCGTGGATTAGTCTGCGGGCCACACAAAGTTGTTCGGCGGGCCATGAGTTTGAGACCCCTGGTATAATGTTATCAAGGTCCATCCATGTTATTGTAAATGATCATTGTTATCATTTCTTATGGCTGAGTAGTATTCCATACTATATATATACCACATTTTCTTTATCCAATCATCTATTGAAGGGCTTTTTGGTTGTTTCCATGTCTTGACCACTGTGAACAATGCTGTAATGAACATGGGGCTACATATGTCTTTATGTACCAATGATTTTGAGTTTGGGGGGTATATACCCAGTAAAGGGATTGCTAGGTCATATGGTAGTTCTATTCTTAATTTTTTGAGGAACCACCATATTTTCTTCCATAATGGTTATGCTTTACATTCTCACCAACAGTGAATGAAGGTCCCTTTTTCTCCACAGCCTCTCCGACACTTGTTATTACCTGTCTTGTTGATAATAGCTAATCTAACAGGTGTGAGGTGGTATCTCATTGTAGTTTTGATTTGCATTTCTCTAATAGCTAGTGAAGATGAGCATCTTTTCATATATCTATTGGCCATTTGTGTTTCTTCTTGGGAGAAGTGTCTGTTCAGGTCCTCTTCCCATTTTTTTTTATTGGATTGTTTGCTTGTTTTTGTGGAGTTTTGTGAGTTCTTTGTATATTTTGGATATTAGGCCCTTATCTGTGTTGTTGTTTGAAAATATCATCTCCCATTTAGTTGGCTGTCTGTTTGTTTTGTTGTCAGATTTTTGCTGAGCAAAAGCTTCTTAGTCTGATGTAGTCCCATTCATTTATCTTTGCCTTCACTTCCCTTGTCTTTGGAGTCAAATTCATAAAATGCTCTTTATGGCCAACGTCAATGCATTTAGTATCTGTTTTCTTCTATGTAATTTATTGTTTCAGGTGTTTTTTTTTTGTTGTTGTTGTTGTTTTTTTTTTTTGTTTTTTGTTTTTTTTTTGTAATTTTCTGAAGTTGGAAACAGGGAGGCAGTCAGACAGACTCCTGCATGCGCCTGACCGGGATCCACCCGGCATGCCCACCAGGGGCAATGCTCTGCCCATCAGGGGCGTTGCTCTGTTGCAACCAGAGCCATTCTAGCGCCTGAGGCAGAGGCCATAGAGCCATACTCAGCGCCCAGGGCCAACTTTGCTCCAATGGAGCCTTGGCTGTGGGAGGGGAAGAGAGAGACAGAGAGGAAGGAGAGGAGGAGGGGTGGAGAAGCAGATGGGTGCTTCTCCTGTGTGCCCTGGCCAGGAATCAAACCCGGGACTCCTGCATGCCAGGCTGATGCTCTACCACTGAGCCAACCAGCCAGGGCTGTTTCAGGTTTTATATTTGGGTCTTTCATCCATTTTGAATTAATTTTGATACATAACTTTTTTATCTTAAGTTGACTTATGAACTAGAAGTTTTACTGGCTGTTGTCTGGAGACCAGATGGCTGAATAGAGCCAGATATGTGCAGAGGCTTACATATAAAAAAAATTACTTATTGGGTGTAAGGGTCAAATAGAACTGAAACAAAAATATTTTTTGGTTACTCAGATAATCTCATTATTTGAAGAAGACCAATTCTTTTTTTGGCCATATTCTTGGCTAGTACCTTATTTTGTGTGTATATTTCTGATCTCAAATTTTAAATAAAAGAAGGGAAATGTTGAAGAAAGGCCATGGATTATCTTTTTATTTTTTTAATGTTAGACTCTGTAGTGTGATTTTATTTACTGACAATTATAATTTATTTACTGATAATTATACTCACGAACAATGGAAAAATGTAGTTCTTCCTTCTATTTTTAATGCAGATTCCTTTATGAGCTAAGCTGTCTCTATCACATGCCACTTCCAGCACAGACATTTGCGTGGAGCTTAATGATTACTAACTTATAGTAGAATGGGTCAGGTTTATTATGTAATAGGATTATTTGTGCATCGTCTTCAAAAGAGTGACTGGGCTATTTACCTTTTGGTTTCCTACTCAATAACCAATTATATGAACTGAAACAACATTAAACTTCTTCTTTTTTTTTTTTTTTTTGTTAATGGGAGACATAATAATGCATAAGGGGTCCAACCTTGATGCTCACTCTACCTTTTATGTTTTATGTTTTGGTCATAGAATTATATACCATGACTAGATGACACCTTGGTTATGTTAATATGTAAACTACACTGAGAACTTTTATTTCTTTTTTCTTAAGTATTTTTTTGCCAAAAGTCAACAGTATAATTCCCTCAAAGTAGCCAATTTAAATACCTTCTTGACAGAATAAGTTAATCCAGTTATATGCCTCAGAAAGAGTATATAGCAGCCAAATGACTTTCCTTAGCCAAATACTTTTAGTTAGTAGTCAAAAACTTAAGAATATAGAGTTAATGAATGTCTATAGCTTGTGGGCTATTTACCTTTAGAAGAACACCCCCCCCCCCTTTTATAACATTTGACATGACATGAGTCAAAGGGGAAGTAGACATCTTCCTCATAGGCTAGAATGGTGGTAAATGGGACTGTGCCACTCTGGAAAGTATATGGGATTGCTGCTTGAAGTGGCCCTGAGGAAGTGGATTTATATGTGTATTAGTACCTTTTTAAAGGTTGTGTTTGGGAGCTGGGCCATTGGGCCATCATATGGAGTAGGCCTATAGATTTGGAGAGTAATACTACTTGGCAGTGAGAAGCCAAGGAAGTAGAATAAACAGGGAATGAATGAGATACCAGCATTCTTCTTAGGTTTGGAAGTCAGACAATCTTAGACAAGCAGACTATTCAGAAAACCAAGGGAGTGGGGATCCCCATAGGAGAGAGATTGTACCACCTTTTCATTGGACAATGGGAGTTTGAGCTAGTTTTAATTTAATATGAAGGACAGATGCTACTATATTGGAATCCTGAGTATTTATAGAGGAATTCACTTTTAGTTATCATGAAAAGATTTGTTTTTTTCTTTCTCTGGCCTTCTGTTCTAATTATTGACTGTTGCATAACAAAGTATCGCAGAACCTAGTATGATATAACAACCATTTGTGCGGCTCATGGATTCTGTGGATCAGGAGTTTGAGCAGGGCACAGCATGTTTGGGTCTGCTCCATAGTGTCTGTGGCCTCAGCTAGAAGACTCAAGATTGAGGGTGATTTCATTGGCTTGGGGCTGGAATCATCTTACGGTTTGTTAACACTCACATGTCTGGTGGTTGATGCTGGCTGTTGGCTGGGACTTTATCCACGACACCTATATGTGGCTTCTCTTTGTAACTTGGGCTTCCTCACAACATGATGGCTAGTTTCCAAGGATTAGAGTCTTAAGAGTAAAAGCCAACCAGAAGCTGTACCACCTTTTCTACCTTAGCCTTAGTAGTCATACATGTCATTTCCACAACATTCTATTTTCTGAGGAAATCACAGAAGCCCAGTCAGGTTCAGAATGATGAGAAATAGGCTCTATTTCTTCCTTTTTTTTTTCTTGAAGGAGCTAGCAAGATTAGATGCCTGTGAGACTAAAAACTATCATTGCAACCATTTCTGAAAACAATCTGTCCACTCTTCCACTCCTACCCTAAATACTAACTAAAAATAAACTTCTTTTAATGACCTGTAATTCAGTAAACTGAATGTTGTGATACTAAGAACATAAAAAAAATTGCAGTGTTCTGCCATTCTGAAACAGTCGCAGCATATGACTTTGGAAATCAATACTTCTGAATAGAATAATTAGTGCTATAAAATAACAGATAACAAATACATCAACACATGTGTTATTGTTCTTGAATGTACATATATTTAAGATAAAAAATTACTAAGCCAGTAGTTTTTATAGTAGGTAAAAAGCTAGTACATAACAGAATAAAAAATTTCTGTTATTACAAAGTGGTTTTCTTTCTTTTCATTTGACCCAGAAGAAGTGGACTTTCTTCTTTCACTTTCATATCAATAGACATTTAAAAGTCAAGACTCTTATGTGTAAAATAACAATACATTAACTAGAAAATTCAAACATGTTTATCCTGTAGTTAATAAATTCCTCTTTATTTGTTATGGTCGAACAAGTCTGACAAGATTACTGAAGACCTCCAGGAAAGATGACAGCATAAAGAATTACCTTAATCTGACCAAAAAAAGAATAAGAGGAAACCCATCAGTGCTGAAAGTAAGGCAAAGTCCAAGTACAGACACAAAATGTAAGGAACATTGGCTAGGTAGAGCCCATTTCAGGCCAGTAGGAAGACATAAGGAGTCAGCCCAGAAGTATGGAGGAGGGAAGTAGAAACATTGTTGTAGCACTAAGTCCTGAATGTGGGAACTAGAGTGTGATAGAGTATAGGAACTATTGGAAATAATAAAATGCCTAATAGGCATATGTTAAATTCTTCACTTTAAAAACAGGAAGTGTATTGCTTCATATATCCCTAAAAGAAGTAAAACAAAATTGAAAAAAATGTAAATGTATAAAAACTTTCACTGTGTTATTTTCTCTTTTGGCGTCTTCCCTAAGGAGTAATTCAAGACGTGATCAATAGCTATGCATAAGATTGTTCATCACAGTTAGTTATAAGATGAAATATTAGAAATACCCACCGAAATGGATAAGAAATTAGAAATCTCTCTTGATGTCTCTCTAGTTACAGTGAAATCCCTGAGATGTGTGTCTTTATTTATTGAAATGCAATGTTGTGTATATTGTAGAATTAAGTGACATTTATAAGAAAGGATAAAATTTTTATGTATAAATACACCTTATACCTATAAATACACACACTCCAAATCTATTTATGTTAAATGTTAACAGTTGCTAATATTAACATTAGCAGTTGTTTCTGAGAGGTGGGTGGTTTTTATTTTTTCTTTCTACCACTTGATCTTCTGTGAATCTTTTATAATCACCTTTTACTTTTGTAAAATTAGAAAGGGAACTATTTTTACTTGGAAAATTTTTCTTAGTTTTGATTCTTTAGCTGAAAAAAACCTGGGGACACTGATATAATTAGATTCTGTCAACCCACTGTGTCTATAAAAGAGAATTGATTCTTTGTGTGACTAACTTTCCTCCTCCCCAAGCCCCTATTCTCTCTCAAATTAGTGCATAAAAGTAGACTTTACCTCCAACTTTAGTTTGTAACTGGCAACAGGATTAGCTCTGCCTTTCATGGCACCTAGAGAACGTACAGGCTTGTTTTCTGTCACAGTAAAACCTTGATTTGACTGAACTAAGGTAACAGGAGCCCTGGATTGATAGCCCAGTTGGTTGGAGCATTGTCCTGAAGCACAGAGGTTGCAGGTTTGATCCCGGATCAGGGTCCGTACAGAAACAGATTGATGTTCCTTTCTCTCTCTTGGTCTCTGCCTTCCTCTCTTTCTAAAACCAATAAAATAAACATTTAAAATACCAGGAAACAAAAATCAAAACAAGCAAATTCCTCCTATGAAGAAGATACAGTTACTAACAAATCGACGGTCAGAAGGGACTTATTTTAGCATTCTTCACAGCCTCCCAGAGATGCAGTGCTAATGCACATCCAGCCCTACCTCGTAGCCTTTCGTCTATGGCAACTGACCTGCGTCATGAAAACAGATGCTTCCCATGGAACATCTTCGGTCATTAAAGGTTGTTCTCCCCAGTCTGCCTTATTTACGGCGGTAAGAAAGTGCCTCGTATATTATATAAATTAGAGTAAATTAACTAGAACAAATCACTTCTTAGGAATCATGTTTAACAACTGCCTTTTTGCTTATTAGGATGTATCATTCAGAAATGTGAATGACTAACTCTCATTAATATATTTATCCCACATACATCCCCAAAGTATTTCCTGCAGTTTACAATGGGTCACATATTTAGCATCTTAAAATAAGATAAAAAATGACAAAGACGGCCCTGGCCAGTTGGCTTAGCGGTAGAGCGTCGGCCTGGCATGCAGGGGACCCGGGTTCGATTCCTGGCCAGGGCACATAGGAGAAGTGCCCATTTGCTTCTCCACCCCCCCTCCTTCCTCTCTGTCTCTCTCTTCCCCTCCCGCAGCTGAGACTCCATTGGAGCAAGGATGGCCCGGGTGCTGGGGATGGCTCCTTGGCCTCTGCCCCAGGTGCTAGAGTGGCTCTGGTTGCGGCAGAGCGACGCCCTGGAGGGGCAGAGCATCTCTCCCTGGTGGGCATGCCGGGTGGATCTGGGTCGGGCGCATGCGGGAGTCTGTCTGACTGTCTCTCCCCATTTCCAGCTTCAGAAAAATACAAAAAAAAAAAAAAAGACAAAGATCATTTTGCTGAATAATAACAGTAGCATTTCATTTACTTAAGATCTGCTAGGTTGCTGTTTTCACTATCCAGAAAAAATTAAGAGCAAAGCAAAAAGTCTCAACGTGCCTGAATACTTGCCACAAAAATCTGATACCACCAAAAGTTCACACTCCCTAAGCTCATGCTGTGTATTCAGAGGTGAGCCCTTCCATTTTAATCTCTAGTTCTATTAATTTATACAGAATTTTAACCAATTCTTTTACCTGGCCCAAATTAGACCTGTAATATGTCAGGTGGGAAAAGGATGCATTTTTAAAAGCAAGAGCTCTGAGAAGCAGAAGCTGGGTTCACTGAGAGCTTGGCAGGAGATCAAGTCACAGAGAAAATCAGACTCAAGGCCACAGCAACATCCAACCCGCCCACTTTTCCAGCCCCTTGAAACATTGCTGGGCTAGACCTTGATGTAGAGTTTAGGTTTAAATAACAAGGTTTTAGTGCTTAAGGTAGCTGACAACTATCAGGAGATTAACTAATTCCTAAATAATGCTGGCTAAACTATATAGTACTGTATGTTTGGTTTTTTAAAATTCTTATTTGGTTCTGACTCTGTACCTGTAAAAATTTGGAAAGATCTTAATTTCTTCAGGTATGTTATTACGTGGCTTTGAAAGTTAATGATTTGGTTGCAACAGATATTTTCTAGAAAGAAGAAAAACAGTGAATTTTAATGTGGATTATTCTATTAAGAACCTCTTTAAATCACACACAACAGACCTATTCTAAAATTCTCTTGTTAAAACAAAGGTGGCTTTTTTGGGGAAGTACAGCTCAGTGAGCTGAAAAATCTCTAAATTTTTCAGACTAATGTAAGGGGAGAAACCTAGTGTTCAAAGTCATTTATTTGGAAACATGAATTGAAAGAAAAGTGGACAAGGGATGATTCAGGGAAGGAAAGAGGTGAATATTCTTAGCACGATAAGAGCGAGGTTTTACTCGGCAAGAACTAGAGTCAAATGCGCTAATAGTGATGTGAGAAAAACTCTGAGACATCCTGCATTAAATTACAGCTGTCCAGAGAGTTATAGAAAGAGACGAGAGTCATTAACTAGTCATTAGCTGGGGGCCAGCTAACAAAAGACTGCTCACATTCCCGAATGTATGATGGAACGTTGAATCAACTTGCAGGTGGCTATCTAAAAGGAAGTATCCAATCACCTGTTGCCACTGCATCCTGCTTATCAATGAACTTTCAGGACTGTTGCCCACAGCCAGTTGAAAGTAGTAATATTTCTTCCTTCCCAGACTGTGCCCCTATCCTACAACTGTCTCCACTTCACCCCCCCATTTATAGCCAATCAAAATTCTTTAAAATAACTTACATCTTTTTCCCCCAAAACATAATGTGTCATAAAGCCTGTCAACTCCAGGATGGCGGACACGCTGTCTTCTCCATATAGCGCTGCTGCTGGTGGGTCCGACTGCATGTCCCAGGACCTGGTCCTTTTCTGACTAGCATATGGCTCAATAAGCTCTTCCTTTTTAGAAAATTTTTTTGCTGTGAAAGTTTTAGTTTAACAATAGAAAAAAAACATACATTTTTCATGCGTACCATCTGGAGATAAGGGGGAATAATTCATCCTTAAGATGGTAAAATGCTATTTATTCTAATGCTCCTTTCGCATAAAATCTGGCCCAGTCTGGAGTGGAGTAGCCCTCCCCGTGATCACATCCAAAAGGCCAGAGTACTTTCCTCCTTCCTACCTCCAGTGGGGCAGAGAAATTGCCCCCGTCTACCTTGCTTTAATTCTTGCTGCTGGACCAGTAATAAAATAATAAAACTGACAGGAGAAATGATGATGCTTTAGGTAGAAAGAACATCTGTTTGAACTACCTGTTACCTAGTTTTCTTTGCAGCTGACAAGGTCATGGGCTACTACATGGAGGGATGTAAAAATATTCATGTATCAGATTGTCTAAAATAACTGAAATACGTGTGGAATTGGTGAACTAAGCTTTCATCTCTCTCATCTCTAATTAGAGCTAGGAGTCAGGAGAGTATGGGAAGAATGGAATTTTTGTGCACTGGAGATTTTTCAGATGGCAGTTTGAGGGTAATTCAACATGCAAAGGTTATCTTTAGAAACTGAATGTCACAAATCGAGTTATGGAAACCAAGGCCAATAAGATAGTTTTTGTTTTCTTTCTTTTTTTTTTTTTTTTTTAACTCTTCCAAAGGAAAAAAGAATCTGTAGAGATCTGGCTCTTCCAATTAGCTAGCCGCAAGTGAACCACTTAGCTGCTCAGAGCTAATCTAACGTTCTCTTCTCTTCTGTCTTCATATTAAATGTTGGAATCCCTCAGTTGCCCTCTGTAGCCGTGAATAAACTTAGGTCGCTGTGAAAGGCAACTCTGTCTGGTAATATGAAACACCCTGCAGCTGAGTAAGGCTATGTTACCCAATATGGCAGCCACTGGAAATATGACCAATCTGAATCGAGATGTTTTGTAAGCACAAAATTTTGCATTTGGATTCATAAAACTTGAGATGAGTAAAAGGAAAATATCTCAATAACAAATTTTTTATATTGGTTCCATAAGGAATATAATATTTTGGTTAGATTAGATTAAATAAAATTTACAGTTAAAATTAATTTCACTAGTTTCTTTGTGCATTTTTAATGTGGCTACTAGAGAATTTTAAATTTCGTATGGGGCTTGCATTTATGTATATAGCCGCTGGACAGCTTTGGCCTAGAAACTAAGGTGTAGTCACCAAACCCAAAACAATGAGAAAAATCCAATTGACTCATTCATTTTCCAATTGCTGTTTAGTATAATTGATTATGTTTTTTAGCTCCTTTTTGAGGGGACACTCCAAATTATATCTTTTGAGCAAATTATATATTTTTTAGATGATTTACACCTTGAATGAAGTACTTCCTGAATGTCACAGGTATTACAAAATATTTTTCTCACAAAATGGTTTTTAAAAGGAGTTTGTAAAGATGGTTGCATTCTAAGGTGAAATAGGTCATTTCTCCTCTTAAAAATCTTCAATGCCTTGCCATTCTTTGGAATAGTGTTCAAGGTGTTGGAGAAATGTTATGTTCTGCCCCAGATGTCCATAGCCAGTTTCATGAACCCTGAACTCAATCATTCTCATGAGCCATATGTGCGAAAACTCTGACAATTACCTTATACACTCAATTTCAGAAACGGGTACAGCTACGCAAAGGTACCGAACAGTTCCCCACTAGCAAGATTTGCTTCGGATGGATGTGGTTAATGTTTCTAACAAACCAAAGAAAGAACACAACCTTAGAACACAGTCTAAGAGCATGTGGTCAGCCCTGGAAGCCTCCAGAAAGGAGGAACGGGAAGGCAGACTTGGACCATGCTCATTCTGGTCCCATCTGGAGGAGACAGTGTCCTGTTAGAACAATGGGAATACAGGGGTCATTCCTGATGTGTGCCACTTTTGTGCAGCTGGACACATCAAGTTATTGAAATGACCGACACTTTCTTAAAACATTGTAACCATGTCACTTGCTGCCCTTTTCCTGACTTCTTGTATCCCAATCACCTCTCTCACTCTAGGGCTTTCCATTCAGCTTGTCTGTGGGGAGGGATGTGTGCTGGTTGGGCAACAGGGACATCTGCTCTTCCTAGCAGTTATAATTCTTATTGTAAACTTATAAATTGGCATTTTGATTTATATTCTTTAGACCTTTGGGAGTTGGTGAGTGTGAGTCATCGTCTCTGAGTCTGCTCAGCTCTGGGGCATTGCTAAGCCCAGTTCTGGAGCTGGAATGGTGAGGGGCTGACCCTAGACCAGTATGAGCTGATCATGGTAAAGGCTGTTTGCCCACGGAGGCCTCAGCCCGCTTCTTGAACTCAACTCCTCCGCATGCTGTTTCCATTCCTGCTTATCACTTACTTAATGTTATCTTGCATTAGACCAATTGTTTACATGTCTGTCTGTCTGTCTGTCTGTCTGTCTTCCCTGTTAGACTGTAAACTCCCTGAAGGCAGAGACTGTGGATTTGTCTCTGTATTTGCAGTAGTACAAACACAAGGTCCACTACTGGAAGGTGTGCAATAGACAAGTGTTTGCTGTGGGGGGTCGATGGTGCTTGGTTGTTTTTAAGTTATGTTTTTGAGGTGAAACATAGTACTTTTTCCTTCTAATGTTGATTGTATTATTTTATGGTATTGTTCAAATAGTATCTTACAGCAACTTTGAATAAAATTCTTTTCAGAGGCAATGTTATTCCTGTAAGGGTTTTCTTGAAAGTATCAATGAATTTTTCAAATGTCACAAGATGTCTTTGATTTGCTTTAATTAGTATGCAAATAGGAAACAGGGACTATTTCCATGTAGTTTGCTTTGTTTTCAGAACTGGTTTTATAAAATATTGAGTAGATACATGGATGACACATTGAGCATCCGTACCAAGTTTAATAGTACAATGTTATTATGTTTGAAACCCCCGGTGTGCCTCGCCACCATTCTGTCCCCCGCTTCTTTCTACAGGGGACTCAGTATGTTAAATCATGCTGTCATTTAATTAAAAAGATATATGAAAACAAAATCCAAATAATTCTGACACTTATGAACATTCTTGGCCAACCTTAGAAAGTAGTCAAAGTTAATTAATAATTTCAATTTGTGATTTAACTTTATGATTATTGGATATTTTGAAGGAAACAATTAGAAGTTGTAATGTTACGGGATTCTTTTGGCTTTATCCCAAAACGTGGTGACTGGAAGAAACCCTGGTGTCTCCAGGGGTGAGCTCTTATCGTATGCAGAAGGCAGTATATGAATGAGATAAAAACAAACAAACAAAAACAAAAACATTAGGAACATGCATAAGAAACACATCCTGGGATATGCCTTGCTTTACTGGGCTTCACAGGTGGTATGCATTTTACAGATCGAAGGCAAGTCCCTCCCTCCACCAGAAAAAAGATGCCAACTCACTGTATTGTTATACTCGCTTTATTTACATGGTCTGAAACTAAACACACAGTATCCATGAGGTAGGCCTGTATTGTGTAGATTTACATCAAGTAAAGTAGTAATGAGGTCCCTGTCTCTAGGACCTAATAGGGAAGTAACTACCAGCACACAAAATAGAGATACATTTTTCCTTAACTGATGTGACTCTTGTTATCAGATTCTCTTTGGCATCCTGTTAGGCGATAGACCAGTGAAGAATATCAGTAAAAATTGGCTCTAGTCTTGGGTGAAGTTTTGGATACCCTTGTTTTAGGAAATAGGAAAACACTTCTAAAACCTAATGTATATAAACTGGTTATAGTAGTTTTGTAAGACCTACAATTCATAAAAACAAAACAAAATAAAACAAAAAAAACATGGCATTAACCATTTTTTAAAAAAAGGAGGATTAATTTATTAATTAAATCAGAATTTTTAATGTAATAATCTTAAATTCTGGCCCAAGGGACAGCAATCTCTTTGGGTAGGGTAGTAGGGAAAAACATATGCTAATGAGTTTCAGTAACCTTCAAAAGAAGGCATTTCAATGGTTCTGTGGACCCTCACAATGTTATTTTGAAACTGCAGTAATAAAATACCTGAAGCTAAAGGGCTGTAGTTAGATACATTAGGCTCCCTGAATAGGGCTGTTAGTCAGTAAAAACGTGTCTCCATCAGAGGTTGCAACCTTCTCTTTTTTGTCCCAGAAATGAAATAAAATTGCTTTAAGACTTTGAAGCAGCAAAGTCTGTTGCACTTCAAACAAGACTGTTTGGGGGCAGTTGTTGGCTTATTACCAACACATTTACAGGGAACTTAGAACTTAAAAGAACACTGAGACCTAGATTTGGAGGGAAAAGGTCCAAGCATCGCATGCTGGGTGAACTGTCCCTGGGATGAGAATTACTCTCTCCAGAGCTGCTCTTACTTAGCTCAGAAACTGGAGATGATGAATTGGTGACATTTTAAGCAAATTGAATTTCCTATCTTACGGACTCATGGACTTGCTTCAGGGATTTTATCTGTGTAATTCCTTTGATTTGTAAGACCTCTGGACTGTAATTATCCTTTACCCTGAATATTTCTCATTATTGAAAATGATTTGTGCCTGTAGCAATAAAATGGACTAGACAATGAGAAGTGACATTTAGAAGATAATACTTGGATCAAATGTAACATCCTAAAGTCCAGAACTGTTCTACTCATGAAAAATGACATATGCCTGACATTTTCTTCGAGATGTGTGTGGCAAGTTCTGATTTGTATGCTCTATCTTATTCTTTGCTTACCTTTACTTGTCCCATGACAAGTACCAGGAATGGAGAGATTGATGCCTATACTGGTTATACAATGGCAGCAGAGCTTAGGGCAATGTTTCCTGCAAAGCTCCAAGATAGAACTCTTTTTTCCCTGTAAAATAAAGTATATTCTTTACTTTCTGACTTTGTAAGGCTGCAAGACACATCTTTCAGTTTCTGGGCCTGTGCTTCTCCCCTTGGTTTGTGTAACCTGTTTATTATCTCTTAGAGGAGCTGCAGGAAACAAATACTCAATTGGCTTTTTGATTTGGCAGAAAACCTCTATTAGTGATTTTAGAAGGCAAGTTTGTTTGTCTCATTCCCTGTTTAAGACCTTTTATTTACTGGCTTTCTATGGGCACAGGATAATATGCAAATTTTTTTTTTTTTTTTGCATTTTTCCGAAGCTGGAAATGGGGAGGCAGTCAGACAGACTCCTGCATGCACCCAACCGGGATCCACCCGGCATGTCCACCAGGGGCGATGCTCTGCCCCTCTGGGGCGTCGCTCTGTTGCATCCAGAGCCATTCTAGCGCCTGAGGCAGAGGCCACAGAGCCATCCTCAGCACCCGGGCCATCTTTGCTCCAATGGAGCCTCAGCTGCGGGAGGGGAAGAGAGAGACAGAGAGGAAGGAAAGGGGGAGGGGTGGAGAAGCAGATGGGTGCTTCTCCTGTGTGCCCTAGCTGGGAATCGAACCCGGGACTCCTGCAAGCCAGGCTGACGCTCTACCACTGAGCCAACCGGCCAGGGCCGCAAAATTTTTAATGTAATCTCTGAGACTGGATAGGATCTGGCACCTGCCAGTCTCTCTAGTTTCATCACCCACTGGACACACTGACCTCTCCAGATATAGAAAATCAAATGCATTTTTTAACCGTGGGCTTTCACCTATGTTATCATTGAAAGGTAGAGACCAGAAGGTCATCTATCATATTGGAAGGAGGGAAGATAGGTTATGTTCAATGAATTTAAGGAACACACTGGAAAAAAAGAAAAAAAAAGAGAGAAGATTGTTAAAATGAGAAAAAAGAGACCACAGAATATTCATGTTTTGACAAATACTACAGAAGACAATAGCTGGTGTTCTTCCCAGTGGAGCAGAGAGTTGGTTTAGACCAAAAGGTTCAGATACCACTTCTGCTTTCCCAAGTTATTGCCCTCTCTTTATGTTGTGATATTATTATTAGGAAATCCATATGCAAATGAGGAAACCAACTTGAACAGCAAACTTGTGAACCTAAGATGTAACTTCCAAACCTGTAAGATCTCTTAGTGGTATGGTGGTAATCAAGATGAATAAACCGGGAGACCTGAAGATGACAGTGGAGTAGGCAGATGCACAGATGCACAGATGCCCAGCTCTCATCATCAAACTGGAATACAAATCAATTTAGGAAAAATCAGCATGAAAAACCAACTCTGGACTATAAGAACAGCACTCAAAAACCAAGGAGCAAAGAAGAAGCCACAACAAACCTTGTAGGGAGTGCCCAAATCTCCTCTGCTTACAGGAATGGGGGGCGGGATTTGAGGCTGAGAGCCCAGAGGGGATTCACTCCAGGGAAAAGAGCAGAAAATACTGCTCACAGCCACTTGCCTGGCAACCAGGGAGCAAGATGTGTTGAAAGGACCGGCTTATCTTCCAAATGGAAAGGGGAAAGAGAGGGACAGACAGTGAGGGGCAAAGGAATGCAGGAAACCACCTAAAAAGCTGACTCATCCATGCTGGAGGTGGCCATAGCTGGGGAGGGACTGATCCTTCCATAAAACAGCTATAGTGCTTCCGGATCACAGATCTCCAGACATCTCTCCAGTTCTAATCAGCGCAACAAGACACAGCTGAAAACAAGAAGTGGGGAGGAAGGGCAGTAACTCAGGTCTCCATTGGAGATCTGAGATACACTTCCCCCTACTGAAGCTGAGAAAACACCCTGCCCCCAGAGAGAATAATTAATAGAAGAGGCCTTCAGAGTTGCAGGTTACACCCACCGCATTCCTAGATACAGTTTCAAGGAAGCCCCCTGCTGAGATCAGTAAACGAGACTATCACTTGTTAAGAAAACAAACAAATCAAGACTTCAAAGCGGCCCAAATCTGAAAGTGGATTACAAATAATAGCTGATGCCAACCCAAGAAGACCTAGAAACAACGCAAGTAAAAACTGGAGGCAGACAACACCAAGCCTAGATTCAACCAGCTCTACAAACAAAACACCCAAACACACAGATATAGTGAGAAGACAAAGAAGTGCAA
This sequence comes from Saccopteryx leptura, assembly GCF_036850995.1. Taxonomy (NCBI): domain Eukaryota; kingdom Metazoa; phylum Chordata; class Mammalia; order Chiroptera; family Emballonuridae; genus Saccopteryx; species Saccopteryx leptura. The sequence continues at coordinate 30,290,796 of NC_089514.1, forward strand.
TCCAAATGAAACCACAAGAGAAACCTTCAGGAGATGAACAGAGTGATATGGAAATAATCAAACTTCCAGATGCGGAGTTCAAAATAATGATTGTAAGGATGCTTAGGGATCTTAGAACAACAATGGATGGTCATTACAAACACCTAAATAAAGAAATAGCAAGTATAAAAAAGGATATTGAAATATTAAAAAAGAATCAGTCAGAGATGACAAATACAATATCAGAAATGAAAACCACAATGGACAACTGGAATGAAGGCAAGAAAGCAGAGAAGAAAAAAGAAAGAAGACTCAAAAAGTCTGAGGAAACTCTTAGAGAGCTCTGTGACAACATGAAGAGAAATAACATCCACATCATAGGGGTTCCTGAAGAAGAAGAGAAAGAACAAGGGATAGAGACTTTGTTCAATCATATCATAGCTGAAAACTTCCCTAAATTAATGCATGAGAAACTCTCACAAGTTTAAGAAGCACAGAGGACTCCATTAAAGAGAAACCCAAAGAAACCTATACCAAGACACATCATAATTAAAATACCAAAGCTAAGTGATAAAGAGAAAATATTAAAAGCTGCAAGAGAAAAAAAAGCTATCACCTACAAAGGAGCCCCCATAAGGATGACATCCAACTTCTCAACAGAAACACTTAAGGCCAGAAGGGAATGGCAAGAAATAGTCAAAGTAGTGCAGAACAAGAGACTACAACCAAGACTACATTATCCAGCAAGGCTATCATTTAAAATCGAAGGAGAAATAAAAAGCTTCCCAGACAAAAACAAACTCAATAAATTCATTACAACCAAACCAATGCTGCAGGAAATGTTAAGGGGCCTGTTGTAAACAGATCAAAATGGAAAAGAATATAGCAAAAGAGGAATATAGCTTTAAAGAATAAAATGGCAATAAACAACTACATATCAATAATAACCTTAAATGTAAATGGATTAAATGATCCAATCAAAAGACATAGGGTAGCTGCATGGATAAAAAAACAGGACCCGTACATATGCTGTCTACAAGAGACACACCTTAAAACAAAAGATGCACATAGATTGAAGGTAAAAGGATGGAAAAAAATATTTCATGGAAATGGAAATGAAAAAAAAGCTGGGGTAGCAATACTTATATCAGACAAAATGAACTTTAAAATAAAGGATATAGTAAGAGATAAAGGAGGCCACTACGTAATGATAAAGGGAATAATCCAACAGGAAAATATAACTATTATAAATATCTATGCACCTAATATAGGAGCACCTAAATATATAAAGCAGACTTTAATAGATATAAAAGGTGAGATCAACTGCAATAGTATAATAGTAGAGGATTTCAATACCCCACTAATATCACTAGATAGATCCTCAAGAAAGAAATTAACAAAGAAACAGCAGACTTAAAGGACACACTAGATCAACTCAATTTAATAGATATCTTCAGAACCTTTCATCCTAAAGCAGCAGAGTATACATTCTTTTCAAGTGCTCATGGTACATTCTCTAGGATAGACCACATGTTAGGGCACAAAAGTGGTCTCAACAAATTTAAGAAGATTGAAATCAAATCAAACACTTTCTCTGATCAAAATGGCATAAAACTAGAAATGAACCACAACAGAAAAGCTCAAAAATTCTCAAACACATGGAAACTAAATAGCAGGTTGTTAAATAACGAATGGATTAAGAATGAGATCAAAGAAGAAATAAAAAAATTCCTAGAAACAAATGACAATGAGCATACAACAACTCAAAATTTATGGGACACAGCAAAAAGAGTACATAAGAGGGAAGTTCATAGCACTACAGGCACACCTTAAGAAACTAGAAAAAGCTGAAATAAACAACTTAACCCTGCATCTAAAAGAACTAGAAAAATAACAGCAAGTAAAGCCCAAATGTAGTAGAAGGAAGGAAATAATAAAGATCAGAGCAGAAATAAATGACATAGAGGCTAAAGAAATAATACAGAAGATCAATGAAACTAGGAGCTGGTTGTTTGAAAAGGTAAACAAGATCGATGAACCTTTAACTAGACTCACCAAGAAAAAGAGAGAGAGGACTCAAATAAATAAAATTAGAAATGAAAGTAGAGAAAAAACAACTGAGACAACAGAAATACAAAATATTGTAAGAAAATACTATGAAGAACTGTATGCCAAAAAACTAGACAACCTAGATGAAATGGACAAATTCCTTAAAACATACAATCTTCCAAAAATCAATCTGGAAGAATCAGAAAACCTAAACAGACTGATTACACCAAATGAGATTGAAACAGTTATCAAAAAACTCCCAACAAAAAAAAGTCCAGGGCCTGATGGCTTCACAACTGAATTCTACCAAATATTCAAAGAACTAACTCCTATCCTTCTCAAGACATTTCAAAAATTCAAGAGGAAGGAAGACTTCCAAGCTCCTTTTATGAGGTGAGCATAATTCTGATTCCAAAACCAGGCAAAGACAACACAAAGAAAGAAAATTATAGGTCAATATCCCTAATGAATATAGATGCTAAAATCCTTAACAAAATATTAGCAAACCAGATCCAACAATATATGGAAAAAATCATACACCATGATCAAGTGGAATTTATTCTTGGGAGGCAAGGCTGGTATAATATTTGCAAATCAATCAATGTGATTCATCACATAAACAAAAAGAAGGAGAAAAACCACATGATAATTTCAATAGATGCAGAAAAAGCATTTGATAAAATTCAGCACCTATTCATGATCAAAACTCTCAGCAAAGTAGGAATACAGGGAACATACCTCAACATGATAAAGACCATCTATGACAAACCCACAGCCAACATCATACTCAATGGGCAAAAATTAAAAGCAATCTCCTTAAGATCAGGAACAAGGCACTCTTTCACCACTCTTATTCAACATAGTCCTGGAAGTCCTAGCCACAGCAATCAGACAAGAAGAAGAAATAAAAGGCATTCAAGTTGGAAAAGAAGAAGTAAAACTATCATTATTTGCAGATGATATGATATTGTATATAGAAAACCCTAAACTCTCAGTCAAAAAACTACTGGACCTGATAAATTAATTCAGCAAGGTGGCAGGATATAAAATTAATACTCAGAAATCAGAGGCATTTTTATACATCAACAATGAACAGTCAGAAAGAGAAATTAAAAAAATAATCCCTTTCACTATTACAACCAAAAAAAATAAAGTACATAGGAGTAAATTTAACGAAGGAGACTAAAGACTTATACTCAGAAAATTATAAAACATTGATAAAAGAAATCAAGGAAGATACAAACAAGTGGAAGCATATACCATGTTCATGGTTAGGAAGAATAAACACCATTAAAATGTCTATATTACCCAAAGCAATCTATAAATTCAATGCAATACCAATTAAAATACCAATGACATACTTCACATATTCCAAAAATTTATATGGAACCAAAAAAGAACACGAATAGCCTCAGCAATCTTAAAAAAGGAGAATAAAGTGGGAGGAATCACACTTCCTGATATTAAGTTATACTACAAGGCTATTGTACTCAAAACAGCCTGGTACTGGCATAAGAACAGGCATATAGATCAATGGAACAGAACAGAGAACCCAGAAATAAATCCACAGCTCTATGGACAACTGATATTTGACAAAGGAGGTAATGAAATACAATGGAGTAAAGACAGCCTCTTTAACAAATGGTGTTGGGAAAATTGGACAGCTACCTGCAAAAAAGTGAAACTAGACCACCAGCTTACACCATTCACAAAAATAAACTCAAAATGGATAAAAGACTTAAATGTAAGGCATGAAACCATAAGCATCTTAAAAGAAAACATAGGCAGTAAAGCTCTCTGACATCTCTCAGAGCAATATATTTTCTGATTTATCTCCATGGGGAAGTGAAATAAAAGACAGGTTAAACAAATGGGACTATATCAAACTAAAAAGCTTTTGCACAGCTAACGACAATAAGAGCAGAGTAGACAAACTACACAATGGGAGAACATATTTGACAATACATCTGATAAGGGGTTAATAACCAAAATTTATAAAGAACTTGTAAATCTCAACACCAGGAAGACAAATAATCCAGTCAAAAAATGGGAAAAAGAAATGAATAGACACTTTTCCAAAGAGGACATACAGATGGCCAATAGGCATATGAAAAAGTGCTCAACATCACTAATCACTAGAGAAATGCAAATTAAAACCACAATGAGATATCACCTCACACCAGTCTGGATGGCGCTTATCAACAAAACAATACAGAATAAGTACTGGCAAGGATGTGGAGAAAAGGGAACCCTCCTGCACTGCTGGTGGGAATGCAGACTGGTGCAGCCACTATGGAAAACAGTATGGAGATTCCTCAAGAAATTGAAAATTGAACTGCGTTTTGACCCAGCTATCCCACTTTTAGGAATATACCCCAAGTACACCATAGAACTGTTCCAGAAGGAGAAATGCACCCCCATGTTTGTGGCAGCATTGTTCACAATAGTGAAGATATGGAAACAGCCCAAGTGTCCATCAGAGGACGAGTGGATCAAAAAGCTTTGGTACATATATACTATGGAATACTACTCAGCCATAAGAAATGGTGACATCGGATCATTTACAATAACATGGATGGACCTTGATAACATTATACGGAGTGAAATAAGTAAATCAGAAAAAACTAAGAACTATATGAATCTATACATAGATGGGACATAAAAATGAGACTCAGAGACATGGACAAGGATGTGATGGTAACAGGGGGTGGGGGGGGTGGGGGGTAGGGTGGGGGCGAGGAAGGAGAGAGGGGGTGGGGGAGGGGAGGGGCATAAAGAAAACCAGATAGAAGGTGATGGAGACAATTTGACTTTGGGTGAGGGGTATACAGCATAATCAAATGTCAAAATAATCTGGAGATGTTTTCTCTCAACATATGTACCCTGATTTATCAATGTCACTGCATTACATTTAATTAAAAAAAAGATGAATAAACCAGTTACTATGGTAGCTATGTTGCTAACCTGTTTCTAATGAAAACATGCTGGTAGTTGGCCATGTTAGGAATAGGAAATAGTAGAACTTGCTATTCTGATAATGATAATTTTTCTCATTAGATTGGGTGCTACTAGCCCTGTGACAAGTTTGTTTTTCTAATTAACGGGGCTAGGATAGGTTGAAGAAGGGAAAGCATGCCTTCTGTGTGGTGTGCTCTTTCTCCATCCACACTTCACCTGGTCAATCCACTGCCTTCTCCAGGCGCAACTGTCACTTTTTCTCTTCCTAATCAAATTGTTTCTCATCTACCATTATTCTCAGTAGTGTCACTCAATTCTGTACTTTCCTAGGAGTTATCATGGTTGATCTTTGGGTCCTGTCCCCTTCACGATATGAGAGAAATCTACGACAACCTAGGCCAAGCCTGTTTCATCTATCACAGCATTGTCGGAGTGCCGGGCATAAGGGAAATGTTCAACAATATCTAAGCAGATTCTGGTTGTATCAGTTAAAAATGCTTCATTTACAGAAGACAGAAAAACCCAATTCAAACTGGCTTAAGTACAAAACTCCATTGGCTTACATAATGAACAAGTTCAGAGGTGAGGTTGGCTTTGGACACTTTTGAATCAGATTCACACAATTTCACCCGGAGTCTATCTTGTCTCTCTGCTGTTTTCTGTGGTCTTGTTTTCCTCCTCCAGCTCTGAGTGATTGTCCCCTTGCTCTTCCCGGCTCTCACTTTGTTGGGGGTGGGAGTGGGGGTGGGGAGGGGAGGCCCCAGCAGCTTTAGACCTCACATTCTCACACTTCATGGTCCAGGGGGGCCTGGAGTTCAGAGACGGTTTCTTCTACACTGGGTCTGTTTCTCAGAAGCCCCCACATATAGACGTTTAACTCTCATGGCTTTGATTTAGTTAAGCACACTTTGTAAATCAATCTGAATGACTAGGAAGAGGAGATACGGTAATTGGATTAAAACAATCTGGATTCATCCATGGAAATTGTGGTAAGGCTAAACCCATCCAAATGAAAGGATTAACAATGGAAGAGGGATGGATTCCTAAAAGCAAATTCTATGGGAGGGTCCTGGACCCCAAAAGAACAGATGTATGCCCTGTTGCTGATGCACAAAAAGCACCAGTTTCATATTTTTTTTACATCTTTTTCACATACTTGTTCTTCCAAGCAACAATATGACTTCTGGTCTACCTTTTTACCAAGACATTTGGTGCCTGTGCTGCTGCACTGCTAGCCCTGTTACAGATCCACGACCTCTCCTAGACTCGATGTCAGCTATTGTCGGAAAAGGTTTAAAATAGCTGCTCTAGGTACTTGAAGTTAATGTGTCTCTGGCTCTTTGGTCCCATTTGGTCTTGGGCTCTACTTGGGTCCATTATTTTGTATCTATTCCTTTTTGTGTATCTCCTCCTCTTATATCTAAACCTCCTTTGTGGAAGGCTAGAACTGGCCTAACTGACCAGTTACATTTCACAGCATATAAAGCTTTACCTGAAAGAAGTGTGAGATAAGGTCCAAGTCAGTGAATCCCGTCAAACAAGTCCAGAGGTCAGGTTCAGGGCTAGAAACTAGATGTAACACTGAAAAGGGATCAGCAATAAGGCAGAAATAGGAATGGACAGTGAGGGACTTAAGCAGCTGCATTCACACATCCAGTGTCCAGGGCTTGCCTTCTGGGGCTTTAGGTATGTGGTTAATGGGTGTTCTGTACTGGGTTAAAGGAGCAGGGTGTGGTGGGAGTCTATCTCGACTGGTCTTCATGACATGAATTGGGTGTGCTGTCATGTGCATGTGTATTGTTGTGCATACTCAATTTATAAATAAGGTTTTATAGTTCCTTTGGTTACAATGTTAAAAGGCAGGTGAACAGTGTTAGAGTCTGCCTGATTCTGTTAACATCACCCCCTGCCTGAATTTCTAGCACTTATTTGACATTAGGCAAAAGGGACTCTGTTAGGTTTTAGCTTAGCAATCTAGGTTCAGAATTAAACTATTTTATAGCCCAACTGTGGCCTTTGGTTCTAGCTATGATGAGTGGACCTTTGCCTGTTCCTTGGGCTGTGGTTTGATCGTCTCTGTCCCTGTTATGGTACCTGCATGTCATGTCTTGCCCCTGTGCTCAGCCTCTTGTCTAGTTATCTGTATAACTGTCTGGCTTTTCTAGATCTGGGGCCTTGTCTTGCTCTTCTAAGTCTCCCTAAAAGCGGAGTACGTGGTACTCATTGACTTAGAAATCGGATTATGAGCCTCAAGCTGAGGTTCAAGCTTGGTTAAAAACAGAAAGAAACAAACAACTATAGGTCATAATAGTATTTGATTAGAGCTCTTTAGAGAAAAAGAATCTGGTTTATACCACTTTTAGTAAAATAAGGAACAGATAATGTTTGGAGTATCGTCCCGAAGCGCAGAGGTTGCTGGTTTGATCCCCGGTCAGGGCACATACAGGAACACATCTATGTTCCTGTCTCTCTCCTGCTCTCTCTCCTCCTCTCTTGCTAAAATTAATAAATAAAAATTTAAAAATAACTAAGGGGCTGACAGGTGTGACACTGAAGCGGTGGCCTCTAGAGCACATCGACTCTGAACAGGAGATGGGCAGGCGAGGTCTTAACTCAGCTTCAAGTCTGCTCATGGTCTGTTTCTCGTTATCATGAATTATTTCTTCTCTTTAATGCTGATTCATTGATGTTTAATCCCACAGGAATGTGACCTTTAACCATAAGGCTTGTTACAAATATGACTCTTGTAAACATTTTTGCTTTAATTAATTGGATATACTTGCACAATCTATAGATGATATCATAGGAAAATACATTTTTTTTAAACTGAAGCTGGAAAAAACCACCTTGTAGTAATCAATATAAAACTTCACTGATGAACCCACCTGTTTTAGTAAGTTGATTATCCCGATATGTTATAAAGATCACATAGGTTAGCTTGTTAGGCAGAGCTTTTTAATAGTTTTTGTCAGACAGTTTTGAGGTCTGCTGGTGATGAAGGGCCTGTGGCAAATTCTCTTTAAATGAGTGACACCATGTCCTTCCATGTGATTTCCTGCCTGGTGGTCAGTGATCTCCATCCCCAAATAGTTCCCATGTGCCATTTCCTGTCACTAGGCTTTACTGTCTATTGAGATTTTAAAGGCTTCCGATTTACTTCCTGTTGCTTAATGTATATACTATATTATCCCTTCTTGGTGGGTTCCGTATCCTGCTTGTTGAACTGTACTTCCTTCCTGCCCTGCACCTGGGTCTCCTCCTCCAGATATGTGTCCAACCCCAGGTCACAGCCTCTCCCAGTCTTTTGTCTCAACACTGTAATTAAGGGGATTAGGTTTACTCATGGACAGGAAAAAAAATGGCGTATTTCTTTTTCTATAATACCCAAAATAAACCCTAAATTTAGTTGTCTTTTGTGGTTCTGTGGTCCTGAAGTGATTTTTTTTTTTTTATAGGACAGAAGAGATTGAATTGGGAAGCTGCCCAATGGATACAACTTTTATATCCCATTCTTCAGGGGCAGTCTTTCGTCGCTTGCTCTCAAATTTCCGAGGGCACAAGGATTACCTGACAGTTTGTTAAAATTCCTGTGCTCTCCCTACAGACAGCTGTGGGTTGTAGGTGCGATGTGGGGTCTTTCTTTTATGCAGGCAAGCCTGGTTTTATTGTGCTTTGCTTCATTGCAAAGTGAAGAAATAAAAACTCGGGAGTATTTTTTTAAGGATCCCCTGATGCAGAGACATTTAAGCTTTGATCCTGAAGATGAATAGGAACTAGGCTAACCATGAGGAGGAAATCGTCCAGTGAGTGCTGGATGTGAGAAGAAGCGAGGCTGTTCAAGCAAGGGCCAGAGAGAAAGCCACGGAGGGAACTGGTGGGGAGTCAAGGGAAGGGTCGGGAGTGGCACGTGGGGACAGATCCAGGACCACGTGCGTTATGCCAACCCTCATGCATCGTGAAACACCACTGAGCAGGTTTAAGGTATTTTATTTCAAGAAGGACAAATAAACAGATAAACTGCTATATGGAGAATGGATTGGCAGGGGGAGAGCTGCAAAAATGAGTGCAGGAGGTATTAGGAAGCCATTGCTATAGTCCAGGTGAGCCATGATTGTGGATTATTCTACGGGATGATAATAGAATTGAAGAAAGAGGATCTGAGACATGATTTGGTACTTGGTAATTTATTGGACATGGAAGCAAGGGCCAGGGAAGTGTGACTGTCTCTGGGTTGCTGGCTCAAGCAACTGAATGGAGGGCTGTGTATTTCATGAGGGAGTCACCGTGTTCAGGTAGGGAGCTCACACGTGCAGCTCCTATTGATAGGGGGTCATCCAGGTTGTGCCAAATTATCTAGGACTCCCTAAGAGTCATGCGTGCAGATAGGGATTTGCTGAAGTCATGGGATTAGATAGACTTGGAAGTAAGTGGAGAGGTGGAAGCCGTTGTGTATGTTGCTATGAAACAAGGGTGTTGGAGGGCATGGGGAGGGACTAGCCTTGAGAGAGGGACATTTTTTTGCCAGTATGAAAGAGGAAGGAAGGGGACGTTAGATGCAGATGCAGGCAGATTTAGAGGAATTCTTCTTTTTTGGCGGGAAGTTAAGGACTATTTAATGTCTTCTAACCTTGTCACAGGCAAGGTTGTCTGCTGAGATTAAGGAAGATGCAAGTGAGGTCAGAGGTTTGAGGAGAGGAGTGAGGATGGAAATGGAGTGATTTCCGCAGACATGTGCCAACACTCCCATTTTGCCATTTCCCAGCACCTGGTTCCCCTGGGGCCCGCCCAGCACCAAGACAGCTGGTGTCTACAGCAACACTGTTGAGGATGGATTTGAAAGGTATATGTTGATTTGGTCTAATATTCTCAAACTTTGGTAAATCTCATATTTTTAAAAGAAACTCCAAATATGCTGTTCCTTCACTGACTAGAATGCCTTCAATGACACTTCAGGGTTATAAAGCACTGAATTTTATATAAAGCTTCATACCTGCCCCGGAAAGTGGCCTCTAAGCTTAGACCAAGGAGAGGGCCTCCCTGCAGAAGACCCATCGAAGGCTTTGAAGTGAGCAGTGGGTCAACCTGCCTTTGCTGACTGTAATGGTTGAATTCCATTTAAATAGAGACCTATGCAGAAACCGACAAAGGGCTTCCCTCTCGAGTAAATTTTATCAACACGTGGTGCCCATTATATATAAATCCCCTTGCAGATGGGTTCTCTCAGTGTCTCACCCAGCTGAAGAGTTTGACACGGAAACCTCTGGTGGTTCTGTCTAACAGCTGCTCACAAGTAGTCATGCTGTGACTATTTGAAGCCCCATTCTGCTGTAAGTAGAATTAATGTCCCTGTCTGTTTTTCCATCCCTAGTGCATATTTAACCAAATTATCTTTTTCCCTCTTGATTTTATTTACTCATTAGCTGTGTTGTAATGAAGAGCCCACGGTGACTAACTCCTCGGGCTCACCGGGAGGTTGAGCCGTACCGGTGCTGGCGTGACTGGAATGGGGAACGGCGTCCTCCCCTCTCTCGAGCTGCCCCCAGAGTGGGAGAGCCACCATCAGCCGGTTAAACACGAGGAGGAGCCCTCTTAGCATGTGCAGAATGAAATGCTAGGGAAGGGATTATGGAAGACAGTGCTGGGCCTTTTGTGTTATGAGCTCTGTAGCAATCAATTCTCAAGAGGAATAACAGGACTTCATATCCTGAAGGCAGATTCATGGAAAACTATTCAGCGATGGTGAACAAATCTGTATTTTCTTAGTGATTTTTGTTTTTCTCCAACTACTCACTTCTCTCCAAGCTAATATAAGAGGAAGGATCTTAGTTTGGTGCTCTTTTTCATCTTCCAATATACTTTTCTTTGCTTTCCTTCACAGTGCAGTCCCGAAAGTGATCACAGGTTTGTCTGTTTTCTAGGAAACTCCAGCATTTGCTTTCATTACTATCTCTAGGGCCTGTGTCCTGTTATTCTCTCTGGGTCTGCATCACTCATTCTTTCCTCACTCCTTTTATTACTCACACAAGTCTTGGAACACTCAAACTTCTACCAATATTTTCACCAAAATTGTCATTCCTCCATAAGCATCTCAGGACACCTGAATATGAACCAGGTCAAGATGTTAAAATATTAAGAACATTTGCCTTTTTATTTTATTTTTAATTTTTTTGACAGAGACAGAGAGAGGTAGAGAGAGTGACAGATAGGGACAGATGGACAGGAAGGGAGAGAGATGAGAAACATCAATTTGTAGTTGCGGCACCTTAGTTCATTGATTGCCCTCTCATATGTGCCTTGACTGGGGGTCTCCAGCTGAGTGAGTGACTCCTTGCTCAAGCCAGCGACCTTGGGCTTCAAGCCAGCCACCTTTGGGCTCAAGCCAGCGACCATGGGGTCATGTCTATGATCCCATGTTCTAGCCGGCAACCTCAGGTTTTCAAACCTGGGTCCTCTGCATCCCAGTCCCTTGCTCTATCCACCGTGCCACCACCTGGTCAGGCACATTTGCCCTTTTAAAGAGAACTATATTAAGAGAAACTCACAACAATCACGATTGGTGGAATTTTATGTATTTTGGTCTCTAAATTTGTTTCGCGAGATCTTAGAAGACTGAGCATTTTGCTCCCATTCAGTTAAACTTGGCTACATCCGGAGATGCAGTTCCTGTTTCCTTAAACATTTGATGGACAAATTGCATAAGTCTTTGTCCTTGTGTGTCCTGTCTCCCAGGGGCAAGCCCCCTGACCCTTGCCTAAAGCGGGACTCCCACACAGAGTAGAAGGAGCACTGAGCTGGGAGCCTGAATAGCACCATTCATGTCCTGACCCACCGCGGCCACCGGATGACGTCCATCAGCCTCATCTACCTTGTCTTTGTAATGGCGACAACCCTCCTGCCCTTCTTACAGGCAGTTGTGCTGTGCCCTTGGTACGTTGTGCTCACTGTCTGTACAGTATTTAGTAAACCTGTTGTAATTTTTAAAATGTGGTTTTCTTTAAACATGGACTTGGAGTTCAAGAACTGTTATTTTCATCTTTTTACATACGTTTTTTTCCAGTGTCTAGTACAATGCAAGCACATGGTAGGGATGCAAAACATTCTTCTAAAGAAGGAAATTCAACTCAACGCCATCTATTGAGATCTGTATGTAAAACCTTTCTCTAGCTGCAAGGGGAATGGCAGAATGAATGAGAACTTAACTATTTTGGGAGCTAGGAAAACAACTAACTATGCAGATCAGAGTGCAAAAGTGAGATGCAGAGGCTGAAGAGAATCGTTGAAGGGAGAGATTAGTTTCAGTAGGAAAAACCGGAGAGGGCCCTGGCCGGTTGGCTCAGTGGTAGAGCATCGGCCTGGCGTGCAGAAGTCCCGGGTTCGATTCCCAGCCAGGGCACACAGGAGAAGCGCCCATCTGCTTCTCCACACCCCCCCTCCTTCCTCTCTGTCTCTCTCTTTCCCTCCCGCAGCCGAGGCTCCATTGGAGCAAAAAGATGGCCTGGGCGCTGGGGATGGCTCCTTGGCCTCTGCCCCAGGCGCTAGAGTGGCTCTGGTCACAACAGAGCGATGCCCCAGAGGGGCAGAGCATCGCCCCCTGGTGGGCAGAGCGTCGCCCCCTGGTGGGCGTGCCGGGTGGATCCGGGTCGGGCGCATGCGGGAGTCTGTCTGACTGTCTCTCCCCGTTTCCAGCTTCAGAAAAATACAAAAAATAAAAAACAAAAACAAAAACAAAACAAAACAAAAAAAACCCGGAGAGGTGTCCTTCAAGGAAATACATTTCAGCTGACCTTGAGGGGCAGGGAGGATGATTGTGGGGCAGGTGGGGGCTCCCAGGTAGCCTTGTGAACTGCATGAGAAACTCGGAGGAGGAGGGAAGGATCGGGGGAACTGGGCTGATCTGTAATTCTCTTAGCAGAAAGCATGAAAGTTGCTATTCATAATTAATAGAATAAGTATCAGAAGTTCCTCTTTCATCAGATTTCAGAGTTCAAGCAAAGATCTAATAAATAATATATTATTCCTAAGTGTTGTCTTCATCTGGAAGTTTTTCCTGGATTTTGAAAACACATCCCAGAACAATAACTGTTACTTTCCTTTAAGCATCTCCACTTGGGAAATAAAGCAGGCTGGAATGATCTCTCTTCTTAGTATAATTTTTTAAAAATGTATGATTTAGTTTGTATAATTTGATTCATTACTTTAAAAAAAAAAACACAAAGAATGCCATATGGACGTGAAATGTGTCCCAGAAGTCAATAGTCTTTGATCTTTTCCATTCATGATAGAACTATGGTTCTTGGTAGTGAGGGGAGAAGACTCACTCTACCTTGTGTCCTGTCTTCTCTTCTGAGCCTGAAGCAGCACAGGCCCAAAGCTGAGGCTCTGGGCGTCGTGCAGAAAAGTCTCTGTGAGAGCTTCATGAAGCGATCTGGGTGCTCTCCAAACTCAGCAGTGCACAGGTTGGTGCTTCTGGCCCAAAGCCTGTCTGCAGACCATGAACATGTCTCCGAGAGCTCAGTCCTCTTCTTCCCTCTCAGTCCTTTCTCCAGTAAGACACCTAATGAGCTTTCAGCTCCAGGTTGCACGTCTAGCCCTTCACCCTTTGTTACGGTGAAATGTTATAATAATTAAATATATAGAAATATAGAAAAATATAGGAAATATATAGAAATAGGTTAGGATATAATATTAAAAACCATTAAGGCACCTGACCTGTGGTGACGCAGTGGATAAAGCGTCGACCTGGAAATGCTGAGGTCGCCGGTTCAAAACCCTGGGCTTGCCTGGTCAAGGCACATATGGGAGTTGATGCTTCCAGCTCCTCCCCCCTTCTCTCTCTCTCTCTGTCTGTCTGTCTCTCCCTCTCCTCTCTAAAATGAATAAATAAAAAATTGAAAAAATTGAAAAAAAAAAAAACCAAACAAACAAAAAACCATTAAGGCAAGTGAATAAGAATACACCCTCTGGGTGGAAACTAATCTAGTGTGTACAGATATGATAGGCAGACTATGCCTTTTGCACAGGGCCCAGTTTGTGTGTGTGTGTGTGTGTGTGTGTGTGAAGTTATATATAGATAAAAAGTGGCTTGATGTGACAACTCTGTAGATTAACATAAAAAAGGAGCTTCCCTAGGAACACCCTAAAAGTGGCTTGATGTGACAATTCTGTAGATTAATATAGAAAAGGGCTCCCTGCTAGGAACTCCCCCCAAAATTAGTTTGATGTGATAATCCCATAGATTAATACCTGTTAGAAGGCATATGCCAGAAAAGGGTACTAAAGCCAAGGGGCCCCCCTGCTGTGGTAGTTGCATAGATGCCAGTGTTGAACGTGGACTGTCTCCATGCAGCTCTGACCAAGGACAGCCAAGAAGAGCACACTGATGGGGCCCCCTTAAGCTGCACCCAGGCACGCCAAAAGGATTTGTGAGTAATAAACTGCCTGTGTGATCTTTGCAACTAACTTGTGTGTCAGTCATGTCTTTCCTCTGGTGGCAGTTGGTTTCGGCACTGATAAGTATTATAGAATCCTTACAACTGCTTCAAGAGTAGTTTCAAAGAGGCTGCCAGCCCTGCTGATTAGCAGGAGTGTCCCACTGTGCAGGAAAGTAGAATCAATCATGCCTGATGGACATAGAGCTTGGGCTCTACTGGGACACCCTTGGATTGGGGAATGCCTTTCTTGGTGTCCTTTGACACAAGCTGGTAATAAAAAAAATGCTTTATGCTGTACATTCTATAAGATCAGAGTTGGTTTGTTATGAAAGAAAGACTTGGAGTTTAGAGACTATCAAGTAGCAGATCTCAAAAGTGGGGGTCTGTAAAGGAAGGTTATAAACAGGATAAGGATCATCAGCAGTGATGTAAGAAGAAGGGAAACTTTCTGATCCGGGTTAAAATGACACAACACATATTCCCTTTCTGGCAGATGTCATGGTGCCCTGCCTCGATGCCTTTGGCTCCAACCCCCAGCTGCCTGGTGTGTTGCCACGAATAACTCATTACTGTAACCTTCAAAGGATTGAGAGCTGGAGGAGCCTGGAAGAATCCTCCTTCTTCCTTCGGAGAATCCTGCAACCAACAACTAAGTGATGTGGGAGAGAACCAAAAGCTCAGTTTCTGCCTCCAGGTGGAGAGCTGTGAGGTGTAATTTCTGCCCTCAGTTCCCATCAAGCTAAGTCTGGACCTAGCGCTTCCCTGAAATGCCTGCCCTGGCCCCAGTCCTGCTCCTTCTAACCCTCACTGGTGTCTTTGGATCCCGCATCCAGAACAAATCACTTGTATCCAAATCCTTGGCTCAAGGTCTGCTCAAGGGAGAAACTGATTTAAGCTCTTATTACCAATGTTGGGCAAATGAGTTAGTAAAATTTGTATTTTCTGAGTTGCTCACCTTTATTTTTAAAAATGGTCGCTGCCCACATGAAACTGCTAATCACCTTCCTGCTTGAGAAGGAACTTTGTTATGCTAATGGGTGCTGGAGGAGAGGTTTTCATGCCAAAAAGTTTTAAGAAGTAGGAGAAGGAAGGGGAAAGAGGCCATATTTTTGTGGAGAAGGCAGCCAAGATGGTGGGGTGCTGAAGGAGAAGCCAGTTTGTGCAGAGAGAAGGAGATGGGGAACCAGAGGGGACTGAGATTGGTGGGGGGGCCTTTGATTCTAGGAAAAACCGGAAAAGATTCTCCCGGTTGTGGAACCGGAGAATGTGTGAGTGGGTTCTGGAGCCCTGTGTGTTTGTGTTTACTTGCCAGCCGGTTGCAAGGCTAGAATAAAGGTATGGCCCACCAGTGTTTGGCTCCGCTGTTTCTCTACCGTCTGTCCGAAACAAATGGGAACCTGCACATGCCTGGCCTAGAAGGCTGCAACTACTGGCCCTACAACCACACAAACTGGGACCCACCCTTCCCCTTTGTTTGCAAGAAAGTAAACAAAAGAGATGTTTCATTTGTTAGCAAGATGACCTGTTAATGAAAGTCAGAATTATAATTCTGCTTATGTCTTCTATTCTGTGTAAATAACCCAAAAGAGTGCTAGCAATACCACTGAACACACCTAAAAAATAGCTGATTTCAGAGGATAAATACAGTGTTCGTAAAGTCATGGTGCACTTTTGACTGGTCATAGGAAAGCAACAAAAGATGAAGAAATGTGAAATATGCACCAAATAAAAGGAAAACTCTCCCAGTTTCATACCTATTCAGTGCAGTTTGATGTGGGCTCACGCACAGATTGTTTAGGGCTCCTTAGGTAGCTATCCCGTATAGCCTCTACAGACTCGTCACTGACTGATGGCCTACCAGAACGGGGTTTCTCCACCAAACTGCCGGTTTCCTTCAACTGCTTATCCCACCGAGTAATGTTATTCCTATGTGGTGGCGCTTCGTTATAAACACACTGATATTCATGTTTCACTTTGGTCACGGATTCGAATTTAGCGAGCCACAGAACACACTGAACTTTCCTCTGTACCGTCCACATCTCGACTGGCATGGCCATGGGCTGCTCTGCTATATACATGGTGTTATGTCATCATCTGCGCATGCGCACATGCTGCCACATCATCCTACAGAAACTGGGAGGGTTTTCCTTTTATTTGGTGCAGATTTCACATTTCTGTCATCTTTTGTTGCTTTCCTGTGACCGGTCAAAAGTGCACCATGACTTTACGGACACACTGTATATCCTACTTCCCATCTTGATTAAGCACCACATTAGGTTTTCCCAACTTGCGTTAAACTTGAAAGCACACAAGCTCAAGAAGATATAAAAAGACCTCTCTCCTTGGCCAAATAACATAAATGTAACTTCTGTTGATTTTTGACAAGATAATCTTTATCCTGCCAATAATCCATTTAAAATTGGTCTGTGTGGCCGCTGCGATGGCCCACACAGCCAAGACAGCAGCCGCCGTGGTAACTGGAGTTGCCTCCGTTGCTCCCCCTGGCCTAGGCAGACTGAATACTAGGTAGGCTCCAGCAACAGGGAAAAGGGAAGAGTGAATCAGGAGGCCAAAATGTCGTGGGTGAGATTGAATTACACTTGAGAATCATGTCTAGATCGATCACCTAGGAAGGGATGGCAATACGAAAGAGGCGTGTTCTCCGTTTCAGGCCTGAATCACTAAGCAGAGAGGCCAGCGCGCACATTTTATCATTCCGGAAGCCGTTCTTTTCTTAATCCCTCTCCTTACGTGTAGAATTATTATGTAGTGTTTGCTTGTATTGATTTAGTAGTGTTTGTATTCAGTGTGGGTTGTTGTGGCTGTTGTGTTCCATTCTGTTCCGCCTGTCGTGTTGCCTGAAGGACTGTTTTCTTTTTCCTTCCTAGCTCCCTGCAGAATGCATGCCAGGAGTGTCTTATTCACTCTTGTGAAATAGATGATTACTGTAGAATCATGTTTGCTTCAAGACTTCTAATTTGAATTCTGATTTACTCTAGAGTATCTTCATATTTAAAGAAACCCTGCAGTGAGTTTTATTCATGAAATACCTTACTGAATTAAACAAGTAGTTTCCAGGGTGTGTGTGTGCGTGTGTGTGTGGTGATTAGTCTTCTTTGCACAGCCTGAATTTCATCAACCAGGGAACTTCATTTTAGATATACTGCGAACAAATATCATTTTAGTGTAACCTATATATACTGCTCACAAAGATTAGGGTATATTTCAAAATGAATATGAAGCAATAAAAAAGAAGCATTTTTTTTTATTAAATGAGAACATCAGAAAAGCAAACAACAAGTTAAAGAAAGTTGTTTGATTATGCAAAGCAGGTGCAAAACCAACTTTTATTTCATTGATGAAAATGCGCTATACAAAAGGCTGAAAGTACTGGAGTATCTGCATGTTCCCTGATCACCTAAGTTTTGTGAGCAGGGTATTGTCTAAATCCTCCTTCCTTTACCTCTAGAAATGTAGAGATAATCGTCTTGGTGTCTAGCCATTTCTTCCACTATGAAAGCTGAAGGCCACATGTCAATTCCAGTAACACAATCTTAGAGGGCAAGAATGACCACAGGGAATGTCTTTGACTCTCTGTGTCTGATTTGTAACTTTTGTTCCACTCGGTAATCTCAGCTACTTTCTCTTCCATGTTGTCCCACAATTAAAGCAGTTCCTCTCATCCAACTGTGACTGCCTGGACTTAGGTTTATCTCTGGATTTCTTTTTTAAAATCCTTAAAATTTTAAAATAATTGTTTTGGTCTAAAACAGACTAAGTGTAGGGCCTTGGGCATCATCTAACAGATCTGATATTATAATGGATTTAAAGAAAACCATTGGGTTCTTTTTTCTTCCCCATAAAACAACTCTGCTTGGCTTCTGATCCTCAGGGCAAGGACCCATAATTTAATGATATAGGGATAAATTAAAGAGATTTCTTTGAAGTGGCTCCTTGCTGTTTAGGTGCAAGAATTCAAGAACACCTGACCTTGACATTCTTTTTCTTGGCCTATGTCCCAAGGCTCTTGAACAGGCTTATTACTGCTCAAGTTGAGAGCTTGCCAGAGTTTTCGCAGTGGCTTCTCTGAATTTAACACTTTCTGGTGCCATCTTTCGTTCATAGTCACTTCACTGTATTGTGGATTTGAGCTCTGGTACTTGAAAACTTATCGTCCATTCATACTGAACAACTGCTGTAAGGACGGAGCTAGAAATTGGCTCCTTGGACTAATATTTTAGCATGGGCTGCTGGTTAAACATGGCAGGTTGACAAAAGCATTTATTTCCACTGCCTCCTGAAACCTGGCTATGATTAAACTAGAGAGGAGGAAATAGCAAATGAGAGCTGTCCAGAGAATTTTGGCAGATTGAACGTATATAGAGAACCTCTCCTACCCTCTCCAGCCATATGGCTCCTCTTCTACTTTGGAGACACTGAATCAGGTAGGTTGTGGTCTCAAGGTGACCTGGCACAGCTGAGAACAGAGTGGGGGGGGGGCACAGCCACAGAAGCCATGGTTAAATGAAGTTCTGCATATAGAATGAGAAATGCCTTACTCCTTCTCTCCTGCTTAGCATCAGATGATAAGAAGTCATATTAATGCTTCTTAAACAGAAGATGTGAGAAATTAGTCCTAGAGAAAGTTGTTTCTCTGGTGACCCAGGGAAACGGTCAGTTTCTTGCTTGGGCAGCATACAGTAAAACCCACAATTCAACAAACTCTGCCTCACCCAGGGGGCTTTCAATCATGATTTTTAAATATAAATGAATTTACTAAGAATCATCAGACATATGATCAAAGCTTCTAGCATGAAAAACACAGGCCAAAACAAAGTGGGAGGAACTGGGGAGAGGAGAATTCATAGGAAATAGAAAAGTACAAGCAGCATAAAAAAAACATTAGGGGGGAGAAAACCTAATATTGCCAAAGAGATAAGAAGAGATTGTATTTATGAAAGAGGGACAGGATAAGATGAAAAGGGGAACATTCAGAGAAGAGAGGCTCCTGGAAATTAAAATTATGATAGAAGATAAAATTGAGGAAATCTTCGAGAAAATAGAAACAGCAGCATCACCAACAGAGTGATGAAAAATAGAAAAATTGGTCGTGTCGGATTGTTTAGGAAGAAACCAATATCATTTGAAAGTGATGAGTTTTATCTTTTTCTTTCCAGAAATTACTTCTCTTATTAGTTTTTCTTGTCTTATCCAATTGCTTTGGGCTCCAATACAACACAAGAGTGATTGCAATAGCAGACATCCTTGTTTAGCTTTTGACTTGAATATTAAATGCTTTTTATCTGGCTAAAGATAACTTCTTATATCCTAGACTTAATATTTTTTATTATAAGTGTTGAATTTGGTAAAATAGAGATTTATAAATATCTATTTATATGTAAATATGTTCCTTTTCATTTTAAAGTTTTATAACAGTAATGTATTGATTGGCCCAGGAAAAATAAGGGGGTTGAGACCCAGAATGAAATAAATTATACATGTTTTACTGTAAATGATATTTAATTTAAAATTTTTAAAATAAAAACATTATTGATGATTCAGTCAGTACAGTTTTAACTATTACTTGTTCTTAGCATCATTTAGGACTGAGCTAATTTGGTAGGAAAAAAAGAATTGTCTTGAATGTAATTTTTAATTTAGTAAATTTGTTTAAATCAATATGGTGATATTTTGGCATTATCAAAGCCCCCTAAGACAAAATTACTAAAACTATCATAAAGTCAATAACTTTAGTTAGGAACAAAAAATCAAATTTGTCTTGTAATCTACTGTGCAGATAATATGACTTACTGGTTGTATGTATATTTTTACCTGTGTGAACCGGCTTTATATGTACACCAGTATGTGTACATATATGTACTTATATGTACCCCACTGCGAGCTGGGAAACAGATCTTCAAATGTTGTGAAACAAAAAACTTTTATGCTCAGAACCACCCAGAGAGGAAATGAAGAAGTAAATTGGAAAGTAAGTACTGGATTTGTAACAAAAAAAGTCAACTTACAAGACTTCTGCAAAGAAATACACTAGACTGGTAAGAACCCTGGACTCGGGAGCCAGACTGCCTAAATTTGAACCCCAACTCTGCCCTTATTGGCTGTGTGACCTTAGTAAAGTACTTGACTTCTCTGAGCTTAATTTCCTCCTCTTTAAAATGACGTTATCATAGTACCTACCTCATCGGGATGCTGTAGCAATCAAAAGAATTAATAATATACCTGATCCCTTATGTGTATATAAATGTCAGCTGTTACTAGTGACTAGTTATTTTTAAGGTCAAACACAGGCATCTCTTTCTCTTTATAGAGAGAATCCTGGTTACCAACCAGGATTGTTTACAGTTTTCTCTCTTCCACCTTAAGAATTAGTATGTGTGAGCATGCATGTATATATAGTATACTCCACATTAGGCAGAACGACCCAATGAGCCATATTTGCAGAGCTTGACTCTGACAGCCCCCTACGTAATAAAACCTACAGAAATTGGATTACAGTGTCATTGAGTAGTTGCCTCTGTTTTCTTATGACAGCAAGTTTTCCACATGTTGGCAAACCTCCTAGTGTGTTTTGGAACAGCTCCAGGCCAGAACCCCCTTGCTCTAAATTTACCTTCTATCTTGAGCTGTTCCGCTTCTGGCGTGGGCTTTACTTTTATAGAGGATATCCAGAATTTTAGAAGAAAACTCAAACTGTGGTGCACAGAGTTTTTTTAGCCTTTCTGGGCAACATAATCTTATTAAATCACACATCTGTGAAAACAATATGCGTTCTCTTGAGCCTAATAAACCAGCAACAACATCCTTTCTTGAGCATTGGATAATCTTAGGTTTTCCTTTTTATTTTTTATGCCATAAGTTTATTTACAAATATCTAGTATGTTGAGTTCAACAGTTTGATCCATTTTTCAGAGACTGTATCTCTTAAAATGCTCCTCTTCATACCTGTTTCACGGTGTTGGGCAGATAAGTTAATTTATGCTCATTGTGTTAAAGATGGCCGCTGTCCTCACGTGGTGATGCTCTCACGTGATAACAGCTAATTGCCCTTCTTGCTTGGGAAGGGGCTTGGTTATGCTAATGTGTGCTGGAGGAGGGGGTTGTCCCACTGAAAAGTTTTAAAAGGAGGAGCTAGGAGACCATTTTGGGACAGTGATGACGTTCTTGTCCAGAGGAAGGGCCCATGGCATAGCAGGGCAGGGAGGCCATGTGGAGGAGGCAGCCAAAATGGCGGAATGGTGAAGTGGAAGCCTTTGATTTTAGGAAAACTCAGGTGAGTTAGTGGCTTTGGGAGCCCTGAATGGAAAGAGAAGTGTTTCCCACTGTGTATTTTTACTTGCTTGCCGAGTGCGAGTCTAGAATAAAGGAAAATGGACCACTAGTTTTTGGCTGCACAGTTTCTTTACCGTCTGTCCAAATTAAATGCGAACCTACATGGGCCAGGCAGCTTTGATAGTGGCTGAAGCTCCTGGTCTTACACACAGATTAATTAAAACATCCTTATTTCTTAAGCATCTTACTATAAAGAAAGGTTCGGCCAGGCCAACTCCAAAGCAGTCATGTTAGCGAGTAACCACCACTTGTTTCCCACAGAAGATGGCAAGCTTTTCCCTGGGACTTGCCTCATAGTGGCTCCTAGAGACCACAGAGGCTGTGAACTCTGGAACGCCGTGTCCCAACATCACACTGTTGGAAGTCATGCGACCGGTGTAGAGACAGAAGGTGGAGGAAATGGTATCACACTGAGTCTTCCTTTTTTCACCACCTTGTCCCCTCCCCTCCCCCCATCGTGCAAGGACCAAAAGGATAGGCTTACTTTTTTTGTCCATGAAATTATAATTGTGGCCCTCCTTAATGAACTCTAATTTCAGCATTTAGAAACAAGGGAAATAGTAAACTTTGTAATTAGAATAGAGAGAATTTGAACTGTGGAATGATTTGAAATGTATGTCACGTATCTTCTCTTAAAAAAGGGGAAGTAACCTGCTGCCAGAACGACTGAGAGCTAAGTTCTGTCACTCCCGTGCCACATGACGCTGGGCAGGGCTAGCTCTGGAGAGAATTGCGGTGGAATCTTGTGCAGGTTTTGATACAGCTTTCCCTTCCTTTCTCCAGCCAGAGTCCCAGCAGCTTGGAGTGAATTTGATCTCCACACCGCTCTCTAACATAGTGAGGACTTGGACGCGATGCTAGTGTGTTGGTTGTCTGAGGGCATCAGAGTTTTCGGGAGGTCAGCTAATTAGACTCTGGTAGTGGCTTTTGCAGAAGGGAATCATGGGAGGGCCTTGAGTGGAGGCCTTGCTTGGTTCACTGAAAGCACACTGTAAGGGGCAGATGCTTACTGGGACAGGGTTTTGTTAGGGTTTATAAACTGCTTCAGAGGTATGTAACATTTTATAATTCACTTCATCTCTGTAACAGTCCTGTGAGCTAAGCATCCATATGCTCACTTTATTAATGAGGACATTGAAGCCCAGAAAATTTAAGTGTTTTGATCCAGGTTACAAAGCTAGCACTTGCCTGTGGCCTCACAGGGGCCGTTCATCTCCTAATCAGGTGTTCTCATGGTTCCTTTGGGCAGATGGGGAAAGCCGAGTTTCTGGGTGTGTGACGCTGCCTATAAGGACAAATGCAACTTAGAGTAAGAGGCTTAATTCTCCTTGTTGAACATGAAAGACGAAACTTCCTTCTTTTTCCTCAGAGCATTTACTTTAAAATATTTTAGAAAACTTGTGATTGTACATACTGTCTCTTCTCTTTGAAACCTATATAAATCCCTCTGAAGGCTAAATGGGTCTTTTATCGGCTTTATTGCCTCGCAGTGTCCTCCTCAAGGACCAGGGAGCCATCTCTTTGAAATGTGAACATTCAGGGAGATAGCGTCTCAAGCTCCCAATTTCTGGGGAGAATTTAGGAGCCTATCTTCTAGTTGCAAAACTATCTCCTGTTGTAAATATGAGAGTTTGCTCTTCCTCTGGATAAAGCCAATAAGCTAATATAATAACACAATAAGCTGTCAAGTCCTCTATTTTGAGGACTAGCTATTGTTTATCTTGAGAACATTTATGTGATGGGTTGTATCTGCTGGCTACATAAAATGGTGAGATTCCTTTCTGTTCTTGCAGTCTCTTAGTCTGGGCACCACTCTCTGGCTTAATGCTTATTCAGTGATAAAAGTGTTTTGTTTCTCTGCTGCCTCTGTAGAAGGGTATTTGGGTTGGGAGATTTTGGTTTTAATTATATTTCCCCAGCATACCCCATGTCAATTACTCATTAATTTCACCCCCCCCCCCAATTTTTTAAAAATGTATTGATTGATTTTAGTGAGAGAGGAAGGGAGAGAGAGACAGGAACATTGATCCGTTTCTGTATGTGCCCTGACCAGGGATCCAAGCCTACAACCTCTGTGCTTCGGATAATGCTCTAACCAACCGAGCCCTCGGGCCAGGGCTGACCGTCGTTTGTTAATGGAAAATCGGGTATTTCTCAGATACCTGAAATTTAAGTTTACTCTATTTATTTGCATAGGAATGTTAATATTGGATGAAATGTTGACAGCTTACTTAAGTTTTTATTAGTCATTGGAATTGCCATGTATTTGGCTTTTTTTATTTTTATTTTTAAAAAAACCTCCCTTGTCAGATAAATCTACTTACAGTTTTTATACTTTTTTTCTTATTCTTCAATTTTTAATTACTTTTCTCTCTCAACTACTCACAAAACTAAAAATATATGGTGATTGGTTGAACACAAATGTGAAATTACCATATTTCCCATGTATAAGATGCACCTTTTTCAGGAAATTTGGGGTCTAAAACCAGGATGCATCTTATACAGTGGTTGTAGACTTTTTAAACTTGCATTTCCCACTTTTTCACATGGAAGAGGAGTTGTATGAATTTTATGATGAAAGACTTGATTTCAATAACTTTATGTAATACATATTTTTTTCAAATTTCGGGCCCCCAAATTAAGGCACGTCTTATACATGGAGAAATATGGTACATCAACTTTTAACAGGCACCATGAACTATAGAAGCATAGTCTAAAACAGGATATAGAGACCTAAATATTACATTTAATTCTACATCTTTACATTGCTATATAGTTCCCTATTTTAGTATTTTCAGCATGACTGGACATATGTATACCCAGATAGGTACAACCGTGCTGAAAATATAACACTTCTGTGGTCAGTGGAAAGAAGGTTGCTTCTTTTAGGAGCAATACCTAAAAGGCTGATTTAACTTGGCTAAAAGAACAATTGTTTCCAACTAAAATGGTTTGAGTTCAAGTCCAGAGCCAGTGTAGGAACTCACTGAGATCAATGGGGAGAAGCTTTGTGTGATTGGGAAAGATATGCCTTGGGGATGTGTGGTGCTAGTATGCATTCATTAACTAAATGTTATCTGATGTTTAATCAGTCTTCAAAATGATGAATGGATTAAAAGTCATTTTCTTATGATAAATGGTGAAAATATTTTTCCATCTCGGACTGACTTTGTACTTTGGCATTTTTTCAGAAAAGATTAGATCCATTTAGAAGCTGGTCTTTATACATTTGCACACTTTTCTGTATTTTGTAAAGCTCCACCCTTGTTTTATATAAACCTATTTTTATTAATGTTTAATTGCAATTTGAACAAAATGTTCCTCTTGGCTGCATTTCAGGGCCTGAAAATTTTTACTGCAAAGGTTTTTAAATATACTGATAGGTCAAATTTACTATGCAAACTAAAGCCATATTTGTGTGTTTTTGAAAATAAAATATAATATATGATTGGCTGGCTCGTGGATTATGGTCTAACTTCTCCCCTTTTATTTTTATTACTACATAGTTCTGCAGTGACCATAACTTTATAAACTAATTAGAGATTATTTCAATCGCCTTTTTAATGAGTTTTTCAAAGTGTGATAAATATTTCACAATTGTGATAAGCATTAAAAAGCCAGTGGAGCATAGTAAACAACCGAGTTTTTAATCAGATCTGGATTTAAATTTTAGTTGTGTCATTTATCAGCGGTGGGACTTTAATCTCCCTGAATCTCCAATGGCTCATCAATAAATAGGAAAAACAATGATATCTCCATCTTTAAAGTTTCTGTGAAGATAATATTTATAAATTATCTATTGTGCCCAGCATATTGGAACTGCTAAAGAAAAAGAAAAGTAAAATCTATTAAATGTTGTTACAGTGGTTGAGATGTAAGTCATTTATAATTCTCTGTAAAGCAAGTCATTTAATTTCAGGAGAACCAAATCTGTAGTTAATATCAGTTAAATAGGAGTTAGCCAAAAAGGTCTAAAAGATTTAAGTTCTAAGAAGTAACACAGTGTTTCTCAAGCTTCCATGTTCCTGTGAATTGCCCAGAGAGCTTGTTTGATGCTAATTCTAATGTTGGAGGTTTGCTTGGAGCTGGAGAGTCTGCATTTCAAACAAGCTCCCAGAGATAATGGTAATGCCCCTCATGCATGGACCACACTCGTGGTAAAATGGTTCAGGTATGAGGCAAGCTCTTGAAGTCATTGTTAGCACAGCAAAGGTAGTTTCTATTATCTGCTAATGAAAACAGAATATATTACTTTACACATCATTCTTTATTTTAAAATTAATTTTTCACTTGTCATCCACGAATTACGTAGTTTCAGAAAGATTAAAATATACCAAATCCAAATATTCTTGTCATTTGGCCTAAATTTTGTGCGTGGGGGGTAGATTTATTTATTTATTTGTTTATTTATTTCTTTATTCATTCATTCAGCTTTATTGAGTTATAATTGACATATAACATTGTATAACTTTAAGGTATACAATGTGTTGATTTAATACACTTTCATCATATCACGTAATTACGTTTTATGTGTGTGCATGGGAGAACATTCATGATTTACTCTTTTGGCAATTCTCATGTATGTAATTCAGCATTGTTTACTGTAATCAGCATGCTGTGCACTGGATCCCCGGAATTTATTTACTTTATAACTGGGAGTTTACACTCTTTAACCAACACCTTCCCACCTTCTCCCCCTCTAGACCCTGGAAACCATTGTTCTATTCTCTGATTCTATGAGTTCAGCTTTGTCAGATTCTACATACAGGTATAACTGAGATAATACAGTATTGGTCTTTCTCTGTCTGACTTTATATCACTTAGTGTAATGCCTCAAGGTCCATCATATTATAAATGGCAGGATTTCTGTCTTTCTCATGGCTGAGGAATACTCACTCCATTGCACCTGTGTAGTATATTTTCTTTTACCATTCATCCACTGACCGACACAGGGGTTGTTTTCATATCTTGGCTATTGTGAATAATGCTGCAAATGAACTTGGGGGTGCAGATGTCTCTTTGACATAGTGAATTTCATTTCTTTTGGATGTATACTCAGAAATGGAATTGCTGGGTCATATGATAGTTCTATTTTTAGTTTTTCGAGGAGCTCCCACGCTCTTTTCCATAGAGGGTGTACCGACTTACATTGCCACCAGCAGTGCACAGAGTTCGCTTCACATCCTTCCCATCACTTGTGGTCTCCTCTCCTTCTGATGGCAGCTATTCAAAGAGAGGTGAGGTAATATCTCATTCTGGTTCTGATTTGCACTTACCTGATGATTAGTGATGTTGAACATCTTTTCATGTATCTGTTAGTCATTTGTATGTTTTTCTTGGATATACAGTTTCCTTTGCCCATTCCTATATGTTTTTTTAAATCGCTTCATGTTGGTACGGCTCACACCTAGCACAATACTCGGCACATAGCAGATGGGCAAGAATTGCATGTTGATTGTACCTAGGGGTATCAGCAGTGTTAGGTGCAGTGGTTGTCTACCCTAGCTACCTAAGAATGAGCTGGAAGGCTTTTAAAACATATTTATGTTTGGCCCCTCCCCAGACCAATTAAATTAGTTTCTCTGTCAGCGGGTCTTAGTACATTTTTAAAGCAGCTAAGACTGAACCATTAAAATGAGTATAACCAAACATCAAGACATTTTCTCTAAACATCCTACCTGTGGGCTTCCCAGGTCATTTACATGATTTTTATTATCCTATTTTCTGCCTGTATTCAGCACAAATGTTAATATATCCTAGGAACCCTCTGTTGCACATGCTGAGCTGAGCTTAAAATGCCCCAGGGGGGATTTTAATTCCTTAACTATCTCCTATATTCCTGGGCTGAGTCTCCCTCCAACCCCTTTTCTCCCTCTCTCTTTCTGCCAAATAGCTTTTAAAGACCATTTTAATTTATTTTCACTACAAAAGTAATACATGTTTATATGTCTTTTAAAAAAATTCAAGTAATGCAGAAGGGTAAAGAAATTAGAGTTTAAAAATAAACTTCCTCTCGGGCCTGGCTGGTTGGCTTAGTGGTACAGCATTGGCCTGGTGTACAGGAGTCCTGGGTTCAATTCCCAGCCAGGGCACACAGGAGAAGCACCCATCTGCTTCTCCACCCCTCCCCCTCTCCTTCCTCTCTGTCTCACTCTTCCCTTCCCGCAGTCAAGGCTCCATTGGAGCAAAGTTGGCCCAGCCGCTAAAGATGGCTCCATGGCCTCTGCCTCAGGTGCTAGAATGGCTCTGGTTGCAACAGAGCAACACCCCAGATGAGTAGAGCATCACCCCCTGGTGGGCATGCCGGGTGGATCCCGGTTGGGCGCATGCGAGAGTCTGTCTGACTGCCTCCCTGTTTCCAACAACAGAAAAATACAATAAATAAAGAAATAAATAAACGTCCTCTCTGCACATTCTTCAATTCAGTCCTACTCCATTTCACAGAATCACCCCTGTAACTAGTGTTTGTGAATGCTTCCAGCAATTTCTATATCTATACCATCATGTATATTCTTACATAAACATGCTATACACAGACACACACTCCATTATGCCTTGTAATGCCGACAGCTTGGTTTTTCATTTAATAACATACCTTGGAGATATTTCCATTAGCAGGTACAGTTCTGTCTTATTCTTTTTAAAGACTACATAGCATTACATCACAGGGTTATATCATAATAGTTTAACCAAATCCTTATTAAGATATATATTGAATGTTTCCAAGACTATATAAAAAAATCAAAGCCACCATGATCATCCTTGCACACGTCTTTACATAATTTTGGCACCCTGTCTGTTAAAAAATGTTTTATGTGTAATTGTCCAGCTTCCACTTTCACCAGCTGTGCTTGGCACCTTTGCCCATGCTGTTCCTTCTGCCTGGGATGATCCTCAGATCTTTACTTGGGATTGGTTTTTGCCCATGCTGTTCCTTCTGCCTGGGATGATCCTCAGATCTTTACGTGGGATTGGTTTTTGCCCATGCTGTTCCTTCTGCCTGGGACGATCCTCTGATCTTTACGTGGGATTGGTTTTTGCCCATGCTGTTCCTTCTGCCTGGGACGATCCTCCGATCTTTACGTGGGATTGGTTTTTGCCCATGCTGTTCCTTCTGCCTGGGACGATCCTCCGATCTTTACGTGGGATTGGTTTTTGCCCATGCTGTTCCTTCTGCCTGGGACGATCCTCAGATCTTTACGTGGGATTGGTTTTTTCTCATCATTCTAAACTCAAAATCCTCAGAAAGACCTGTTTTGAAACATCCCCACCACATCACTCTCTATTATTAGCTTTTTCTAGAATAATGGGATAAAATAGAATAGAAATACAGATTTGAAAGGGCCATGTGGATTCAATCATCTCTCTTTTGGAATTAAAAAAAAATCCTGATTTTATTAGAGAGGTAACACGATTAACAGAGGCCTCTGGAATAATCCAGACTAGAACCCTGTCTTCAGACTCTTTCTAGAAAGTAAAGTTGGCCCCAGTTCTGGTCCCGTGTTGGTCTGGGGATTAAAGAGAACAAGGAAAGGAGGAGATTGCCCTTTCTTCCCTCGGCTCATTTGCCCAGAGGATCCCTCCACTTTCATAGATACCAGTACATTTACTGAGATTCCCTGTTGATTACCAAGGTGCACAGCCCCTCAGACTGTCCTCACGCTAGGACCTGGGAATGTGTGTCTGTGTATAAGAAGGAGGGATAATATCTATCACCATAGAGAGATAGATATTAAACATCCATCTCTTTAGGGGGGAAAAGCCCTTATATGTAGCATTTCCTGACTACCTACCACAGGGTAAATACTCCCACCATGGCCAGTATCTGACTACTAATGTAACATCTCTGGACACAGAGTTAGGAAGTGCTGACTAGTAGTAGCATACTATTGTATTTTGTTTCCATCGGACAGATACAATAGACATAGAAAACCTTAAAAGCATCGTTAACAATAAAATATAAGGAATATACAATAGTAAAATATGATGTGTTGAGACTTTATTACCTCCATTTTAATATTTACTTATTTATATGTTGAGACTTTTATTACCTCCATTTTAATATTTACTTATTTATAAGTTCATAATTTAATTCATAATAATGACTATATTTAACAATAGTCTAGCAAAATTCCTAAAAAATTAGCAGCTATCTCTCACCAGCCCATGGGAGACACAGCTGGCATGTCACTGGAGAAGGGTTAATAATTCCGTGCAGGATCTCAGTAGACCTCACGGGTTTCCCAGCAGTTAGGCCGCTGAAGGGGAGCAGAATTTGTCATTCCAAATATGTCTTGGCGTAAGGAATACCTATTTTAGGCTAATTATTTTTAAGAAACAGCGGGCAGGGCCCTGGCCGGTTGGCTCAATGGTAGAGCTTCGGCCTGGCATGCAGAAGTCCCGGGTTCGATTCTCGGCCAGGGCACACAGGAGAAGCGCCCATTTGCTTCTCCACCCCTCCCCCTCTCCTTCCTCTCTGTCTCTCTCTTCCCCTCCCACAGCGAGGCTCCATTGGAGCAAAGATGGCCCGGGCACTGGGGATGGCTCCTTGGCCTCTGCCCCAGGCGCTAGAGTGGCTCTGGTCGCAACAGAGCGATGCCCCGGAGGGGCAGAGCATCGCCCCCTGGTGGGCATGCCGGGTGGATCCCGGTCGGGCGCATGCGGGAGTCTGTCTGTCTATCCCTGTTTCCAGCTTCAGAAAAATACAAAAAAAAAAAAAAAAAAAAAAAATGAACAGTGGGCAGAAGAAAAGCTCTGGAAACTGAGTAGAAGTTACTGTTTTCTAAGAAAGAGCTACATTTACCAGGGAAATCTACATTTGTAAGGTTGTCTCCCTTTGTGCCAGGAAGAGGAAGATGACGAAATCTCTAGGAATTCTTTATCAACGGAGAAAGTGAATGACTTAGATCTGCGGAACATCCTTGCTCTTGTTTATTGTGCTTCGCCTGGGACCTCCCCTCCCCTTCCCCTACCAACTGGCCTCCTCCACGCCCATCATATTTTGTCTTCAGTTGGAGATGGTATTGAAGGTGGTGGCTTGGGCCATTTCAGAGAGCTACTCAGTTTTCCTAGCTCTCTTCCACGATGTGGGAAGTATACATGTTATTAAACTGCTGCTTGTTTTTCTTCAGTTAGTATGTCTTTTATTAAAGGGAGGGGTATCAGCCAAGAACCTGGAAGGACAGAGGGGAATTTGTTTTTCCTCCCCCACACCACAAATGTGTTCTGCAGGGATGCTGATCTCATGTATGGTGTGCTACGGCCTGTCACGTCTGGCTTTAAGCAGCCTCATTCATTTCGCTGTGTCTGCTCTGAGACTGTTTCCTGTTGGGCCATGACATGGCATGAAAAAGCTGACAAGCACTGCTTTAGAATACCACTGCCTCCCTTCAACCCATTTCTTTCTTGAGCCAGTATCCAACCGTATATTGTCTAAAGTTTATCTTTTTCTGTATTTTTATGTATATAATCTGAAAGTGCAACAGACAAATAATCAGCAAATATTAATCATATATCATGTGTTGTAGTGGCTGGGAACATTATAAGGAAGACTACGATGAAATTCCAGTCCTGCAGGAATCTGTAATATACAGTAGTTACAAAGATAACACTTCAAACCATCACAAAAGCAAGAGAAGTAGCAAATGTGTGTAATAAAAGAGGAAGTGACATAACACCAAACCATAACTGTCATTGAACTTCAGAAAGGAGTTGAGAAAATAGAAGGAAAGCCATCTGATTTTTCCTTTCTGCTTTATAAACATGGAACTCCAGTGATGGATAACCAGATACAGTGATACCTCGGTTCTCGAACGCCTTGACTTTCGACCAAATCGGTATTCGACCAGGAAATTCGAGAAAATTTTGTCTTGGAATCCGAACAAATATTTGGAACTCGAACGTCCGAGATTAGCCGAGTTGAGCCGAATGGCGTTCATTCGGCCGAGCGCGCCTTGCCTGTGTCATCAGTGTGAGTCACGCTTTGTCACGCTTTGTGGAGAGAGAGAATCACGTTTTTGTGGAGAGAGTCACGCTTTGTGGTGAGAGTCAGGCTTTGTGGTGAGAGTCACGCTTTGTGGAGAGACTCACGCTTTGTGGAGAGACTCACGCTTTGTGCACGCTTTGTACACTGAATTTAACCCTTAGACATGGGTCCAAAGAAAGCCAGAAGTGGTAATGCAGACAAAGGTAAGCGGAAAGCTGTGAGAACAACGATTGAGCTGAAAAAAGAAATCATTGCCAAATATGAACAGGGCACACGTGTTTCAGATCTGTCTGCTGAGTATGGCATGCCAAGATCTACTATCTCAACTTCCCTTAAGAATAAAGCTGTTATAAAGGCTGCCAATGTTGCCAAAGGTGTTACATTGTTAACAAAGCAAAGGCCTCAGATAATGGAGGAAATGGAGAAGCTGCTTCTTATTTTCATTAAAGAAAAAGAGTTAGCAGGTGACAGCATCAATGAAGTCGTTATTTGTGAGAAAGCACCAGTAAATAGGCATATTTTTGGGGCTTGGAACAAATTAATCCAGTTTCCATTATTTCCTATGGGTTTCATTGTTTCGGTTCTCGAACAATTTGGTTCTCGACCGTTCTCCCGGAACGAATTATGTTCGAGAACCGAGGTATCACTGTAGTTATTAACCAGTTGTGTGGGAGACAGGCAGGGTCTAACTCTCCTAAATTGCAGGCCATCCATTCAAAATCTACTCAAAAACTCAGCACCAGTTTTATCCAGGCACTGTTCTCAGGGTGACTTCTCCATGAGGAGAAACAGTGCCTAGGACCCACAGGCAAATTTTAATTTATTTTACATCAGAAGGAAAAAAAAATAAATTTTAGGTCAAAGAAGAGTCTTAATATATAATATTAATCTGTTGATCTTTATTCCAATACATTATTTCTTTTTGTGGAAGTCATGAAATGAAATAGAATAGAAATACAGATTTGTAAGAGACTTTAAGTGTCATGTGGTTAAATCATCCTTGTTTCACTTAGCATAATGTCCTCCATGTTCATCCATGTTGTTGCAAATGGCAAGATTCCTTCTTCCTTGGCCCTGGCCGGTTGGCTCAGTGGTAGAGCGTCGGCCTGGCGTGCGGGGGACCAGGGTTCGATTCCCGGCCAGGGCACATAGAAGAAGCGCCCATTTGCTTCTCCACCCCCCCCTCCTTCCTCTCTGTCTCTCTCTTCCCCTCCCGCAGCCAAGGCTCCATTGGAGCAAAGATGGCCCGGGTGCTGGGGACGGCTTTTTGGCCTCTGCCCCAGGCGCTAGAGTGGCTCTGGTCGTGGCAGAGCGACGCCCCGGAGGGGCAGAGCATCGCCCCCTGGTGGGCAGAGCATCGCCCCTGGTGGGCGTGCCGGGTGGATCCCGGTCGGGCGCATGCGGGAGTCTGTCTGACTGTCTCTCCCCGTTTCCAGCTTCAGAAAAATACAAAAAAAAAAAAAAAAAGATTCCTTCTTCCTCTTGGCTGAATAATACTCTTGTGTGTGTGTGTATGTGAGAGAAAGAGAGAGAGAGAGAGAGAGAGAGAGAGATTCTTTATCCAATTCTTCTATCAATGGATGCTTAGGTTGTTACTGTATCTTAGCTATTGTGGAAAATGCTGCAGTGACCATGGGAGTGCAGAAATCTCCTCAAGACAGCAATTTCATTTCTTTTGGATGTACACCCAGAAGTGGGATTGCTGGCTCATATGGTAGTTCTGCTTTTAATATTTTGAGGAACCTTTTTATGTTTTCCATACAGGCTGTATCGATGTACATTTCTGCCAAAAGTATACAAGGGTTCTCTTTCCTCTACATCCTGGTCAACACTTACCTCCTATCATTTTGATAAAAGCTTTTCCAAGAGGTATGAGTGATATCTCATGGTAGTTTTAATTTATATTATAAATGATTATAAGTGATGCCGAACACCTTTTATGTACCATATTTCCCCATGTATATGATGCTTCCATATATAAGACGCACCTCAATTTTGGGGCCTGAAATTTGAAAGAAAAAAATGTATTACATAAAGTTATTGAACTCAAGTTTTATTCATCATAAAATTCATACAACTCCTCATCACTGTCAAAACTCCCATCCATCAGCGTGTCCTCATCTGTGTCTGATGACGAATCACTGTCTTCTACAATAATCATAAAAACAAGTGTGAAAAAGCAGGAAATGTGAGTAAAAATATCTACAATCACCGTATAAGATGCACCCAGTTTTTAGACCCCAAATCTTTCAGAAAAGGATGTGTCTTATACATGGGGAAATATGGTACTTGTTGGCCATTTAGCAAACAACTTCTAAGGGATGTTATGACTATTTTAATAATGTTGGGTTTTACAGAAAAATTAAAGTTATATACCTGGCCCTGGCCAGCTGGCTCAGTGGTAGGGCATTAGCATGGAGTGTGGAAGTCCCTGGTTCGATTACCAGTCAGGGCACACAGGAGAAGCGACCATGGCTGCAGGAGGGGAAGAGAGAGAGAGATAGAAGGGGGTTAGGGGTGGAGAAGCAGATGGGTGCTTCTCCTGTGTGCCCTGACTAGGAATCGAACCCGGGACATCCACAGCCAGGCCAATACTCTACCCCTGAGCCAACCAGCCAGGGCCTACCATTTACTGTTAAATTGAGTTCTTAAAATAAAAGACATTTTTATACCCAACCTTTATTGAAATAAAATTTTATTGCATTGTTCACATTTTTCTGTATTTTAGCAGACTCTTGAATATTTGTCATGATCCAATTGGCAATTGCTGATACCTATGCCCATTGGTAGGTGAAAAATTATTCATTGCCCACCAAAGACAAATCACTGGGTTACTCATCAAGTTAAAAATAAAGATAATTAAAATAAATTTGCTTAATGTAGTAAAATTTATTATATTTTTATATAGCCTTTTTAAAAATTCTTCTTGAAAAATGTGGATTCCACAAAATATGAATTCCACTGATAGAACTTTTATTTGCATACAACTATAATTATACCAAACACACATTGTTCTGTTTATCAAAGTGTTTTTGGCATGGTCTCATAGATCATATCATGCTCTGTGTATAACTATGTTAGAGTTGCACTTAAAAAAACTGTATCTTGGCCTTGGCCTGTTGGCTCAGTGGTAAAGCATCGGCCTAGCATGTGGATGTCCTGGGTTTGATTCTGGTTAGAGCACACAGGAGAAGCAACCATCTGTTCCTACACCCCTCTCCCTTCTCTCTCTTTCTCTCTCTTCTCCTTCTCCCACAGCCATAGCTCAATTGGTTTAAGTGCATCTTCCCCAGTCGAGGAAGATGGCTCCATGAAACCTCCGACTCAGGTGCTAAAAATAGCTCGGTTGCAAGCATGGTCCCAAATGGGCAGAGCATCAGCCCCAGATGAGTGTTGCTGGGTGGATCCCTGTCAGGGTACATATTGATGTGTGTCTCTCTATCCTCCCTCCTCTCATTTGGAAAAAGAAGAAAAGAAAAAGGTGTATCTTTTTTCATAGTTCAGTTTAGTCTCTATCTTGAGCATATTTTTAATGCAATTATTCTTTTAACAAGCATCAAATCCATATTCTGTGCCTCCTGGGCTGCCCAAGGTTGACATAGTAACAGCTAATGTGGGAGGAGATTTGAGTGGCAAGGAGAGGATGCCCAGAGAGCTCAGAATCAGAAAAAGCCATGAGAAGTTAGGCTGGGTACTACAAAATAACATAGGAGGTGGCATTTTATGCAAATGCTAGATAAAAAAACAGCTGTGCTAACTTTGACAATGGTATTCATGGTTGAACTCTCATGGTTAAAGAGAAGAACCAGGCAATAATGAAGTAACGAGACCTGGACGTTCTGGGAATGACTTTGAAGGGGGGATTTAATTCCTTACTATATCAGTTCATAACTGCAAAAGAGATTCTCAGCTGTTTTTTCTCTCTCCTCTCATTCTTGACGCCTCAACTTCTCAGTCCACTTCAGACACTTGGCCTTCTAGTGTAAAGTTGAGAACTTATGAGGGAGGTATTGGAAACCATGATTGCTCTAAAGCAGGGGTCTCAAACTCACGGCCCGCCGAACAATTTTGTGCGGCCCGCAGACTAATCCATGAAGTTTGATTAGTCTGCGGGCCGCACAAAATTGGTGGGCGGGCCGCGAGTTTGAGACCCCTGCTCTAAAGAATATATGTAAAATCTTATAAAATTATATTCTATTAAACTAAGAAGTACACCAAAATGTCACAATTTATTATCTCTTGGCAAAAGAATTACAAGCATTTTTTTCTCTTGTCTCTTCTGTCTTTGCCAGATGCTCTACAATAAGCATGTATCACCTCTCAATCACAATACAAACATTATATACATGGGGGCAAGGAACCCTGCCAGCATGGATGACATAGCAATGGAGTACAAAGAACACCAGTGGTGAAAATAAATAGTTTCCCAGAAAATCTTTGTATTTCAAGCACTAATGGAACAGCAGTTAAACGGACATAGAAGGATGTTCGGTGTTTTACAGAAGTAAAATATTTGCTTCATCAAAGGAAACCAGTAATTATATTTAATATGCTTAATCCATGAACCATGTCACTATGACATTGTAAGTCTTAAAAATGAGGCAGTAGGAACCACAGTTAGGTTTGCTTTGCAAAATTGAGGGAAGTGTTCCAAGGAGAATGAGGTGGGAGAAGTTATGATGTTGCACCTTTAGAGAATTCCTTGGAGAATGCAATGCTAGGGTGAATGGAATCATATTAGTAGAGCCAGCAGGTTTGGGGTGGTTGGTGTGGATAGAGATCCCCCGGCAATGGAGAGCACCTTTCAAGAACTCCTTCAGGCCCTGGCCAGTTGGCTCAGTGGTAGAGCATCGGCCTGGTGTGCAGGAGTCCTGGGTTCGATTCCTGGCCAGGGCACACAGGAGAAGCTCCCATCTGCTTCTCCACCCCTCCCCCTCTCCTTCCTCTCTGTCTCTCTCTTCCCCTCCCGCAGCTGAGGCTCCATTGGAGCAAAGTTGGCCCAGGTGCTGAGGATGGCTCTGTGGCCTCTGCCTCAGGTGCTAGAATGGCTCTGATCACAACAGAGCAATGCCCCAGATGGGCAGAGCATCGCCCCCTGGTGGGCATGCTGGATGGATCCCGGTCGGGCGCATGCAGGAGTCTGTCTGACTGCCTCCCTGTTTCCAACTTCAGAAAAATACCAAAAAAAAAAAAAAGAACTTCTTCATCTTGTGTGCACATGATGAGCACAGGTCCCTGAGGCACTCCTCAGTGGCTGGCCACTGTGGACTATGGCTACCTCCCATTGTAATTAGATTGCTGCCTACCCTCTAGCGAGGGCAGAATATCCTAGTATTTGAAAATTAACGCAGAGACATTTGAACCCAATCTTTTTTTTTTTTTTTTTTTTTTTTTTGTATTTTTCTGAAGCTGGAAACGGGGAGAGACAGACAGACTCCCGCATGCGCCCGACCGGGATCCATCCGGCACGCCCACCAGGGGCGACGCTCTGCCCACCAGGGGGCGATGCTCTGCCCCTCTGGGGCATCGCTCTGTTGTGACCAGAGCCACCCCAGCTCCTGGGGCAGAGGCCAAGGAGCCATCCCCAGCGCCCAGGCCATCTTTGCTCCAGCGGAGCCTTGGCTGCCAGAGGGGAAGAGAGAGACAGAGAGGAAGGAGGGGGGGGGGGTGGAGAAGCAAATGGGCGCTTCTCCTATGTGCCCTGGCCGGGAATCGAACCCAGTGAACCCAATCTTAAAGGCAGATTGAACTGTATAAAATATTACACAGTTGTTTGCTTCAGGAACTCTTTGGCCTGTGTTTCTTTAAAGCTCTATTTTGTATTTTAAAGGAAAAATATCTTTGCCTTCAAGTAGATAGGAAGACTCAATACCATACTTACATGTAATCTGGACCAGTATTAAATGGAAATAAAATGTGAGTGACTCATATAATTGTAAAAATTTTAAGTGAAACTAGCATCAAAAATTCTTTAATGTCTTAAATTCTTTTATCCTAAAACAAAGTTAAAGTTGATGGCATGGAATGCTACCACTGAGAAATTAATTTGTTTGTTCTTTTTTTAAATATATTTTTCTTTTAGCAAGAACATTAAGTGCTTATGTTAAGCACTTCTACTTGTCTATATGTGAGTCTGTGAAAAGATGACTGGTTTGAACTTTTGTTCAGGGAAAACACAACAGAAACCAAATGATCTCAAATTTAAAGGCCAAGAAAAAGTAATCACTTACGTCAGGAACATAAACGACACTTCAGCTAAGAAAAGATTTATATATAACAACCAACTCATAGGACTTCAGCCCAGATGGCAAATCACACAGCCTCACTTCTCATGACAAGCAAATTACTTCATCAGAAAGTAATGTCTGTTCCTGTCATTCCAGGGCTTGTGCTTGATGGGAATTTAAAAGTTTGGGGTTATAGCATCCATCCACCCATAATATGTTAGAACTGAGATAGTCCTTAGAGAACCTGTAATCCAACTACCTCCTTCCCTTCTTTCCTTTCCTATCCTGTCTTTTCTTCCCTCCTCCCTCCCTCCCTCCCTCCCTCCCCCTCCCTCCCCCTCTCTCCCTCTCTCCCTCCTTCTCTCCCTCCCTTTCTCCCTCCCCCTCCCTCCCCCCCTCCCCCTCCCCTCCCTCCCTCCCTCCCTCCCTCCCTCTCTCCCTCCCTCCCTCCCTCCCTCCCTCCCTCCCTCCCTCCCTCCCTCCCTCCCTCCCTCCTTCCTTCCTTCCTTCCTTCCTTCCTTCCTTCCTTCCTTCCTTCCTTCCTTCCTTCCTTCCTTCCTTCCTTCCTTCCTTCCTTCCTTCCATGAGGAATATCAGAAAGAGAGAAAACTTGAAAATTTCCCTATGTCACACAGGAAGCCAATTTGCTAATTGCAGAATAGTTACTTAGATGCCTTAATTGTATTTATGACAACCCTTAAAGGCTATATCTTTTTCTTTTTCACCAAATCTCATTTTTCTTTGAACACTTCCATGATTAAAATACTGAGGTAATCACAGTGCATTCAGAGTGAACTTCTAATGTGCATTTTTCTTATTATAAACAAATTTGAGTGTCTTCCCATATGGTTAAAGACTTTATATCTTTTTTGTGCAGTATTTGTTCATTTCTCTAATATTTTCATTATTTGTCTTTTTTCCTCTCAATTTTTAAGAGCTCTGTATTTTAAAGATATCATTTTTTGTGATAAATATTACAAATACTTTTCTCAGTTTGTCATCATTTTATTTATTTTTAATTTTTATTAAAAGTTGACATGAAATACTATATTATGTGCATGACATGGTGATTCTACATGTATCTACCTGGGATCTGATCACCATGATGTCTGTTACCATATGTCATTGTACAAAGTTATCACGATATTATTTAGGGTATACCCTGTGTTATACACTACATCCCTGTGATTTATCTATTTTATAATTGTGAATTTGTTCCTCTTACTCCCCTACACCTTTTTCGCCCATCCCCCCACTCTCACCACTTTGACAACCATCACTTTGTTCTCTGTATCTATGACTCTGTTTTAGTTCTGTTTCTGAGGAAGCACTCCCAGATTTTTCTTTTATCACAAATGCTACATCTATTACAATGATCATATGACTTTTATCCATGGTTTTGTTAATGTGGTATATCACATTTATTGATTTTTGGATGTTGAAACATTCTTGCATCTATGGAATAAATCCCACTTGATCATGGCATATTGTTAAATTTGGTTTGCTAATATTTTGTTGAGAATTTTTGCATATATGTTCATCTGGGATATTGGCCTGTAATTTTCTTTTTTTGTAGTGTTTTTGTCTGATTTTGGTGTCAGGATAATACTGGCTTCATAGAATGAGTTTGGAAGTATTCCTCCCTCTTGAAAATTTCAGAATAGTTTCAGAAGAATAGTTATTAATTCTTCAATATTTTATAGAATTTCCTTGTTAAGTCATCTGGTCCTATACTTTTGTTGGGAGTTTTTTGATTACTGATTTAATTTTGTTACAAGTAATCTTTTTGTTTAGATGTTCTGTTTTTTCCTGACTCAATCTTGGAAGGTTGTTTTTCTAGAAATGTATCCATTTCATCCGGGTTGTTCAATTTATTGGTGTATAATTGTTCCTAGTATTCTTTTACGATCCTTTGTATTTCTGTGGTGTCAGTGGTAACTTTCTTTCATTTCAGGTTTTCTATGTTGGGCCCTTTCTCTTTTTTTTCTTGATGAGGCTGGCTAAAAGTTTATCAATTTTATTAATCTTATCCAAGAACCAGCTCTTAGTTTTATTGATTATTTCTATTGATTATTTTTGCTCTCTATTTTATTTCTTCTCTGATCTTTATGATTTTCTTCCTTCTAATTTTTGGTTTTGTCCTTTTTCTAGTTCCTTTAGACAAAAGCTTAGGTTAGTTGAGATTTTTCTTGTTTCTTGAGGTAGTCCTATATCACTATGAACTTCCCTCTTAGAATTGCTTTTACTGCAGTCCCTACATAGGTTTTGGTGTTGTGTTTCCATTTTCACTCGCCTCAAGAAATTTTTTTATTTTCTTTTTGATTTCTTCTTTGACCCATTGGTTGTGTAGTAGCACGATGTTTAGTCTCTGTGTGTCTGTGTTTTTTCCATTTCTTTTTCTTGTATTGATTTCTAGTTTTACATTGTTGTGGTTGAAAAAGATACTGTATATGATTTTGAATTTATTGAGATTTGTTTTGTGGCCTCACATGTCACCTATCCTGGAGAATGTTCCATGTGCTCTTGAAAAGAAATTATATTCTGTGTTTTTTGGATAAAATGTTCTGTAAATATCTAAGTCCATTTGATGTAATGTGTCACTTAACGCCAGTGTTTCCTTATTTTATTTTTGGGCTGGGTGATCTATTTATTGATGTAAATGAAGTATTAAAATCCTCTATTATTATTTTATAGTATCAATTTCTCCCTTCTTGTTATTAATATTTACTTAATATATTTAGGTGCTACTATCTTGGGTACATTAATACTTATGAATGTTATATTATCTTCTTGGATTCACCCCTTCATCATTATATAGTGTTCTTCTTTGTCCCTTTTTACAGTTTTTTTTTTGTATTTTTTTTTCTGAAGCTGGAAACGGGGAGAGACAGTCAGACTCCCGCATGCACCTGACTGGGATCCAACCGGCATGCCCACCAGGGGCGATGCTCTGCCCACCAGGGCAGATGCTCTGCCCCTCTGGGGCGTCACTCTGCCGCAACCAGAGCTACTCTAGCGCCTGGGGCAGAGGCCAAGGAGCCATCCCTAGCGCCCGGGCCATCTTTGCTCCAATGGAGCCTTGGCTGCGGGAGGGGAAGAGAGAGACAGAGGGGAAGGAGGGGTGGGGTGGAGAAGCAAATGGGCGCTTCTCCTATGTGCCCTGGCCGGGAATCGAACCCGGGTCCCCCGCACACCAGGCCGATGCTCTACCGCTGAGCCAACCGGCCAGGGCCCCTTTTTACAGTTTTTGTTGTAAAGTCTATTTTGTGTGACGTAAGTATTGCTACCCCAGCTTTCTTTCCATTTGTATTTGCACAGGATACGTTTTTTCTTTCACTTTTAGTGCTGTATGTGTGTCTTTAGATTTGAAATGAGTTTCTTGAATGACTTCATCCTAATTAATTTCTATTTCCTGCCAAGACAGACCCACCTGGTCTTTCTGCAATATTTGTGATCATATACAACAGTTTTACTTTACTAATATTAAAGCAACCAAGACAAAATGAATGAAGTTAAACATCTGAAAACGGCTTTTCCAGTTGCTATCATTTGATCACTTTCCATCAAGCAATTTATATATACTTCCTGCAGACATTTTATTTTTATTAATTTTGAGGATATCTTTAGAATGATAAAGGTATTTCTAATATTAAAAGGAATTCAATGGGACTGTAAAGTAGTACAACCATTATGGAGGAAAGTATGGTGGTTCCTCAAAAAATTGCAAATAGAACTACCTTATGACCCAGCAATCCCTCTACTGGGTATATACCCCAAAACCTCAGAAACACTGATACGTAAAGACACATGTAGCCCCATGTTCATTGCAGCACTGTTCACAGTGGCCAAGACATGGAAACAACCAAAAAGCCCTTCAATAGAAGACTGGATAAAGAAGATGTGGCACATATACACTATGGAATACTACTCAGCCATAAGAAATAATGACATCAGATCATTTACAGCAAAATGGTGGGATCTTGATAACATTATACGGAGTGAAATAAGTAAATCAGAAAAAACAAGAACTACATTATTCCATACATTGGTGGAACATAAAAATGAGACTAAGAGACATGGACAAGAGTGTGGTGGTTACCAGGGGTGGGGGGAGGGAGGACGCAGGAGGGTGGGAGGGAGAGAGTTAGGGGGAGGGGGAGGGGCACAGAGAAAACTAGATAGAGGGTGACGGAGGACAATCTGACTCTGGGCGAGGGGTATGCAACATAATTTAATGACAAGATAACCTAGACATGTTTTCTTTGAATATATGTACCCTAATTTATTAATGTCATCCCATTAACATTAATAAAAATTTATTTAAAAAAAAAGGAATTCAAGTTAATTATTCAAATATATTTTGGACAGCTTTCTGATCTGTTGTAATTGCAGCATTGATTTGTCTTTCTTTCTCTTCCTTTACCAAATGTAATAAAGAATTTGGTTTTGTGCTCCAAGAAGCTCTGTAGGTTTATGTATTTATCATTTAGCACTTTCGTATAATTTTGGCTGCCTAGTTTGACAGGTACACCGGTATTTTTATTTATTTCAAAAAACAGATGGTACTGAACTTTCTTAAATGTGTTTATTAGGTATAAATCTGCCTTTTCTAGGTTGGTCAGATTTCCTCAGTCATTCTTTAATGAATGATTTTGCACTGTTAAAACCTCTTGCACTCAATAAACAATCAGTACAGATATTGTTAAAACGTTAAGTTGGCTAACCACTTTCTTTTCTTCTTCTTTTGCCAAATAACAGTTATGTTTGTTGTTTTCTGTTAGCTCGGAGCTAAAATTCAGAAGGAAGCAATGCCAACAATCGTGATTAGCGGTTCCAAGAGAAGAGGCTGCTATTGTCAAACATTTCTTCCTTGCTCGGGAGAGACGGGAATTCAATCCTGTTTAACATGATCACCGTAATGATGCTTTCTTGGCTAATGAAAATTTTTACTTT
The DNA here is from genome assembly GCF_036850995.1 of Saccopteryx leptura. Taxonomy (NCBI): domain Eukaryota; kingdom Metazoa; phylum Chordata; class Mammalia; order Chiroptera; family Emballonuridae; genus Saccopteryx; species Saccopteryx leptura. The sequence continues at coordinate 30,333,728 of NC_089514.1, forward strand.
ATTTGGAACCAGAACATCTACCAATATTAGCAGGAGTCAGATATCTGTCTGGGTCCTAAGACAGAGGCTTGGATCAGCTTTGGTCCAGCAACATTATTACTTGTGCAGATGTTGACAACATAGTTAAAGCTGCTTGGCATTTATGAAAATCAAAATCCTTCCTAAATCAAGAGGTGAAGTCTTCACCTCTACAGATAATTTCTTTTGATTAGTTGTAACACTAATTTTGTGAACACGGTGGTGATTATCTTTGCTTATGGAAGACAAATCCCTATTGCGGAAAGATAAGAAATCTTTCCCCCTTTTGACTGTGAAACGAATGGGCTCTTATGTGGACTGTAGTTGCTCGGCTCCCTGTAATTTTTCCTAAAAGCTTCCAGGTTGTAAAATGCTGCTCAAACGGATAGCTTTTTTTTTCTCTGTGTACTTGCACATCAGGCAGATGTAGAAGCGATAGAAATGTGTCCTGTTTCATTTCTTATTTGTTTCAATAGATATAATAAATGATCCTATTTCTTTATTGCACAACTGGAGGAAGGGCTTCCTTGCTGTCATGCTTATGATATGTTAGTGCTGGAATTTTTAATTGAGATATATTGTAGCTGTTAAGAGCTTTGCTGCACTTTCTGTCTAACTTTGTCCCTGTCTTTGATATCTCTGCAGAGAAAGTCTGTGTCTGTTTCGAAGTGTCTAATCCAGTTTTATTAAAGTGGTTATGAAGTCACTGGATGATGAAGAGAGGTATAAAATTCAATTGTTTGGAAATGTAATTGTCTTTATTGGTTCTTTTCAGCTAGTAGCACATTTTTGTGTTATTCTTCAAAAAATATTAAATATTTCTGTAAATATTTCCTTGGGGACTTCACTTAGCATCTAATTTTCATTATTTTAAACCCTAATATTTTTAACAAAAATATTGCATTCACTGAAGTAGTGCATGCTATGCCCTGTTAACTAATTTATTCCCTCAGTTTTTACATAACAGTATTTCTTAAATAAGAGGTGCTTTCTCTACTTAATATCTAGAATTCAGTGAAGTTTACCTATATGGTATATTTATTAAAAATACGATCACTTTTGATTTGATTAGTCCAATTATATTTCATTTAGGTGAAAACTTTTGAATTAATTTATCTAAAAGTATGTTTTAGGCCAATATTCTATTGAAGTATTTCTGAGAAGTTAGGCTTCTTACATCCCATATGACTTAATATTCAGAATCTATAAACTTCATCAAACAATCGCAAAATTCTTTGCTGCTTTTTCTAACCCCCATGTCCCTTTCAAAAGGATTTTAGAAAGGGAGAAATAAATCAGAAAACTGGTAGGATGTTGTCTTTTCTCTGTAATAATGGTAATATTTTATTTTGAAAATAAAATTTCGGAGAGGATAAAGTAATATAAACCCAGTTACAATCATTGTATCTTTCAAAGTGAACTATATGGCTGTTTTATGATAAGTATATTGCAACATTAAGAATTTATATTTTTACTTGAGCCATAAAAAGAATGGTTAAATAATAATATTTTGGTGGATTGATAAACAAAATTTTCTGAGCTTAAATGTAGATATGCTTACACTGGTAAGCATTTTCAGGTAATCATTTATACTTGCCATTTTAATTGCTGAAGACTGACCAACGTGGGTCTTCCCTGCATGATTCAGAATGGTTTCAGGGGTTTCCCTGCACACCCCTCATGGCCAGCTTGCCCTTCCGCTGTGACGTCCTGCCTGCTGGCCCAGGGAAACACGGACTGTGTCCTAGCCCCCTTTCCCTAGATTTGATGTTAATAGTTGTATATGGAATAGTGAGACATGCCAGGCACAGTCTCGACTGCTTTGAGCAATTTCCTTCTGTTTCTTTAGCAAGAGTGGGTAAAGTAGGGGTGGGGAGGGAGGCATTTTATCAACAAGCTTTGTAAATTTCAAAGTACAACACTTCTGCAATCTCTCTTTAATAGATTTTTGGTAAGGATAACCACTGATCCGGGTTCTGACCTATAGATTGTGTGTGTGTGTGTGTGTGTGTGTGTGTGTGTGTGTGTGTGTGTGAGTGTATGAAATCCCATAAGACATCATAACATGTCCATATGCTTAATATTCACTTAGTTTACCCATCTACTTACAAATTTTATTATTTTCCATTTTGTCCTATATCTGCAAGATTTATCTAGCATCATGTCCTCTGTGTGAGGATCATTGTTCAGTATTTCCTTTAATGTAGTTTTACAGGTAATGAGTTCTTTAATTCATTTTAACCTGAAGATATTTTTACTTCAGCTTAATGCTGTATAGTATTTTCACTAGCATAGAAATCAATTCGTTTCTTTCAGTGCATTGAAGGTATCATTGAATTTTTTTTTCCTGATTATTACTCATTTGAAAATAGTATCTCTTTTTGGCAGCTTTTAAGACTGTCTTTTTATATGCGGTTTTGTAAAGTTTTGCTATAATATGTATGGTGGGTTACTTTGTGTTTTTCATGCTTGGACTTCTTAAATTCACGGATGATGTCTTTCATCAGTTTTGGAAAACTCACAGCCATTATTTTTTTCTTAAGTGAGAGGTGGGGGAATAAACAGACTCCTGCATGCTCCCCAACCAGGATCACCTAGCAGCCCCTGTCTGGGGCTGATTCTTGAATCAACCAAGCTATTTTAGCACCTGAGGCTGAGATTTTGGCAAGCAGGGACCATTTTATGCATTTTTCCCATATACACATATATACTACCACTCACCCTCTACCCCAAATTCTAACTCAGAGATGAAATGTAAATAAACACAATTATATATTTGCTCACTTGATATTATAAATTCCAGAGTAAATTAACTTAGAAAAATTGGTTTTATTCTGGATTAAAATAAAATATGGCAGAAGCTGGTTAGATTTAAGGAAGTAATGCTCTTTTGTTATTTTTTATTACTGCTGTTCTAGGTGTTTTAAACGTTTATCACCCCTTCCTCTCTCGCCCTGTGTCCACACTACACCTGTCTGGCATCTTTACTTTATGAGTCACTTATTGGTCAATTTGCCTATCCTGCCTTTGTTTCTTTTCAGTGGATTTACTCTTGTGCCTTAGGCTGAGCTAGAAATCCCAAATCCTGGCCACTTTCTGAGTCATGGCTGTTACTCATGAACCTGAGGACACTTAAGGTCACATGGACCAGATTGGGCCAATCAGATATTCTCTCCAGGAAGATAAGAATTAGGTTCTTATCCTTTTGGTAAGCAGAATTCAAAAATGACATGAAAGAGGCTGAAGTAGCCATAACCTCAACAGACATAAAACATCAATCTGTAGAGAAGGAGTGAGAAAATGGTACAGACACCATGAGATAAACAAAAGAGAAAGGCCGTACCACATCTGAGATGGAGCTTCCTGCTCATTTTCTGAACTTGTTTTTATTTTATTTTATTTTATTTTATTTTATTTTATTTTATTTTATTTTATTTTATTTTATTTTATTTTATTTTATTTTATTTTATTTTATTTTATTTTAGTGAGAGGAAGGGAGATAATGAGGCAGGCACGTGTATACACCCTAACTGGAATCCACCTGACAACCCTGTCTGGGGCTGAGTCTTGAGTACCGAGCTATTTTTAGTGCCTGAGGCTTTCATGCTCAAACCAACTGAGCCACTGGCTATGGGAGGGAAAGAGGAAGGAAAAGGGGAAAGGGAGGGGGAGAAAAGCAGATGATTGTTTCTTCTATGTGCCCTGACTGGGAATCGAACCTGGGATATCCATATGCCTGACTGATGCTCTATCCACTGAGCCATTGGCCAGGGCCAATGAGCTTGTTTTTGTTAACTGAGACACCGAACTGCACAAGGCATTGTGAGATATTTTTTAATATTTCCAATGAATTCCCCCCCCCCTTTTTGTTTTTGGCAAAGGCTAGCATAGGTAGATTTTGTTCTTTTGTAATTTAAATATGTCATCAGGGCAAGACCATTTCATGAAATTGCTTTTTGCGTATTTGGTTTATTTTTATGTTTATCTGCATGAATAATGCAGTTTATTGCATCTTTTTTGATCCCCAATTATATGAGATTTAAGGTACTTGGAACTACAGCAAATATAAAGCCATGTGACAGTAGGTTAGAATACTTAATGAAAAAGTGAATACTTTGAACTGGGGGGGGGGGTGGAGGAACAGGAATAAAACAAAATGCTTGAGTCAACAACTCATTGGGTTTCAGAAAATCCTTTTCAAACACATGCTATTATGTGATCCCCCCTCCCCCCGCCAGGGAAACTTAGTCCCAAATGAGACAATAAAACGCCTTTCAAATATCCCAATGAAATGAAGCATCATAACTCTATGCCGTCCTTGGTGAGACTGCATTGTTTGTGATTAACTACACAAAGAACTAAGTCACCGAGTTCATAATGGAATCAATCATCTTCTTGAAAGAGCACTTTCAGAATGTTCCACTAAGGGGTTTTAGAGATCTCTCTAAAGCTGAATTTTTCTGACTTGTGAAAATGTAATATAAAAAAAATAGCACATAATTGGGAGGTTTTATTTTATTTTAAATGGGTACAGAATAAGTCAGCTGTACTTTTATAAACACTGTTCTTGGCAATGATAGGATGCATGCAGCAACATTTAATGCCTGACAAAAAGCTGAAAATTTTGTGCTTTTAAGTAGCAATTTCAGAAAATGGTTCCTTTTTCCTTGTTTACCTGCCAAACCAGTGGTAATTAAACATCACTGAGCAGGGGCAATTCAACCTCAGAGTGTTTGATAAGTAAAATGTACAGGCCTTGTTTCACAGCCTGGCCTTGCTGGGCATCTCCAAACCCAGCACAAGTAGCACCATCTGCAGATCACTTTGTAGCTTCTGCCTGATGGCCACGGGCAGAGCACAGGCAGCAGCTGACCCTGACCTGCGCCTCTGGCGGGCCCCAGAGCCAGCGCATCCAGTGGACAGCTTCAGATCATGTTGAAGCACCACCCAACCACCTCCACAAGTGACACACTCAAAGGGCAGACTAAGCGGGAACCAGAGCTTTGCTAAAGTAGGTCCTGCTCTTTGGGGTGGGCCCCTACATAGCTGATTCTCCACGGAGATCAGTGGTCACAGCCAGTCCTTATAGCTGATGGGCCTAGAGGTAAATCTCTCCTATTGATGTGACAACAGCAATCAAGGCTCAACTACCACAGGAGGGTGTACACAGCCCACGGGGAGAGAGGGGATGCGCACCTGGAGTGCCCAGCTTGGGTGAACAGGGAGGCTGTGTCATTGGACCCTACAGAACACCTACTATATATGGCCATTCTACTGAGCCCGGGAGACATAAGAGCTCCACTTAATACATAGAAGCAAACACAGGGAGGCAGTCAAACTGAGGAGACAAAGAAACATGTCCCAAAGAAAGAACAGAACAAAACTCCAGAAAAAGAACTAAAATGAACTAATCAAAATATAGACAAGCAATCTACTAGATGCAGAGTTCAAAACACTGGTTATAAGTATACTCAATGGGCCCTGGTCGGTTGGCTTAGTGGTAGAGCATTGGCCTGGCATGTGGAAGTCCCTGGTTCAATTCCCAGTTAAGGCACACAGGAGAAGTGACCATCTGCTTCTCTACCCCTCCTCCTTTTCTCTCTATTTCTCTCTCTCTTTTCCCTGATCCCATAGCCATGGCTTGATTGATTCCAGCTAGATGGCCCTGGGTACTGCAAAGGCCTCAGGTGCTAAAAATAGCTAGGTTGCCGAGCAATGGAGCAATGCTCCAGATGGGCAGAGCATCACCCCATAGGGGGCTTGCCCCATGGATCTTGGTCAGGGAGCATGTGGGAGTGGGAGTCTGTCTCTCTGCCTCTTCTGCTTTCAATTAAAAAAAAAGGTATACTCAATGAACTTTGTGAAAACTTCAACAAAGAGATAGAAAACATAAAAAATGATGATAGAAAACATAAAAAAGAGCCAATCAAAAATGAAGACTATGCTAACTAAAATGAAGAATACATTACAGGGAATTAACAGTAATTAAGCTGAGATTCAAATCAGCAATTTGGAATATAAGGAAACAAAAGATACCCAGTCAGAACAGAAAAAAGAAAAAAGAATCCAAATATTGAAGATAGTATAAGGAACCTCTGGGACAGCTTCAAGCACACCAACATCTATATTGTGGAGGTTTCATCTGGCAACCATCAGTTTGTCCTCTGTATCTAAGAGATTGTTTCTGTTTTTATTTTGTCTTATAGATTCTGCATATAAGTGAAATCATATGGTATCTGTCTTTCCTTGTCTGACTTATTTCATTTAGCACAGTACGCTCTAGGTCAGGGGTCCCCAAACTTTTTACACAGGGGGCCAGTTCACTGTCCCTCAGACCATTGGAGGGCCAGACTATAAAAAAAACTATGAACAAATCCCTATGCACACTGCACAGATCTTATTTTAAAGTAAAAAAAACAAAACAGGAACAAATACAATATTTAAAATAAAGAACAAGTAAATTTAAATCAACCAACTGACCAGTATTTCAATGGGAACTATGCTCCTCTCACTGACCACCAATGAAAGAGGTGCCCCTTCCGGAAGTGCGGCGGGGGCTGGATAAATGGCCTCAGGGGGCTGCATGTGGCCCGTGGGCCATAATTTGGGGTCCCCTGCTCTAGGTCCATCTATGTTGTTGCAAATGGTTAGATTTTTCTTTCTTTTTTGTGGCTGAGTAATATTGTATATAGGTACTACCTCTTTATTCATTTGTCTGTTGATGGATACTTAGGTTGCTTCCGTATCTTGGCTAGTATAAATAATGCTACAGTGACCCTAGAGTGCACATATTTTTCCAAATTAGTATTTTGGATTTCTTCAGATAAATACTCAGAAGTGAAATTGCTGGATCATATGATAGTTCTATATTTATTGTTTGAGGAGCCTCCAAACTGTTTTTCATAGTGGCTGTACCAATTTACAGTCTCACCAACAGTGCATGAGGGATCCCTTTTCTTCACAGTCTTGCCAATGCTTGTTGTTTGTTGACTTCCTGAAGATAGCCATTCTAACAGGAGTGAGGTGGTTTTAATTTGCATTTCTATAATGATTAGTGATGTTGAGTATCTTTTTTTCTTTTTTTTAGTTTTAAGAGGTATCACTTGTGGGTGAGTGAGTGGGTGAGGGGGTTCTATGTCTGCTTGACTTCAGGATTTCTCCTTTTGCTGTTAATATCATGAATGTTTTTGAGTGGGAAAGTGGTGCAGGAACAAAGTGGACAGACCTGGTATGGAAAAGGACAGGGTATTCTGGTTCAGGACTTTGTCTTCATTCAAAGAAAAAAAAAATTTTTCTTTCAGAGATTTCCAAAGAAATCTAATGCAATCTTCATGCTTCCATAATAGCCCATTCCATTCCTTTTTGGGGGCATGGGGAACACTTGAAACATGTCTAAATCTGCCATGGGAGGTAGTAGATTCCCCTCATTCATTTCTTTAGAGGATGGTGGAGCTTAGTGTTTGTTCTGTTTTATTTATTTCACTTAACATAATAGTTTTCAGGTTTATCCATGTTGTTGCAAAAGGTAAGATTTCCTTCTTTTTCGTGGCCCCGTAGTATTCCATTGTGTATATGTACCACTGCTTTTTAATCCACTCGTCCACTGACGGACACTTGGACTGTTTCAAGATCTTCGCTATTGTGAACAATGCTGCCACAAACATGGGGGTGCATTTCTTTTTTTGAGTCAGTGATATGGTGTTCTTGGGATATATGCCTAAAAGTGGGATGGCTGGGTCAAAAGGCAGATTCATTTTTAATTTTTTGAGGAATCTCCATACTGTTTTCTATAGTGGCCGCACCAGTCTGCATTCCCACCAGCAGTGCAGGAGGGTTCCCCTTTCTCTACATTCTCGCCAGCACTTATTCTGTGTTGTTTTGTTGATGAGCTCCATTCTGACTGGTGTGAGGTGAGATATCTCATTGTGGTTTTAATTTGCATTTCTCTAATGATTAGTAATGTTGAACATTTTTTCATCTGTCTATTGGCCATCTGTATGTCCTTTTTGGAGAAGTGTCTATTCATTTCTTTTGCCCATTTTTTGATGGAATTGCTTGTCTTCCTGGTGTTGTTTTACAAGTTCTTTATAAATTTTGGTTATTAACCCCTTATCAGACGTATTGTCGAATATGTTCATCCATTGTGTGGTTTGTCTTTTTATTCTGTTCATATAGTCTTTAGATGTACAAAGCTTTTAGTTTGATATAGTCCCATTTCTTTATCCTGTCTTTTATTTCACTTGCCCGTGGATATACATCAGCAAATATATTGCTGCGAGAGATGTCGGTGAGCTTACTGCCTATGTTTTCTTCTAAGATGCTTATGGTTTTACGACTTACATTTAAGTCTTTTATCCATTTTGAGTTTATTTTTGTGGATAGTGTAAGTTGGTGGTCTAGTTTCATTTTTTGCAGATAGCTGTCCAATTTTCCCAACACCATTTGTTGAAGAGACTATCTTTACTCCACTGTATGCTCTTGCCTCCTTTGTCAAATATCAATTGTCCATAAAGGTGTGGGTTTATTTCTGGGTTCTATGTTCTGTTCCATTGATCTATATGTCTGTTCTTATGCCAGTACCAGGCTGTTTTGAGTACAATGGCCTTGTAATATAACTTGATATCAGGAAGTGTGATGCCTCCCACTTTATTTTTCTTTTTCAAGATTGCTGAGGCTATTCGACTTCTTTTTTGGTTCCATATATTTTTTGGAATATGTATTCTATATCTTTGAAGTATCTCATTGGTATTTTAATTGGTATTGCATTGAATTTATAGATTGCTTTGGGTAATGTAGACATTTTAATGATATCTATTCTTCCTATCCATGAACACGGTATATGCTTCCACTTGTTTGTATCATCCTTGATTTCTTTCTTTCTTTCTTTCTTTCTTTTTTTTTTTTTTTTTGTGACATAGACACAGAGAGGGACAGATAGGAATAGACAGGAAGGGAGAGAGATAAGAAACATCTATTCTTTGTTGTAGCACCTTAGTTGTTCATTGATTGCTTTCTCATATGTGCCTTGACTCAGGGGCTACAGCAGACTGAGTGACCCCTTGCTCAAGCCAGTGACATTGGGCTCAAGCTGGTGAGCCTTGCTTAAACTAGATGAGCCTACACTCAAGCTGCAACCTCGGGGTTTTGAAACTGGGTCCTCCGAGTACAATGCAAAGCTCTATCCACTGCTCCACCACCTGGTCAGGCTCTTTCTTGATTTCTTTTATCAATGTTTTATAATTTTCCGAGTCCAAGTCTTTAATCCCTTTGGTTAAATTTACTCATAAATACTTTATTTTTGTTGTTGTTGTTGCAATAGTGAAGGGGATTGTTTCCTTAATTTCTTTTTCTGACAGTTCATTATTGGTGTATAAAAATGCCTCTGATTTCTGTGTATTAATTTTATATCCTACCACCTTGCTGAATTCATTTATCAGGTCGAGTAGTTTTTTGACTGAGACTTTAGGGTTTTCTATATACAGTATCATATCATCTGCAAATAATGATAGTTTTACTTCTTCTGTTCCAATTTGGATACCTTCTATTTCTTCTTCTTGTCTGATTGCTGTGGCTAGGACTTCCAGTGCTATGTTGGATAAGAGTGGTGAAAGGGGTCACCCCTGCCTTGTTCCTAATTTTAAGGGGATTGCTTTTAATTTTTACCCATTGATTATGATGTTGGCTGTTGGTTCATCATACACAGACTTTATCATGTTGAGCTATGTTCCCTGTATTCCCACTTTGCTGGGAGTTTTGATCATAAATGGGTGCTAGATTTTATCAAATGCTTTTTCTGCATCTATTGAAATTATCATGCGTTTTTTTCCCTTCTTTTTGTTTACGTGATGAATCACATTGATTGATTTACAAATATTGTACCATCCTTGCCTCCCCAGAATAAATCCTACTTGTTCATGATGTATGATTTTTTTCATGTATTGCTGGATCCGGTTTGCTAATATTTTGTTGAGGATTTTAGCATCTAAATTCATCAGGGATATTGGCCTATAATTTTTTTTCTTTGTGTTGTCTTTGCCTGGTTTTGGAATCAGAATTATGATTGCTTCATAAAAGGAGCTTGAAAGTTTTCCTTCCTCTTGAATTTTTTGAAATAGCTTGAGAAGGATAGGAGTTAGTTCTTCTGTGAATATTTGGTAGAATTCACCTGTAAAACCATCCGGCCCAGGGCTTTTGTTTGTTGGAAATTTTTTTTTTTTTTTTACAGAGACAGAGAGTCAGAGAGAGGCACAGACAGGGACAGACAGACAGGAACAGAGAGATGAAAAGCATCAATCATTAGTTTTTCATTGCGCATTGTGACACCTTAGCTGTTCATTGATTGCTTTCTTTTTTTTATTTATTTTTTATTTTTTATTTTTTTTGTATTTTTCTGAAGCTGGAAACGGGGAGAGACAGTCAGACAGATTCCCGCATGCACCCGACCGGGATCCACCCGGCACGCCCACCAGGGGCGATGCTCTGCCCACCAGGGGGCGATGCTCTGCCCCTCCGGGGGGTCGCTGTGTTGCGACCAGAGCCACTCTAGCGCCTGGGGCAGAGGCCAAGGAGCCATCCCCAGCGCCTGAGCCATCTTTGCTCCAATGGAGCCTTGGCTGCGGGAGGGGAAGAGAGAGACAGAGAGGAAGGAGGGGGTGGGGGGTGGAGAAGCAAATGGGCACTTCTCCTATGTGCCCTGGCCGGGAATCGAACCCGGGTCCCCCGCACGCCAGGCCGACGCTCTACCGCTGAGCCAACCGGCCAGGGCTTTGATTGCTTTCTTATATGTGCCTTGACCATGGGCCTTCAGCAGACTGAGTAACCCCTTGCTCGAGCCAGCGACCTTGGGTCCAAGCTGGTGAGCTTTTGCTCAAACCAGATGAGCCTGTGGTCAAGCTGGCGACCTCAGGGTCTCGAACCTGGGTCCTCCGCATCCCAGTCTGACACTCTATCCACTGTGCCACCACCTGGTCAGGCTTTTGGGAGTTTTTTGATAACTGTTTTGATCTCATTTGTTGTAATTGGTCTGTTTAGATTTTCGGATTCTTCCAGATTAATTTTTGAAAGATAATGTGTTTTGAGGAATTTGTCCATTTCACCTAGGTTGTCTAATTTTTTGGCATATAGTTCTTCATAGTATTTTTTTTACAATATTTTGTATTTCTGTTGTTAGTTGTTATTTCTCTACTCTTATTTCTAATTTTATATATTTGAATCCTCTCTCTTTTTCTCTTTATGGGCCTGGTTAAAGGTTTATCAATCTTGTTTGCTTTTTCAAAGAACCAGCTCTTGGTTTCATTGATCCTCTGTATTGTTTTTTTTAGCCTCTATGTTATATATATTTGCTCTGATCTTTATTATTTCCTTCCTTCTACTACCTCTGGGCTTTACTTGCTGTTCTTTTTCTATTTCTTTTAGATGCAGGGTCAAGTTGTTTATTTGAGCTTTTTCTACTTCTTAAGGAGTGCCTGTAATGCTATGAAATTCCCTCTCAGTACTGCTTTTGCTGTGTCCCATAAATTTTGAGTTGTTGTATGCTCATTATCATTAGTTTCTAGGAATTTTAAAATTTCTTCTTTGATCTCTTTGTTAACCTATTCGTTATTTAATAACATGCTATTTAGTTTCCATGTGTTGGAGTATTTTTCAGTTTTTCTGTTGTGGTTGATTTCTAGTTTCATGCCATTGTGATCAGAGAAAGTGCTTGATATGATTTCAATCTTCTTAAATTTGTTGAGACTGCTTTTGTGCCCTAACATATGGTCTATCCTAGAGAATGTACCATGAGCACTTGAAAAGAATGTATATTCTGTTGCTTTAGGGTAAAAGGTTCTGAAGATTTCTATTAAATCCAGTTAATCTAGTGTGTCCTTTAAGTCTGCTGTTTCTTCGTTAATTTTCTTTCTTGAGGATCTATCTAGTGATGTTAGTGGGGTATTGAAGTCCCCTACTATTATAGTATTGCTGTTGATCTCACCCTTACCCTTTATATCCAACAAAGTCTGTTTCATATATTTAGTTGCTCCTATATTAGGTGCGTAGATATTTATAATGGTTATATCTTCCTGTTGGATTGCTCCCTTTATCATTATGTAGTGACTTTCTTTATCGCTTACTATGGCCTTTGTTTTAAAGTCTATTTTTTCTGATATAAGTATTGCTACTTCATCTTTTTTTTCATTTCATTTAATATTTTTTCCCATCCTCTTACCTTCAGTCTATGTATATCTTTTGTTTTGAGGTGTGTCTCTTGTAGACAGCATATGTGTGGGTTCTGTTTTCTTATCCACACAGCTACCCTATATCTTTTGATTGGTTCATTTAATCCATTTACATTAAGGTTATTATTGATATGTAGTTGTTTATTGCCATTTTATTCTTTAAAGCTATATTCCTCTTTTACTATATTCTTTTTTCTTTTTGTTTTGTTTACAATAAGCCCCTTAACATTTTTTGCAGCATTGGTTTGGTTGTAATGAATTCCTTGAGTTTCTTTTTGTCTGGGAAGCTTTTTATTTCTCCTTCAATTTTAAATGATAGCCTTGCTGATAAAGAAGTCTTGGTTGTAGGCTCTTGTTCTGCATTACTTTGAATATTTCTTGCCATTCCCTTCTGGCCTCAAGTGTTTCTGTTGAGAAGTCAGATGTCATCCTTATGGGGGCTCCTCTGTAGGTGATAGCCTTTTTTTTCTCTATCGTCTTTTAATATTTTCTCTTTATCTCTTAGCTTTAGTATTTTAATTATGATGTGTCTTGGTGTAGATTTCTTTTGGTTTCTCTTTAATGGAGTTCTCTGTGCTTCTTGAACTTGTGTGATGTTTTCCTGAATTAATTTCGGGAAGTTTTCCGCTATGATTTTATTGAACAAGGTCTCTATTCCTTGTTCTTTTTCTTCTTCTTCAGAAACCCCTATGATGCAGATGTTGTTTATTTTTAGGTTGTCACAGAGCTCTCTTAGAGTTTCCTCAGATTTTTTAGCCTCTTTTCTTTATGCTACTCCGCTTCTGTATTTTCGTTTATCTTGTCTTCTATATCACTGATTCGATCCTCTGCTTCATCCAGCCTGTTTTTAATTCCTTCTTGTGTAGTTTTCATTTTTGATATTGTATTTGTCATTTCTGACTGGTTATTATTATTTTAATGTCCTCTTTGATGCTTGTTATCTTTTTATTTATGTGTTCATTGTGTCCATCCATTGTTGTTCTAAGATCTTTCAGCATTCTAATAATCATTATTTTAAACTCTACATCCAGTAGTTTGCTTATTTTCATCTCAGTCAGTTCATTTTTGGAGGTTTCTCTTGTTGGTTCATTTGGATTGCACTTCTCTCTCTTCTTATTTTGTCTGTGTATACCCTCCTCGTTTGGATGTGTTGTTTGTAGATCTGGCTAAGTCAAGGGTTGGTGTTGTCTGCCTCCAATTTTCAGTTGTGTTATTTCTAGGTCTTCTTGGGTTGGCATCAGCTGTTGTTTGTAATCCACTGTTGCATTTGACTTTTCTAGTAGAGCCTCTTTGAAGTCTTTGTTGAGTATCTTTTCATATGTCTCTATTGGCTATCTGTACGTTCTCTTTGGAGAAATATCTATTCAGGTCTTCTGCCCATTTTTAAATTAGATTATTATTATTTGATTTTTGATGTTGAGTTGTATGAGTTCTTTTTATATTTTGGACATTACTCCCCTTTTGGCTGTATCATTGGCAAGTATCTTTTTCCATTCAGCAGTTTGTTCTTTCATTTTGTTGATGGTTTCCTTTGCTATGAAATAAACTTTTTAGTTTGATGTAGTCCCATTTGTTTTTTTTCTTTTGTCTCCTTTGCCTGAGGAGACATCTAAATAATATTTCTAAGAGCAGTTTCAAAGTGTTTACTGCATATTATCTAGGCATTTTATGCTTTCGGATCTTATGTTTAAGTCTTTAATCTATTTTGAGTTTATTCTTGTATACAGTATAAGAATATGGTCTAGTTTCATTTCTTTGTATATATCTATCCAGTTCTCCCAGCACCATTTATTGAAGAGATTCTCTCATTTCCCCATGGTATATTCTTGCTTACCTTATCATAGATTAACTGACTATATAGGCATGGGTTTATTTCTGGGCTCTCTGTTCTCTGACATTGACATTTGTGTCTCTTTTTATGCTAGTACCATGCTGTTTGATTACTATAGCCTTGTAGTATAGTTTGACATCAAGAATTGTGATACCTCTAACTTTGTTCTTTCTCAAGATTGCTTTGGCTATTGGGTGGGGGTCTTTTTTCTCTCCTGCTCTTCTTGACTTCCACGACAGACTTAGCTTTGGGGAATTTGCTTAATCTTTCAAGTGAGAAGGATGATTTGGCAAGTTGCTCTTCCCCCATGCTTATACAGAATTTGGTAATGAAGCCTCAGAAGATGGGAAGGGAGAAGGTAAATTAAGATTTCTTTGTCAACTGTTTGGCTGGCCAGTGATTCTTAACACCCACCACACACCATAATCACTTGTAGAGCTTTTTAAGGTATGGAAGCCTGCTCCCTACTTCTCTGAAATTCTGATTGGGCTACTTTAGAATGAGGAGAAGAGCTGACCAACAGTATTGTATCAAACACTTCACAGATGGTTCTCATGAGCAGCCTGAAGTAAGACCTACATGTTAGTTTTTGGCAAGTGGAAAATACACATTCAAAACAGTTTTAGTATTTTGACAGATGCCTGTATTTATCCTTCTTTATGAGATCCTTCAATCTTCTTAAAACTTTCCATTAATAATTCATTCTAAGCCTGGTAGGTTTTGACTACTTATATTTTTGCTCTTAAAATGTACCTTAAACATAGTAGTTACCTGGTAAGCATTTTTAGTATTTGTTGAATGCATTCTTCAAATGTGATGTCAATATGGACAGATGTTATTGCTTTAATTTTAAAGTTAGTAAACCTGAAAGCTTGTAACTCATTTAAATTACTCAAAAAGTTACCAGAAATAGCCTTCAGTATCTTGTATTGAGGGGAATACTATAGTATTTAATGAATATCAGTTTACTTATCTCAACTAACAGGTCTCTATCAACCAAAATACTGATGACAGCATCTGCCATCTTACCCTTAAAGGCTACTTAAAGGGAAATTAAAAAGCCATCCACAAAACAAACTTTAATCCATAAGTTGTGTCAGGCCAGCTCTAAAGAACACCTCCAGAGGGGACCATCAGATGTTTGCTGAGTCTTATACCATCCTCTTTTTAAATAGCATAACACAAAATACTAAGGCAGTTGAGTAGTTTTAAAACAAATAAATAAAATTGAAGCATTTCAAATGGAATAAAAATAAGCATGGGTATGGTCCCATATTCCTTCTATTCCCATAGTTCCTACATTAACTTTGATTTCTATTTATAGCATTTCAACATTATACCTTAGAAAAATAGGTAGGTTGTCATTCCCCTTGTCTCTGTATAGAAAGTCTAATGAGAAAACTCAGTAATACTTTAAGTATGGACTTAATTAATCTTGCAAGTCAGCACCTGATATAGAGAAAAATCCATGTTATATTAATCTTGTCTGTGAGAGAAAAATGATGTAAAAAGTCTTCAGAAAGGTGATTCATATTCTCTGCTTTAAAGAGAATGTGAACTTTACTGAGGGTGTGGGGTCATATGCAATGTTAATTAATTTTGTAATTGTTGGTTTAATTATTTATGGTTAGGCTAAATGGAATTTGGGCTTACAAATTTGTAAGGCATTTCCTAAGGCTAGCTTCTAGATATCTATAAAAATCAGTCATCAAGGGGGCATTATCCCCACCAATTTAGGGACAATCCAAAGTTTATCATGGGACACAATGTTCTGCCGGTATTTTTGAGATGAGGACCAAACTGTGCTTTGAAATGAACCAAATTGTGTATTTTGGCTGTTCACAATTGTCCCAATTTGTGTTTTGTTTATTTATAAATATAAGTGCCCTCTACAAAGTAGTGATAGGTAATGGCTATAGGCCTCTTCTCCCTATTAAATGGCATGTTACAATGAAAGCAAAGTCCAGACCAGATTTTGTCACAGTACAAATATTTATTATCAGTGAGGCTAACAACAGGCTCCAGAGCAAAAATCTACGTTTTCTGAGAGCTCTGTGAGTTTGTTTTTTACTCCATTAAGTACTTCCTTAAGCACCTTGGCTGAGAGGTTCAACACAGCGTAAACTGATGATGTTTTAAAAAGGCTCAAGTGAACTTTTGATTGGCTGAAGCAACAGAACACTTCATTAAGGGATGGACGTGAGAGCAAATGGAAGTCTGGACCCACAGAGTTACTCCTAAGGTAGAGAGCTGGTAGACTTCACCATTACTCTGCCTTCAGGTGATGGCGAACATATCAGTACAGTATTTCAAGCCAACCCATATGTCTTAAAGATAGTCTGTTTCACCAGTGAAATACTAATTCTCTCATTTATCCTGTTTTACAAACTTGCTCATGAGCACCCATGTAGCAGTATGGGAAGCACTGATGGTAGTGGGTTAGGACTTCTGATGAGGGCATTTTGTAGGCCTGTTCTGTATCTCTGGTATGTGTATTTACGCTTAGAACACCTCAAAGGTCAACTATCCACAATTATGTGCTTAACTCATTCACCAGTATATCATGCTGTCCGTGGTTTTAAGCAAATTGCATTCACTATATCAACATACTAAGTTTCAGCAGCAGGCTTTAGAGTTCCCTTTAGATGTATATATAGTGTTGGCATTTACCTCAAAGTCTTCCCTCCTCTGTTGGAACCACCCGCAGAACATCAATAATGTGGTACTCCTGCGCAGTGCACTTTGCCTTTTCTCTACCCAGCAGAGGCTGAAGATTATCCTGCTATCATTGGTCACTTTCTCATCTTAATTTACCATGTGCTGTCATTTGAATGTTTGTGTCCCCTCAGAATATATATGTTGAAGTCCTAATCCCCCAAAGTGATGGTATTAGGAGGTGGGGACTTAGGGAGATGATTAAGTCATAAGGGCTGAGCCCACTGAATGAAATTAATGCCCTTTTTAAAAAATGCCAGTGACTTTTTTTTTGGTGTTTTTTTTTTTTTTTTGCCATGTAAAGTCACAGTGAGAAAACAACCACCAGTGAAGAAATAGTCCCTCACAAGTCACCGAATCTGCCAGTCCCCTAGTCTTGGACTACCCAGCTTCCAGAACTGTGAGAAATGAATTTCTGTTGTTTTTTCAGCCACCCATCTGTGGTATATTGTTATAGCATCTGAAAGAGACTAAGACACGATATTACGCTGGACAAAAGAGCTTACTTGCTGTTCTGCTGCCCAAAATGTCATTGGTTTTGTGTACCAAGATCAGCAATAAAACCTGAACAGGGTCTGACTGGGCAGTAGCACAGTGGACAGAGAGTCAGACTAGGACACAGACGACCCAGGTTCGAAACCCAAAAGTTGCTGCTTGAGCGCAGGCTCACCAGCTTGAACATGGGGTCACTGGTTTGAGCACGGGTTCATAGACATAACCCCATGGTCACTGGCTTGAAGCCCAAGGTCTCTGGCTTGAGCAACGGGTCACTCACTCTGCTGTAGCCCCCCCCCCCCGAGTCAAGGCATATATGAGAAAGCAACCAATGAAAACTAAGGTGCCACAACAAAGAACTGATGCTTCTCATCTCTCTCCCTTCCTGCCTGTCTGTCCCTGTCTGTCCTTCTCTCTCTCTCTCTGTCTCTGTCACATACACACACACAAAACCCCCAAAAAACAAAACACACATATACAAACAAAACCTGAAAAGGAAGATTTCCTTTTACAATCAGAAGCCTTGTCAGAAACCTGGAATAAGATATAAAGTTCTTACTCTTCACCTGTCAGAAGGTCCTTGGAGGCACCGGACTATAGGCAATCAATTAGCTACCAGTCCCTGGCAGTCAATCAGTCTTTTGGACAAAAAGATATACTTCCTGGACTCAATCCAATGCCTACCCCAACTTCTTGGCAAATGACTCAAAACTACCATACTGCTGTCTTATTCTGTTTTCAAACTGCAGCCTGCCATGCAAATTTTCATTCAAATATAACAACTGTTATTTTCTTTTAAATTTTTACCAAAAACAATATAAGTAAAGGCATGAATGGAAGGTAGGTGGAAAAGCATTTCTACAATGGGGAGGGTACCCAATCCCTGTCACCCACGACTCTTCCTGGATTCCTAATTCCTCCTGTTTCCATTGCTTCATTTGTAACCAGTTCCTCTCCTGGAGAAGGTTTTGTTAGCATGCTTTCTACCCCCAGGGAAGAGTGGGTCAGAACATCAACAGTCAGAGCTAACTTGAAGACTTTCTCTTACAGGAACAAGACATTTACCGAATTCAGAAAGTACCCTGCAAAAATAAAGCACAGACCAATCCCATTATACTTTAGCTAGTTTGCCTGAGCTCCCAAACAGAAATGGATATAAGCTTGAGTCATGAAATATATAAAAACAATCTGTGCTTGTAACCCAAGTAGTTTCTGTTTGCTAAGTTGGAAACTAATATGGGTTATTTTTTTAAGAAATTGCTTAATATATCCTTACGTTTTTATTACTTTCTTTTTCTATTTTTTTTTTTACAAATGCAATCAAACACCTTGTTATGTAAATATACTGATCTATTTCTGTGTCCAACCAGTCAACTTTTAAAACTATTTTTACTTGTTTTATGGTTGTAAAGGAATATATAATCTGAGAAGAGAATTTAAAAACTTTAAAGAAGCATAAAGAAGAAAATAAAAAGTCTCTTATAATGGCTAACCTTTACATTCTAATTTATTATTTATTCATTAAATTCTTTCATTTTTTTAAAAAAGAATCATAGTCTCTATATTATATAATAATGTAATACACACCTGTATTTATATGTTCATATGTTCATATTTATAAGCATAGTAGCTTAATATGTCAAACACTATTTGATATGTCCTTTCTCATACTCTACACTTATCCAGTGACTTTTCCCTATTTAGGGATTATCAACAAAAGAACCAGAGTAGGCCTGACCTGTGGTGGCGCAGTGGATAAAGTGTCGACCTGGAAATGCTGAGGTCGCTGGTTCAAAACCCTGGGCTTGCCTGGTCAAGGTACATATGGGAGTTGATGCTTCCAGCTCCTCTCCCCTTCTCTCTCTCTGTCTCTCCTCTCTTTCTCTCTCTCTCTCTTTCTTTTTCTCCCTGTCTCTCTCTCTCCCCTCTAAAATGAATGAATAAATAAAATTTTTAAAAAAAGAACCAGAGTAAAAAAATGCTTTTTAATTCATGAACACAAGGACCTTGGAAAAGTCATGTCAGATATTAGAAGCTTCTTCTCCTGCCATGCCTTTATGGTCAATTGATATTTGACAAAGGAGGTAAGAGCATACAATGGAGTATAGACTGTCTCATTAATAAATGGCGTTGGGAAAATTGGACAGGTACATGCCAATGAAACTAAACCACCAACTTATACCATTCATGAAAATAAACTCAAAATGGATAAAAGACTTAAATGTGAGTTGCAAAACCATAAGCATCTCAGAAGAAAACATAGGCAGTATACTCTCCAATATCTCTTGTAGCAATATTTTTGCTGATTTATCTCCATGGGCGAGTGAAATAAAGAACAGGATGAACAAATGGGACTATATGGAAATAAAAAGCTTTTGCATAGCAAAAGACACCATTAACAAAATAAAAAGACAACCCACACAATATGTCTGATAAGGGATTAGTAACCAGAATTTATAAAGAACTTATAAAACTCAACACCAGGAAGGTAAACAATCCAATTAAAAATAGGCAAAGGATATCAATCTATGGGATGCAGCAAAAGCAGTGATAAGAGAGAAGTTCATATCACTTCAGGCCTATATGAACAAACAGGAGAGAGCCCAAGTGAACCACTTAACTTCACACCTTAAGGAACTAGAAAAAGAAGAACAAAGACAATCCAAAACCAGCCGAAGAAAGGAGATAATAAAAATCAGAGCAGAAATAAATGAATTAGAGAACAGAAAAACTATAGAAAAAATTAATAGAACAAGGAGCTGGTTCTTTGAAAAGATCAACAAAATTGACAAACCCTTGGCAAGACTTACCAAGGAAAAAAGAGAAAGAACTCATATAAACAAAATCCAAAATGAAAGAGGAGAAATCACCACGGACACCATAGATATACAAAGAATTATTGTAGAATACTATGAAAAACTTTATGCCACTAAATTCAACAACCTAGAAGAAATGGATAAATTCCTAGAACAATACAACCTTCCTAGACTGAGTCAAGAAGAAGCAGAAAGCCTAAACAGACTTATTAGTAGAGAAGAAATAAAAAAAAAGCCATTAAAAACCTCCCCAAAATAAAAGTCCAGGCCCTGACGGCTATACCAGTGAATTTTATCAAACATTCAAAGAAGACTTGGTTCCTATTCTACTGAAAGTCTTCCAAAAAATTGAAGAAGAAGCAATACTTCCAAACACATTTTATGAGGCCAACATAACCCTCATACCAAAACCAGGCAAGGATGGCACAAAAAAAGAAAACTATAGACCAATATCACTAATGAATACAGATGCTAAAATACTAAACAAAATACTAGCAAATCGAATACAACAACATATTAAAAAAATAATACATCATGATCAAGTGGGATTCATCCCAGAATCGCAAGGATGGTTCAACATAAGTAAAACGGTTAACGTAACACACCATATCAACAAAACAAAGAACAAAAACCACATGATCTTATCAATAGACGCAGAAAAGGCTTTTGATAAAATGCAACACAATTTTATGTTTAAGACTCTCAACAAAATGGGTATAGAAGGAAAATATCTCGACATGATAAAGGCCATATATGATAAACCATCAGCTAACATCATATTAAATGGCACTAAACTGAAGGCTTTCCCCCTTAAATCAGGAACAAGACAGGGTTGTCCACTCTTTCCACTCTTATTTAATGTGGTACTAGAGGTTCTAGCCAGAGCAATCAGACAAGACAAAGAAATAAAAGGCATCCATATCGGAAAGGAAGAAGTAAAAGTATCACTTTTTGCAGATGATATGATCCTATACATCGAAAACCCCACAGAATCCACAAAAAGACTACTAGAAACAATAAGCCAATACAGTAAGGTCGCAGGATACAAAATTAACATACAGAAGTCAATAGCCTTTCTATATGCCAACAATGAAACAATTGAGAACGAACCCAAAAGAATAATCCCCTTCATGATTGCAACAAAAAAAATAAAATACTTAGGAATAAACATAACAAAGAATGTAAAGGACTTATATAATGAAAACTATAAACCATTGTTAAGGGAAATCAAAAAAGACATAATGAGATGGAAGAATATACCTTGTTCTTGGTTAGGAAGAATAAATATAATCAAGATGGCTATATTACCCAAAGCAATAAACAAATTTAATGCAATTCCCATCAAAATTCCAAAGACTTTTTTTTTTAAAGAAATAGAGCAAAAAATCATCAGATTTATATGGAACTATAAAAAACCCCGAATAGCCAAAGCAATCCTAAAGAAAAAGAATGAAGCTAGGGGCATTACAATACCTGACTTCAAACTCTATTATAGGGCCACGACAATCAAAACAGCATGGTATTGGCAGAAAAATAGACACTCAGACCAATGGAACAGAATAGAAAGTCCAGAAATAAAACCACATATATATAGTCAAATAATTTTTGATAAATGGGCCAACAACACACAATGGAGAAAAGAAAGCCTCTTTAATAAATGGTGCTGGGAAAACTGGAAAGCCACATGCAAAAGAATGAAACTGGACTACCTGCTTGTCCCCCTGTACTAAAATTAACTCAAAATGGATCAAAGATCTAAACATAAGACCTGAAACAATTAAGTACATAGAAGAAGACATGGGTACTCAACTCATGGACCTGGGTTTTAAAGAGCATTTTATGAATTTGACTCCACAGGCAAGAGAAGTGAAGGCAAAAATTAATGAATGGGACTACATCAGACTAAGAAGTTTTTGCTCAGCAAGAGAAACTGATAACAAAATAAACAGAAAGCCAACTAAATGGGAAATGATATTTTCAAACAACAGCTCAGATAAGGGCCTAATATCCAAAATATACAAAGAACTCATAAAACTCAACAACAAACAAACAAACAATCCAATAAAAAAATGGGAAGAGGATATGAACAGACACTTCTCCCAGGAAGAAATACAAATGGCCAACAGATATATGAAAAGATGCTCATTTTCTTTAGCTATTAGAGAAATGCAAATCAAAACTGCAATGAGATACCACCTCACACCTGTTAGATTAGCTATTATTAGCAAGACAGGTAATAGCAAATGTTGGAGAGGCTGTGGAGAAAAAGGAACCCTCATTCACTGTTGGTGGGAATGTAAAGTAGTACAACCATTATGGAAGAAAGTATGGTGGTTCCTCAAAAAACTGAAAATAGAACTACCTTATGACCCAGCAATCCCTCTACTGGGTATATACCCCAAAAACTCAGAAACATTGATACGTAAAGACACATGCAGCCCCATGTTTATTGCAGCATTGTTCACAGTGGCCAGGACATGGAAACAACCAAAAAGCCCGTCAATAGATGACTGGATAAAGAAGATGTGGCACATATACACTATGGAATACTACTCAGCCATAAGAAATGATGACATCGGATCATTTACAGCAAAATGGTGGGATCTTGATAACATGATACGAAGTGAAATAAGTAAATCAGAAAAAACCAGGAACTGCATTATTCCATACGTAGGTGGGACATAAAAGTGAAACTAAGAGACATTGATAAGAGTGTGGTGGTTATGGGGGGGAGGGGGAAAGGGAGAGGGAAAGGGGGAGGGGGAGGGGCACAAAGAAAACTAGATAGAAGGTGACAGAGGACAATCTGACTTTGGGTGATGGGTATGCAACATAATTGAATGACAAGATAACCTGGACTTGTTATCTTTGAATATATGTATACTGATGTATTGATGTCGCCCCATTAAAAAAATAAAATTATAAAAAAAAAATAGGCAAAGGAACTGAACAGACACTTCTGCAAAGAGGACATACAGATGGCCAATAGGCATACGAAAAATGTTCAACATCACTAATTGTTAGAGAAATGAAAATTAAAACCATAATGAAACATCACCTCACTCCTATCAAAATGGCTCTCATTAACAAATCAACACACAACAAATGCTTGTGAGGGTGTGGAGATAAGCAAACACTCCTGCACAGCTGGTGGGAATACAGATTCGTGGAGTCTGTGGGAAGCAGTATGGCGTTGCCTCAAAAAATTAAAAATTGAACTGCCTTTTGACCCAGCTATCCCACTTTTAGGAATATAGCCTAAGAATCCCAAAACACTGATTCAAAAGAAGAAATGCACCCTTATGTTTATTGCAGCATTGTTCACAATAGCCAAGATATGGAAACAGTCCAAGTGTTCGACAGTGAATGAGTCAATAAAGAAGCTGTGGTACATATACACAATGGAATACTACGTGGCAGTGAAAAAGAAAGAAATCCTACCTTTTGCTATGGCATGGATGGACCTGGAGACTATTATACTGAGTGAAATAAGCCAGGTTGAGAAAGACAAATATCACATGATCTCACTTATATGTGGAATCTAATGAAGACAGTGAACTGAGGAACAGAATAGAGACAGAGGCAGGGTCACAGGAAGCAGAGAGACAGCTGTCAGAGGGAAGGGGGATGAAGGGATGGTATCAGAAAAAGTGAAGGGATTAGTGAAATTATATATATGTACCACATAGATACAGATAACAGGACAACAAATCCCAGAGCAAAGGTGGAGAGCAAGTCAGAGGGATGGGGGCAAAGGGGATGTAATGGGAATCATGTTGTTGGGGGGGGGGTGAGGGTGTTCTATTGAGTAGGATACTTGAATCTATGTTAACACAATAAATTAAAATTTTAATAAAAAATAAAATTTAATTTGATTTAATTTAAAAAAATAAATAAAATTATCTGTCAACAAAATAAAATTTCTACATTAGGCAGAAGAGAGGTGTGAGCCAAAAATAATCAGAGATAAATATTTATAGAACTATACATGGAGAAATATAAATATGAAAATATGTATAATTGTGATATATATAAGGTATGACTTAAATTGTATAGATATAAAATTTAGGATATAAATACATTTAAGAGATATTCTAATTTCATATATATATAAAGTATTACCATCATATAGTCCATAAGCCTTGATATGATATATTGGTATTGATATCAATATATCATAAATCACATAGATACCATATCTATAGCTATATCGTACCAAAGCTTATGGATTATATGACTATGAATTTGAATCTTTTTTTTTTTCTGAGAGAGAGAGACAGACAGGAAAGGAGAGAGATGAGAAGCATCAACTTATAGTTAGGTCCCTTTAGTTGTTCACTGATTGCTTCTCATATGTGCCTTGACCTGAGGGGGGGCTCCAGTCAAGGTAGTGATGTTGGTTCTTGGACTGCTCAGCACCATTCCCTGTCCAGTTTCCTTCAGGGCAACCTGAATTCCTTTGGGGAATTAGCCATTCCCATTGGGTACAGAATGTGGGGAAGTTATTCAGATGCCTTATTCTGACTTAATTGAGGGGTAGGCACGTGACCCAAGTTAGACCAATTAGAATTGTGATTTGAGTAGAGTTGTTGAAATGGCTGAAGTTTATTCATTCCGGCTCTCGTACCCAATCCTGATGCTCCCTGTGGTTTTTATGTCTTAACCCTGTGTTCTTAGCCTAGTTCTCCAGCTTTCTCATCAGATTTATAAGCTTCTGACAATTCCAGTATTCTCCATTGGGAACCAGCATAGTATTAAAAATATGAATAGGTTTGAGATTGAATCCCAGTTCTAAAACTTTCCACTTTGGGTTTATGTCTATAAAATGGCAATTTTAATGCCTCTTACTTCACGGTGCTGTTTTGAGAGTTAAATGGAGGTGATATATGAAAAGCCTTAAAATAGTATCTGCCATGCTTTAGGTATTCAGTACATTTGAGCTAATAATATTAATTTAACCGCAGTGGGTTTCTGGGCCTTACCGATACATAACTCCATCACAGTGATACAATAGTAATGCTTAATTAAAAAAAAAATTATAATGTTTTGGTTTCAGATATACAGCTTAGTGGTTAGACAATCATATGCTTTACATAGTGTTTGCCTTGATATTTCCAGTACCCACCTGGCACCATACACAATTATTGCAATATTATTGACTATATTTCCTATGCTTTACTGGTAATGCCTAATTTTTAAGTCAATTTGCTTTCTGTATTGTGAGGAGCCACAACTTTCAGCTCTCTCAGGCCTTTAGCAAAAGTTAACCTCATTACCCGACAACCTCATTAGCAGTGTTTGGCGACTGAAGTAGGTGTAGTTCATCCACAGGTGAAGCTATGCAGAAAGAAGGCAGTGATCACGAGAAACGAAATGAGTGAATATCAGAAATTGAGACATAAAGGTAGCAGGTGATCACAGGCAACCTCCGCCCACCCCTTACCCCCTGCCCCCTGCCCACCACCACAAACTGGAATCCTCAGGAATCTGGAGGAGGGTCGAAGATTTCTTTCTACATCAGAAACTGGAAGACTTGGGAAAATTGTACTTATATTAAGTTTTGTTATCTTCCTTTTCTCTCCATGGCATTCAATAGTCTTCAAAACATCAGGTTGGCTCAGCAGTAGAGCGTTGGCCTGGCATGCAGAAGTCCTGGGTTCAATTCCCGGCCAGAGCACACAGGAGAAGCGCTCATCTGCTTCTCCACCCCTCCCCCCTCCTTCCTCTCTGTCTCTTCCCCTCCCACAGCCAAGGCTCTATTGGAGCAAAGATGGCCCGGGCGCTGAGGATGGCTCTGTGGCCTCTGCCTCAGGCGCTAGAATGGCTCTGGATGCAACAGAGCATCGCCCCCTGGTGGGCATGCCGGTGGATCCCGGTCGGGCGCATGCAGGAGTCTGTCTGACTGTCTCCTCATTTCCAGATATGGAAAAAACACTCCCCAAAAAACATCAGGTTAACGGCAATGAGAAGCTCATCCCCCTTTCATTGTGCACAATAGAACTCTCTCCCACCGAGCGCTGATGAATCTGCGGGATGTTACTGAGGACTGGGGCAGGTGTGGTGGTGGGTGGGAATCCTCAGGGTGGGTGACATCTCACAGGACAGCTTTCACCATCTCACCCGCACCGCGGCCTCCTTCCTGTCATCATCCTGGCCTCTCTTCTGCAAGGCACAGAAGGATCCACATCGCTCTCTCTCTCCATTATAAAGAGCAGCTTATCCTTCCTCTGAAGACTTACAGCCAAACAGCATCCTTATTTTCAGAGGAAGGGTTGAGAATTTTCCTTTCATCTTGAGCCCTAATCAAAATGTCTTTTCTCAACTAAAACATTCATTTTGGATCCAGCTGCAATTCATAGATGTGACTTGTTACATCTATTCATAGATGTGTAAAATGTTATTGACTTTATTGGGATGACATTGGTTAATAAAATTATATAGGTTTCAGGTGTACAAGTCTATAGTTCATCATCTGTAAATAGCACTGAGTGTGCACCACCCAAGTCAAGTCTCCTTCCTCCACCATTTATGCCCTTTACCTTCTTCTGCCTCCCCCACCTCTTTCCTTCTTGCAGTCCCCACACTGTTGTGTCTGTGAGGTTTTTTTCTTTGCATAATCACATTTTTCACCCAGACCCCCAGTGTACCTGTGATCCAGGTGAGCCTAGGCCTCATCAGACAGTGAGACAAAGGTAGTCTACATTTACAATTACCCTTGACGCTCACCAGCCTCACCACCTCCAACAGTGTGGCCTGAGACACTTTTCAGAGTTCCCTTTCAGGATGGCATGTCAGAGGACTTCTAGGACTCCCACTGGATCATCTGGCTGCTGCTCCTGCTGCTCCTGGATCGTCTCGGCTGTGCTGGGGTACCGTGTCACTCCGGGGGAGAAGAGAAATGGGGAGGGCTGTCAGATACGCGTCCCACTTAGCATCTCCACACCAAAGCGCCTGAGCTGGAACTGACGGTGTGAAGGTCCCCACACGACTGCCTGCACAGGGGCTGCTCTGAGGATCCAGAATTGTCCTCAGCCTCACCTCCGCCTCAAGCCCGCACCAGGCAGATGGGGTATATGTCTTCAAGTATAAATCAGGCCTAGCCCAGCTCTGTCTGAGGCCGTCACTGGCATGCCTCTGTCTTCAGGTGTGTATCCGGGGCATAGCTGTTGTCTTGTTCAGGGAATAAGTCATATAATCAAAGAGTTTGAATGAGGAACTTTGTGGGCTTGAGCTTTCTTTTCTTCATGAGTTTTCCCATGGGAATAGTAGAAATTTATATTCTGTGCCTCACAAAACTTTGATCTATAATTTTTAAATAATAGAACAAATGTATGGTACTTTCCTGTTTCAGAGGACTTTCAGATCTATTACCGTAAAAAAATCTTTTTAGAACACTTGAGTTAGGTAACTTATAAGTTTTGTTCATTTTTGCAGATGAAGAAAACTTTCTAAGGTTAAGAGATTATGCGTGATGTCCTTTTTAGCATGTTGACTGAAGATTTGAGCTAGATATAATCTGAGAGCAGTACTGGTTCTCATTCTTGTGATCATTGTTAATGTGAATGTCCTCTCTCTCTCTCTCTCTCTCTCTCTCTCTCTCTCTCACACACACACACACACACACACACACACACACACACACACACACACACCACTCTGGGCAGCTTCTGTAATATTGTCACCCTCATCCTTTTTTTAAAGAGTACACCCCAAAACCAGTTTTAGAATTTGATATTTGAAACAGAAT
This sequence comes from Saccopteryx leptura, assembly GCF_036850995.1. Taxonomy (NCBI): domain Eukaryota; kingdom Metazoa; phylum Chordata; class Mammalia; order Chiroptera; family Emballonuridae; genus Saccopteryx; species Saccopteryx leptura. The sequence goes on from NC_089514.1 coordinate 30,361,568, forward strand.
CCCTTGGTTCAATTGTAAACACTTAGAGTCTTGGTTTCTGCCCAGAATTTAGGGTGGGCATCAGTCTTCTCACATTTTATAAGCTCTATGTGTCCACTTACAGGATTCCCAAGGGATTTGTGCGACAGCTCAGTATGGTGTCTATGCCAGGGTTTCAGATCAGAAGCCAGTTCTGACTATCGGTGATTGGAAGCTGGATTCTGGTTATAATTTTTTTTTTCTGGAAGATCATGACCTGGAGGTTGTTACAAGCATATTGTTACTTAACAGAATGTGAAATAATTGCCTTTTGAATGGGTTTACTCACAGATAAAAAGGAGACAATTCCTGAATGGCTTATATAAATTTACTTGAGAGAACTGACATTTATATGCCGTTTTGGCAAACAGGGTAATTTGAAAAAAGGGCTTGGTGTCTGCTGGGAGTTGAGTGGTGTAAAGGCAAATGGGAATCCAGCACAAGTTAGCAGAGAGCTAATGCAAAAAGGGTGCGAAAGAACCAAGAATTGTACATCTTTTTCACTTTTGTTGATTGTAGAAATGAAATAAAAAAAGAATAAGATTGAAATTCAAGAATTTTAAGGCTGAAGGCTCAGTAGAGATCTCTCAGCCCTCTTATATTACAACTGAATCACAGAGACCCAGAGAGACAAAGAGGGGTCCAGACTATAGAGCTCTTCAGTGGCGGTACCAGCTTCAGCCCAGTGCGGATGGCATGTCACAGGCTATACAGGAAATGGAGAGGGCGTGTCACTTCCAGGGGAGGATATAGATGACCAGTTTTTGCATCACCAAAAACGGGGAAAATAATTGGCGAACATTTTGAAAGATCCTAAGAGGTCATTTAGTTCTATTTCTACCATTTCCCAAAGGTTTATTGCTTTCTATAATTGTTTAATTAAGTCTTTTCCTTTGAGATTATTGTAGTTTCATGTGCAGTTATAAGAAATACTACAGAGAGAGTCTGTGTATCCTTTGCCTAATTTCCCCCAATGGTACAATATCACAACTGGGATATTGACACTGGCACAGTGAGGACAAAGAACAGTCTCATCACCACAAAGATCGCCCTTTTACATCACATGCCCACCTACCCACCCACCACTACCCCATTCTCTGCCACTAATCCCTGGCAGCCACTACGCTAGTCTTCATCTATACAACTTTGTCATTTCAAGAATGTTATATAAATATCCATAGAACTAAATCTTTTGGTATTCATTTTTTTCTCTCAGTATAATTCTCTCAAAAGTCACACAAGTTGTGTGTATCAATAATTTGTCTTTTTTTATTGGTGAATAATATTCCAAAGTATAGATGCACCACAGTTTATTCGATTGTTGACTCATTGAAGGACATCTGTGTTGTGGCCAGTTTGAGTGTCAGATAGTGTTATAATTTTTGTTTTAATCATCACATGTGATTTAGAAAACTCCCAAGGAGAAGGAAAGACTGCCATATATTCCTATACTTAGGCTCTTTGCATTGTTTTTTCCATCCAGATGCTCCAAGTTTTCTTTCTTCACTATTTCTTTCTATTTAAAAGAAAACAACCAAAAAAACTTTAAACAGAGCAGTTCTGCTAGTGATGAATTGTTTTAGTTCTTCTTCATCTGAGAATGATTGTTTTGCTGGATATTGAATTCCTAGTTGACAGTATTTTCTTTTAGCAGTTGAAAAATATTGTCCTACTTTGTTTGGCCTCTATATTTCTATATTTTAAATCCACTGTGATTTGAATTTCTGTTTCTTATAGGCAATACGGTATTTCTCTCTGGCTATGTTTAAGGCTTCTTTTTCTATCTTTAGTTTCAAAAATTTAATTTTGATGTGTGTTAGTATAGATAGCTTTAAATTTATCCTATGTGGGGTTTGTTTAACTTTTTCAATTTGTGATTTTAGGTCTTTAACAGAATTTGGAAAGTTTTATCCATTATTTGTTTGAATACTCTTTCAGACCACCTCTTTCTTTCTCTCTCTCTCTCTCTTTCTTTTAATTATTTATTTATTTATTTTAGTGAGGAGAGAGAGAGAGAGAAAGAAAGGGGGAGGAACAAGAAGCATCAACTCCCATATGGGCCTTGACCAGGCAGGTCCAGGGTTTCAAACCGGCAACTGCATGCAGCATTCCAGGTTGACGCTTTATCCACTGCGCCACCTCAGGTCAGACCCACTTCTTTCTTTTCTTCTTCTAAGACTTCAATACTGTAAATGTTGGGTCATTTATTATTGTCTCACGGGTTTTTGAGGCTTGGTCCTTTTTTTTTTCAGTCTATTTTTCTCTCTGTTGTTCAGAGTTAAAATCTATTGATCTGTTCTCAAGATCCCTAAGTTCTATCTTCTGTGATCTTTGTTGTTGAGACTATCCAGAAAGGATTTTTAAAAATTGTTTTGAATTTATTGGGGTGACATTGGTTAATAAAATTCTATAGGTTTCAGGTGTACAGTTCTATATCACCTGTATATTGTATTACGTGTTCACCACCCATAGTCTAGTCTCCTTCCTTCACCATATATCTGACTCCCTTTATAATTCTCTACTGCTCACCCCCACCCCTCTTTCCTTTGTCCAGAGAAAAGGTTTAAATTTTATGTTATGGTATTTATTTTTTCTTTTATTTCTATTTTATAATTTTCATTTCTTTTTTGAGATTTTCTTTTTTTATTATTAGTTTTAATTTATTGTGTTAACATGGATTTAAGTGCCCCACTGAATATAACACCCTCACCCCTCAACCCCATGTCCCTATTTACACCCCTTTTGCCCCCTCCCCCTAACTCCCTCCCCCCTTCCCTCTGGGATTTGATGTCCTGTTATCTGTATCTCTGTGTTATGTATATGTAATTTCACTAATCCCTTTACCTACTCTGATTCCATCCCCTCATCCACCTTCCCTCTGACAGCTGTCCCTCTGGTCCCTGTGACCCCGCCTCTGCCTCTATTCTATTCCTCAGTTCACTTTGTTCCTTAGATTCCACATATATGTAAGATCATATGATATTTGTCTTTCTCTGCCTGGCTTATTTCACTTTGCATAGTAGTCTCCAGGTCCATCCATGCCATCACAAAAGGTGAGATTTCCTTCTTTTTCATGGCTGCATAGTATTCCATTGTGTATATGTACCACGGCTTCTTTATCCACTCATCCACTGATGGACACTTGGCTGTTGTAAACAATGCTGTAATAAACATGGGGTGCTTATCTTTCTTTGAATCAGTGATTTGGTATTCCTAGGCTATATTTCTAGTAATGGGATAGCTCTTTTCTGAGATTTTTTATGTCTTCATTTGTTGCAAGAAAACTTGGTCATCTTTGTTTAAACATTTTTATAATTGTTGCTTTAATATCATCAGTTAATATCAGATTCATTTTAATGTTGGTGTTATTTGCTTATATTTCACATTCAGGTCCTTAGGCAGATTTAATTACTACCATGAAATTTTTCATATCTCTATTATCAGGTGTAACATTTTTTTACAGTCTAATTAATCAGTCTTTTCCTGCTAATTGGGGGATACTTTAAATTGAGGGGGTTTATTTCTTTACTTATCTTCAGTGTCTGGTATTAGGGTGACAAATAGAAGCCTCTCAGCATATTTCATTCATTCAATAAATCATTTTTAGTTTGATGACATAGGTTAAACACAACACAATTTTAGGGGATGTCATTCACATAAACTATAATACACTTCAGTGCTGCTGTACAACCACATGGTGTTTACTGAGCACCTACAATGTGCCAGGTGTTGTGCAGGAGTACATCAGTGAACAAAATCACCACCACAAAATGCGTCTTGAATGAATGACTTGGCCATTGTTTCCATGGCCTCCAATTCCATTGGCATCCAATCCCTGGAGCTTTAAAAGAACCCTTTCTATTTTTGTAATATTTTGAACATATAATGCTTAGTTGTTGAAAATCTAAATAAGCTATTAAAATCTTCATGTGGCTTGAAACTATGTCATTTCAGTGTGAAATCATTATTTCCTGGAGCTCAGGTATTTTTATCAAGTAAATGATAATGACTTACATTTCCTAGAATGAAAAATAGGATTAATGATTTGGTTTCTTTAACTACTACATGAAGGTTTTCTTTTCTTTTATATTTCTTAAGTCACTCACTCATTTGTAAACTGATAAAAAATAACAAACATGGCTGATCAGAACCAACAGAGAATGCATTGCCTGTCCTTCCATGTGTATGGTAGGACCAGGCCAAGTCCATTTCAAACACGTTGCCATTCATTATTTTGATTATGAAATTAAAACTAATTATTGGTTTCAAAACAGAACCACTAGCAATCATAAATATACATTTACACATGATTTGTGTTCCTAACAATTACCCTTTGCACTAAATAATACACACATACACGAAACCTCTTGTGGCTCTATTTCAAGATCAGTAATTAGTTTTCAATTCAAACAGGAGTCTTAGGCCCTCCTTTTGATTTAATTTTATTAATTTCATTTTCTTCAACAGCAACACATTTGAAAGAAAAAGGCATCAATTAGCCATTTCTACCAGGCACAGAATAGGAAACAGTCTCAAATTGTAATTAGAAAAAGACAGTAAGTCTCTTAACTTGTGTCATTACCTCCTATTTAGGGGTTGACTTGAGCTTTGTGGGACCTAAAGCTTATGCAATTTGGAGTGTCCTCTTTATGGTAAATAATACAAAATTAGTCATAAACATGAATATTTAGAATGAGAAAAGATATCACAAAAAAATACAATTTTTAAAAAGTTGGCAAATACTACAACAACAAAAACAACAGATCAAAACGCCCCAATTTTTAACTTTTGATATTTCTCTGTAATGTCCCAACATTCTTTTTGGTCACTTTGTTTTTTGAAAATGACCCTGTAATATTTTTATTCCGAGAGAATAGAGATGTAATTCAGCCTTTCCCTCTCAGGGTTGATCAAAGTTTATTTAATTATTGGTAGTTGAGATATGGAGGCACGTGACCTTCCACACGGATACACTCACTTATCGTAGAGCTACTACAGGTTTGTGCCTTACAAACAAAGGAATTCTGATCAATTGTATACCCTGAAATGTCCGTTAAATTTTTAAAAATCTTGAGTGTTTATGCTGCATTCCTGTGTATATTCCTAATAGGAGAGAGCTTCCTTTATGAGGAGGTATCAACATACTCTGCTTACAATTTTTTATATGTGAATATTGGACAAATTTTTCATAGATTAACTTCTGACTCCAATGCCTTGTTTCTTCTCCCTGCTATGCATTTTAAAAAATATTTTATTTATTCATTTTAGAGAGGAGAGAGAGAGAAAAAAAGAGAGAGTGAAGGAGGAAGGAGCAGGAAGCATCAACTCCCATATGTGCCTTGACCAGACAAGCCCAGGGTTCTGAACTGGCGACCTCAGCATTCCTGGCTGATGCTTTCTCTACTGCGCCACTACAGGTGAAGCTCCCTACTATGTCTTGATTTGTGGAGTGCATTATTATTATCCCCATATGGCCTAATCCCTCACTTCTGTCACATGATGCCGGGTGAGGAGGCTGGGAGAAGCATTCCTGAGAGCAGTGACTCCTCTCTGTGTGGAAGCAATCATGAACCATGTGAACATGGCCCACCACAACAAACCAAATGTGTCCCCAACTCAGCTTCCCCACAGTGGGATCCCAAAAGTGCCCATAGCCATCGTAGGGGAGGAATATGTTTTCCTGAACTCTCTTAGGGTCCCTAGCTGGACCTGAAAATTAAACTGACAAAGACATGTTAAGAGGAGAAAACATAGAAATTTATTTAATATAAGTTTTACATGACGTGGGAGTCTTCCTAAGGAATTGAAGACCTGGAGAGACAGACCTGAGTATTTTATAGGTTTGAAGATGAGTGGGCCATCGTGGAGGAGAATTGTGGTGGAATATGAAGGAATTGTGGGAAACTTGGGGCAACTGGGCATGTCTGTTTCTTAGGATTCGTCTTGATTCCTCTTTGTTTTTAAAGAGAAGGATGCTGGCCTGACCTGTGGTGGCGCAGTGGATAAAGTGTCAACCTGGAAACACTGAGGTTTCCGGTTCAAAACCCTGGGCTTGCCTGGTCAAGGCACATATGGGAGTTGATGCTTCCTGCTCCTCCCCCTTTCTCTCTCTGCTCTCTATAATGAATAAATAAAATCTAAAAAAAAATAAAAAATAAAAAAAAATAAAGAGAAGGATGCTCCTTTCTTCTGGGTGTGGAGAGGGCACCTCCCACAGGATGGTTTTGTGAACTGTTTTAGGGGAGAAGGACCAGGAAAGGTCAGAGTAACGTCTGTGTTTCTGCCGTTTGCTCAGACTCCTTCAGCTTAAATTACTGAGTTAAGGGCAGTTACAATATCATACCACTGCAGAGCTACAGCAACATGTGACTATACACACATCAGAAGGACCTCTCCCAGGGTCTTGAATATACCTGTATAAGTGCAAGGCCCTGAGCTGCAGCTTCATCAGTTCTAGAGTAAAACTCTGTTGTTCTCATGGCTTCCCCAGAGGAAATGGCAACATATAGCCCTCATAAAAATCTAGACAAATGGTTCCTGCTATATGGTTCTGAAGTCCTTAGTTTATGAACTCATTCTCTCCTTTTATGTCCAAATAAAATGATCCGAGTTCCTCTTGCAAGCAGTCATGGGGCACTGCAGCTGCTCCCCAGGGACTCAGGAACTCCTAGGAGGAGAGATGCATTCTGCCTTTTGGTGATTATCAGGTCAGGCTTCAAATTTCTTCATGCTCAATGTAATTGTTGATCATCTGCTACCAACATGATGCTGCTGTCCGGTCAGTTTGGATATAACCTCATCGATATTTCCTTCCTTATTAGTTACAACTACAGAAAGCACTGCTGTGACAGTGAAGGGACATAGGGACTTTTTTGTCTTGCGGTAAAGAATAGATTGGTAAAGCATTGCTTTTCATTGTAGAGTCTAGTGTTCTAGACTCACTGGGAACATGCTAGGTACTTGTCTGTTGGGCCTAGCTCGAGTATAATCTTCCATTGTAGAAGAGTATGAAGTTAACTAGATGGAAAATCTAAAAATCTAGAAACTGCTGAGTTACCTTGGCATCTCCAAAACAGATTTATAAGGAGCAAGGAGACTTGCCCTCTTTACTTGAAAACTAATTTTTCCCTGGCTGGATAGCTTGGTTGGTTAAAATGTTGTCCAGCAATGCTAAGGTTGTGGGTTCTATTCCTAGTCAGGGCACATAGAGGTACAGATCTCTCTCTCTCTCTCTCTTCCTTCCTTTCTCTAAAATTAATAAATTGGAAAAAAAACTAATTTTTACATACTTCCAGAGACAATACTAGCAGTGTTTTGGGGGTACTCTGGCATAAAGATCCCATTGAAGTAAAAAATGAGAATAAAAATAATGAAAGCAGTTTATAATAATTGTGCACCTGCTGTACACCAGGGTCTAAGTAAGCACTTAGCATTTATTGTCTTTCATTTCTATCAGTAACCCGAGGAAGCTGGAGGCGCAAAGGTGTTGAGTGAATTACCCAAATTGAAACAGCTAGTAAGTAGTAGAGCTAGGACTGAAGCATATAAGTTAGTTGAAACCTTCTCAATAGTAAATAAAAGAAACCCATGCCCACGTAAACAAACAAAAAAGGACACAGGGCCCACTGAGGTGACCCATTGATAGCAATGAGATTGGACCTCAGGAAGAGATGCACTCTCCACCTCTCTGGTTCTCATTTCTTCTTTCTCTGGGCCTGATTCATTGCCTCTTTTCAGTAGAACTGGTAAAGTAACAGCAGGTATAGTGGTTATAGTCCTGATGTGGGAGTCAGACATGACCTTGGCAATAACTTATCAAGTGGCCTGAGTAGATCACTGAGGTTGTACTTTCAGTAGTCCTCGTAGTTGGCGGGGTCTGTTTAATATAAAGTGAGTGTGGATCTCAGATTCCCCATGCCCTATAATTCTTTTCAGACTAGTTATATATCAGGAAAACCTTCCAAGTTTATCTTCAATATAACTCCTGGGCTGCCCTGTAGGTAGAGCGCAGAGCGCATTCCTAGCAGCTGTGGCTGATGCAATGCTGTGAGAACACTCCAGCACCTGAAACCCTCCTAGGCACACCCAGGAGGGAGCTTACCCACTGTAAAGAAATAACTCAGCACCAACCAGGCAGCTTCTTGACCTTTTCAGCCGTTAGCTGTGAAGGACACGCTGTAACACCCTATTGGCTGAACCTGTGTATATAAGCTAGCTTACTTCCTGAATAAAGCGGATCTGCGTCACTGAACCTGGTCCCCGGAATCGGGTCTCTGCATCTCCATCGTCCTCATCGCTGGTGGGCCTTGTCCACACTGCCCTGATTCTTCCTGGAAATGAATTGGATAAATATATTCATTTGAATGTGTGAAGATCAGATGATTTATATATGACTTATTCCAGGGTTTTGTGACTCATTTAAAGGGGTGGTCCCCAAAATATCTTCAGGATGAAATTTTAGATACTGAAGGAAAGGCTGAGATAAGGCAGACATCTGGGGACATCATGGACCTAGCCAGCATTCTTCAAATGATTTTTTACTGGTTTTATCCCGTTTTGGGTATTCCTGAAGATGTCATTTGCTTTGATAAAGAACATTATTCAATTGAAATTTTGAGATAATTGCTTTGCTTTCTGCATTACTCAGGACAGACAGGTTATGGTGTATGACAAGCATTCCTCAAAATGTCACTGGCTTAAAACAACCAATGCTCATCTTTCGCTCGTGTCACAGATCTGTCTCAGGGCAGCAGCGGGGCCCTGCTCCCTTTCATCACTGCAGTCACCCAGGAGCCACCACCTCAAGCATTCCTAGCTGCCAACCAGAGGGCAGAGCGCTCTGGGGAACCTCACACTGCCATTCACACTCTAATTCACTTGACTAGTTCATTGGCCAGAAATAGAAACATGGCCCCACCCAACCACAGGATGGCAGGGAGTGCCCTGTACCAGAAAAAAAGAGGAGCACAGACGACTATCATGAATTCTAACAGTTTTCCTGTAGAGGCACGATTTTAGGATAAAATAAAAGCAGACATTTCAATGGTATTTGCTAAGAGTCAGGTACTGTCTTAATCATTTGATGTGTATCATATCTTAATACTCGCAGCAACCCTTTTGTTACTCTCTTTTTTTTTTCTGAAGCTGGAAACGGGGAGAGACAGTCAGACAGACTCCCGCATGCACCCGACCGAGATCCACCCGGCACTCCCACCAGGGGCAACGCTCTGCCCACCAGGGGGCAATGCTTTGCCCCTCCGGGGCATCGCTCTGCCGCGACCAGAGCCACTCTAGCGCCTGGGGTAGAGGCCAAGGAGCCATCCCCAGTGCCCTGGCCATCTTTGCTCCAATGGAGCCTTGGCTGCGGGAGGGGAAGAGAGAGACAGAGAGGAAGGAAGGGGGGGGGGGTGGAGAAGCAAATGGGCGCTTCTCCTGTGTGCCCTGGCCGGGAATCGAACCCGGGTCCCCCGCACGCCAGGCCAACGCTCTACCGCTGAGCCAACCGGCCAGGGACTGTTACTCTCATTTTAAAGATGAGAAAACTGAGGCATAAGGGATTTAATAGTGTTTGTCCACAATCCCACTGACCGAAGCCTTGGTGGGATTTGACCACAGGCAGCAGAATCTATGCTCAAAACCACAAAGCCATGTGCTGTCTATCTGGACTATTTAGAAATAATATGTTTACCTTGAGACATGATTCATTAATAAGACAATTGCTAGGGGATTTCTGAGTTTGAGCCATATTAGAGGTGTAAAATCTAGCTGCTGTTAGTATTTTGTAAGTTTATGGAAAATAGAAGTAGCCCCATCCTGAGAGCATTTATTACAGAAAGTATTTTTCTAGTTTGGTATGCTTTGAAATTTCAATATTTGACTGGGTTCTTTAAGGCAAGCTCTAATTTAGACTGATTTGTTTAGGAGAAATAATTGTAGCTTATTTATAGAGATGAATATGCAATTTGAATTATAACATGTTTGTCATAATCAGGTAAAGCCTCTTGGGGGCAGGGGTTATTTTATAGTATCTGTCTATGAGGGTAGGAATTTTCCAAAGTCACAAAATTTATAAAGACAGAGTATATTAGTCTGTTCATGCTGTTAATAACAAAATGCCGTAGACAAGGTGGTTGAAACAATAGACATTTATTTCTCATAGTTTTGGAGGTTGAGACATCCAAGATCAAGGTGTCAGTCATTTTGGTGAAAACTCTCTTCTTGCAGGAAGGCTATGTCCTCTGGCTATGTCCTCCCTGGTGGCTAGAGAACTCCTGCCCTTTTCTCTTCTTATAAATGCGTTAATCCCATCATGAGATCTTGACAATTCAATGTAATCCAGTTATTTCTGCATTTCTGCTTCAAGCTTAGTTTCTTTTGGGTAAATGCTCAGTTAAAACTCAGGATTTCCTGGCCGTGGCTGGTTGGCTCAGTGGATAGAGCATTGGACCAGCGTATGGACATCCTGAGTTCAATTCCTGGTTTGGGCACACAAGAGAAGTTGATCATCTGCTCCTCTCCCCCTTCTCTTTCTCTTCCCTTCCCACAGCCAGTGGCTTAATTGGTTCAAGCACAGCTCCGGGTGCTGAGGATAGCTCCATTGATCCAAGTGTCAGCCTAATGCACTAAAAATAGCTAGTTGATTTGAGCATTGGCTCAAGATGTGGTTGCAGGGTGGATCCCAGTTGGGGCACATGTGGGAGTCTGTCTCACTACCTCTCCTCCTCTCACTTAAAAATAATAATAATAATAAAAATATCTAGATTTCCCTCCACCCTCACTTTTTCCCAGGGGTATCTAAATTAATGGAGGCAGTAAGGGGAGAAAGGAAGTCTTACTTATCATCTAGGCATTATGAGTAAGCCAGTCAGTTACCAGTAGTCACCTACCCTGCTGTCCTCTGCTAAGATGTTTCTTGTCTGGTCTACAATGTTGAATGCTGGTGTAATGGCTGCTACACCAAGTCCTTGTGGCCCCATTTATCTGGTTTGTTAGACCCAACTGCAAGCTGTCTTCTGTCTACAGGCCCCCCCCCTCTGCCTTTTTGGACTCTTTCTTTTACAGGGTTCTGGAGCTCATGGCTGTTTTCTCTCTACTGTGCTGGGGTTTGTGAGACTCTGAAGCTTCTCTCAGACTCATCTAGCCAGATGCCATTTGATCATCACTTCTGTACTGCCCAGGACCCTTTCCAAAGGGAAGCCATCTCCCAGCTGCACTTTTGCCCTGAGACTCCAATCAAACTCATCTTGGTATTCCTTTCTTTGCTTTCCCCATTGGAGCCCACTTCAGAAGAAAGAGGATGCCAGGCCTTCTTAGACCCACAATTAGGCCTTGTTCACATTGGAATTCTCTTCTGCATCTGCTAATCAAGCTTTCCATGCTCTTTGGGTGAGAAATATGTTCAAGCCCTCAAGAACTCTTCTCCCTTCAGCAGTCATGGCATAAACTCTATGTTCTAAAGCTTCCAAACTCTGCCAGTATATAAAGAGCCAAGTTGTTGCAACCCCCCAATATCTTTTCTCTCTCAGAAGCCTGACTCTTGAAATTATTGGGGAAATTATTTCCACTACTCCATTCCTTCCTGTAGACAGATATTTTTTAAATTAATTCCCCCTCCCCCCTATTCCCCTCAACATCTCCCTTGTCCCCCTCTCTAAAGTGCCCTCCCCCCTTCCCTTCAGGTTTATCCCATCCCATCATCCCCTTTTTCTCTGTCCTCTTTCCCTCTGGTCCCTTTGATCCCTCCTCTGTCTAAATTCCGTTCCTCAGTTCTCATTGTTCCTTGGATCCCTCACATGAGTGAGGTCATATGATATTTTTCTTTCTCTGCCTGGCTGATTTCACTTGACATAATAGTTTCCAGGTCCATCCATGTTGTTGCAAAAGGTAATATTTTCTTCTTTTTCATGGCCCCATAGTATTCCATTGTATATATGTACCACTGCTTTTTAATCCACTCATCCACTGACGGACACTTGGGCTGTTTCCAGATCTTCACTATTGTGAACAATGCTGCCATAAACATGGGGGTGCATTTCTCCTTTTGAAACAGTGCTATAGTGTTCTTGGGATAAATTCCTAAAAGTGGGATGGCTGGGTCAAAAGGCAGATACATTTTTAATTTTTTGAGGAATCTCCATACTGTTTTCCACAGTGGCTACACCAGTCTGCATTCCCACCAGCAGTGCAGGAGGGTTCCCCTTTCTCCACATCCTCGCCAGCACCTATCCTGTGTTGTTTTGTCAGTGAGCGCCATTCTGACTGGTGTGAGGTGGTATCTCATTGTGGTTTTAATTTGCATTTTCCTAATGATTAGTGATGTTGAACATTTTTCATCTATTGGCCATCTGTATGTCCTCTTTGGAGAAGTGTCTATTCATTTCTTTTGCCCATTTTCTTTATTGGATTGTTTGTCTTCCTGGTGTTGAGTAACCCCTTATCAGATGTATTGTCGAATATGTTCTCCCATTGTTAAACTACACAATGGGAGAGCATATAAAATAAAAGACAATACATAAATACAATAAATACAATAAAAAGACAATATATCTTTTTATTCTGTTCATATTGTCTTTAGCTGTGCAAAAGCTTTTTAGTTTGATATAGTCCCATTTGTTTATCCTGTCTTTTATTTCACTTGCCCATGGAGATACATCAGCAAATATATTGCTGTGATAGATGTCGGTGAGCTTACTGCCTATGTTTTCTTCTAGGATGCTTATGGTTTCACGAATTACATTTAAGTCTTTTATCCATTTTGAGTTTATTTTTGTGGATAGTGAAAGTTGGTGATCTAGTTTCATTTTTTTGCAGTAGCTGTGCAATTTTCCCAACACCATTTGTTGAAGAGACTGTCATTACTCCATTGTATGCCCTTATCTCCTTTGTCAAATATCAATTGTCCATAAAGGTGTGGGTTTATTTCTGAGTTCTCTGTTCTGTTCCATTGATCTATATGTCTGTTCTTATGCCAGTACCAGGCTGTTTTGAGTACAATGGCCTTGTAGTATAACTTGATATCAGGAAATGTGATTCCTCCCACTTTATTCTTCTTTTTCAAGATTGCTGAGGCTATTTGAGTTCTTTTATAGTTCCATATAAATTTTTGAAATATGTGTTCTATGTCTTTGAAGTATGTCATTGGTATTTTTTTTGTTGTTGTTGTTTTTTGGGGTTTTTTTTGCATTTTTTCTGAAGCTGGAAACAGGGAGAGACAGTCAGACAGACTCCTGCATGCGCCCGACCGGGATCCACCCGGCATGCCCACCATGGGGCGATGCTCTGCCCACCAGGGGGCGATGCTCTGCCCATCCTGGGCGTCGCCATGTTGCGACCAGAGCCACTCTAGCGCCTGGGGCAGAGGCCACAGAGCCATCCCCAGTGCCTGGGCCATCCTTGCTCCAGTGGAGCCTCGGCTGCGGGAGGGGAAGAGAGAGACAAAGAGGAAAGCGCGGCGGAGGGGTGGAGAAGCAAATGGGCGCTTCTCCTATGTGCCCTGGCCGGGAATCGAACCCGGGTCCTCCGCACGCTAGGCCGACGCTCTACCGCTGAGCCAACCGGCCAGGGCTCTGTCATTGGTATTTTAATTGGTATTGCATTGAATTTATAAATTGCTCTGGGTAATATAGAGATTTTAAAGATGTTTATTCTTTCTAACCATGAACATGGTATATGCTTACACTTGTTTGTATCTTCCTTGATTTCTTTTATCAATATTTTATAATTTTTTGAGTACAAGTCTTTAACCTCCTTGGTTAGATTTAATCCAAGGTACTTTATTTTTTTTGTTGCAATAGTGAAGGGGATTGTTTCCTTAATTTCTCTTTCTGACAGTTCATTGTTGGTGTATAAAAATGCCACTGATTTCTGAATATTAATTTTATACCTTGCCACCTTGCTGAATTCATTTATCAGGTCAAGTAGTTTTTTGACTGAGACTTTAGGGTTTTCTATATACAGTATCATGTCATCTGCAAATAATGATAGTTTTACTTCTTTTCCAACTTGAATGCCTTTTATTTCTTCTTCTTGTCTGATTGCTGTGGCTAGGACTTTCAGGACTATGTTAAATAAGAGGGGTGAAAGGGGGCACCCTGCCTTGTTCCTGATCTTAAGGGGATTGCTTTTAATTTTTGCCCATTGAGTATGATGTTGGCTGTGGGTTTCTCATAGATGGCTTTTTATCATGTTGAGGTATGTTCCCTGTATTCCCACTTTGCTGAGAGTTTTGATCATGAATGGGTGCTGGATTTTATCAAATGTTTTTTTCTGAATCTATTAAAATTATCATGTGGTTTTTCTCCTTCTTTTTGTTTATGTAATGAATCACATTGTAGATTTGCAAATATTGTACCAACCTTGCCTCCCCAGAATAAATCTCACTTGATCATGGTGTATGATTTTTTCCATATATTGTTGGATCCGGTTTGCTAATATTTTGTTGAGGATTTTAGCATCTATATTCATCAGAGATATTGGCATATAATTTTTTTTCTTTGTGTTGTCTTTGCCTGGTTTTGGAATCATAATTAAGCTCGCCTCATAAAAGGAGCTTGGAAGTCTTCCTTCCTCTTGAACTTTTTGAAATAGTTTAAGAAGGATAGGAGTTAGTTCTTCTTTGAATATTTGGTAGAATTCAGTTATGAAGCCATTAGGCCCCAGACTTTTCTTTGTTGGGAGTTTTTTGATAACTCTTTCTATCTCATTTGGTGTAATCGGTCTGTTTAGGTTTTCTGATTCTTCCAGATTGATTTTTGGAAGATTGTGTGTTTCAAGAAATTTGTCCATTTCATCTAGGTTGTCTACTTTTTTTGGCATACAGTTCTTCATAGTATTTTCTTACAATATTTTGTATTTCTGTTGTGTCAGTTGTTATTTCTACACTCTCATTTCTAATTTTATTTATTTGAGTCCTCTCTCTCTTTTTCTTGGTGATTCTAGATAAAGGTTCATCGATTTTGTTTACCTTTTCCAAGAACCAGCTCCTAGTTTTATTGATCCTCTGTATTATTTCTTTAGCCTCTATGTCATTTATTTCTGCTCTGATCTTTATTATTTCATTCCTTCTACTACATTTGAGCTTTACTTGCTGTTCTTTTTCTAGTTCTTTTAGATGCAGGATTAAGTTGTTTATTTGAGCTTTTTCAAGCTTCTTAAAGTGTACCTGTAGTGGTATGAACTTCTCTCTCGGTACTGCTTTTGCTGTGTCCCATAAATTTTGAGTTGTTGTATGCTCATTGTCATTCGTTTCTAGGAATTTTTTTTATTTCTTCTTTGATCTTAAATCCATTCATTATTTAACAACCTGCTATTTAGTTTCCATGTGTTTGAGAATTTTTGAGGTTTTCTGTTGTGGTTGATTTCTAGTTTCATGCCATTGTGATCAGAGAAAGTGCTTGATATGATTTCAATCTTCTTAAATTTGTTGAGACCACTTTTGTGCCCTAACATGTGGTCTATTCTAGAGAATGTACCATGAGCACTTGAAAAGAATGTATATTCTGCTGCTTTAGGGTGAAAAGTTCTGAAGATATCTATTAAATCAAGTTGATCTAGTGTGTCCAATAAGTCTGCTGTTTCTTTGTTAATTTCTTTCTTGAGGATCTATCTAGTGATGTTAGTGGGGTATTGAAATCCCCTACTAATATAGTATTTCTGTTGCTCTCACCCTTTAAATCCATCAAAGTCTGCTTTATATATTAGGTGCTCCTATATTAGGTGCATAGATATTTATAATAGTTATATCTTCCTGATGGATTATTCCCTTTATCATTATGTAGTGGCCTTCTTTATCTCTTACTATATCCTTTGTTTTAAAGTCCAATTTTTCTGATATAGGTATTGCTACCCCAGCTTTTTTTTTCATTACCATTTGCATGAAATGGTTTTTTCCATCCTTTTATCTTTAGTCTATGTGTATCTTTTGTTTTAAGGTGTGTCTCTTGTAGACAGCATATGTGTGGGTCCTGTTTTCTTATCCACGCAGCTATCCTCTGTCTTTTGATTGGATCATTTAATCCATTTACATTTATGGTTATTATTGATATGTGGTTGTTTATTGCCATTTTATTCTTTAAAGCTGTATTCCTTTTTTGCTATATTCTTTTCCCACTTTGATCTGTTTACATCAGGCCCCTTAACATTTCCTGCAGCATTGGCTTGGTTGTAATAAATTTCTTGCGTTGTTTTTTTGTCTGGGAAGCTTTTTATTTCTCCTTTGATTTTAAACGATAGCCTTGCTGGATAAAGTAGTCTTGGTTGTAGGTTCCTGTTCTGCATTACTTTGAATATTTCTTGCCATTCCCTTCTGGCCTCGAGTGTTTCTGTTGAGAAGTCAGATGTCATCCTTATGGGGGCACCTTTGTAGGTGATAGCTTTTTTTGCTCTTGCAGCTTTTAATATTTTCTCTTTATCACTTAGCTTTGGTATTTTAATTATGATGTGTCTTGATGTAGGTTTCTTTGGGTTTCTCTTTAGTGGAGTTCTCTGTGCTTCTTGAACTTTTGAGAGTTTCTCCTGCATTAATTTAGGGAAGTTTTCAGCTATGATATGACTGAACAAAGTCTCTATCTCTTGTTCTTTTTCTTCTTCTTCAGGAACCCCTATGATGTGGATGTTATTTCTCATGTTGTCACAGAGCTCTCTAAGAGTTTCCTCAGACTTTGAATGTCTTTTCTTTTTTTTCTTCTCTGCTTCTTTGCCTTCATTTCAGTTGTCCTCCAACTCACTGATTTGATCCTCAGCTCTATCCATCCTGTTTTTAATTCCTTCCATTGTTTGTGGTCTTTATTTCTGATATTGTATTTGTCATCTCCGACTGATTCTTTTTTAATATTTCAATATCCTTTTTTTTTTTTTTTTTGTATTTTTTTTTTTCTGAAGCTGGAAAGAGGGAGAGACAGCCAGACAGAGTCCCGCATACGCCCGACCGGGATCCACCTGGCACGCCCACCAGGGGCGATGCTCCGCCCACCAGGGGGCGATGCTCTGCCCCTCTGGGGCGTTGCTCCGCCGCGACCAGAGCCACTCCAGCACCTGGGGCAGAGGCCAAGGAGCCGTCCCCAGCGCCCGGGCCATCCTTGCTCCAATGGAGCCTTGGCTGCGGGAGGGGAAGAGAGAGACAGAGAGGAAGGAGGGGGTGGGGTGGAGAAGCAAATGGGTGCTTCTCCTATGTGCCCTGGCCGGGAATTGAACCCAGGTCCCCCGCATGCCAGGCCAACGCTCCACTGCTGAGCCAACCGGCCAGGGCTCAATATCCTTTTTTATACTTGCTATTTCTTTATTTAAGTGTTCATAATGATCATCCATTGTTGTTCTAAGATCACTAAGCATCCTTACAATCATTATTTTAAACTCTGCATCCGGAAGTTTGATTATTTCCATACCACTCAGTTCATCTCCTGAAGGTTTCTCTTGTGGTTTCATTTGGATTGCACTTCTTTGTCTTCTCATTATGTCTGTGTGTTTTGTTTGTAGAGCTGGTTGAGTATAGGCTTGGTGTTGTCTGCCTCCAGTTTTCAATTATGTTATTTCTAGGTCTTCTTGGGTTGGTATCAGCTATTATTTGTAATCCACTTTTGAATTTGGGCACCTTTGAAGTCTTGATTTGTTTGTTTTCTTAACAAGTGATAGTCTTGTTTACTGATCTCAGCAGAGGGCTTCCTTGAAACTGTATCCAGGAATGCATGGGTGTAACCTGAGTCTCTGAAGGCCTCTTCCACAAACTAATCTCTCTGGGGGCTGGGTGTTTTCTCAGCTTTAGTAGGGGGAGGTGTATCTCAGATCTCCATGGAGACCTGAGTTACTGCCCCTCCTCCCCACTTCTTGTTTTCAGCTGTGTCTTGTGCTGATTAAACCTGGAGAGATGTCTGGAGATCTCTGATCCAGAAGCAATTCAGTGCTGTTTTGTGGAAGGATCAGTCCCTCCCCCAGCTATGGCCACCTCCAGCACAGATGAGTCAGCTTTTTTAGGTCATCTCCTGCATTTCTTAGCCCCTCACAGTCTGTCCCTCTCTCTCTCCTTTTCACTTGGGAGATAAGCTGGTGTTTTCAACACACCTCGCTCCCTGGTCGCCAGGCAAGTGGCTGTGAGCAGTATTTTCTGCTCTTTTCCCTGGAGTGAGACCCCCTCTGGGCTCTCAGCCTTACACCCTCCCTCTGTTCCTGTAAGCAGGGGAGATTTAGGTGCTCCCTACCAGGTTTGTTGTGGCTTCTTCTTTTTCCCTTGTTTTTTTTTTTGTTTGTTTGTTTGTTTTTTTACAGAGACAGAGAGAGAGAGTCAGAGAGAGGGATAGACAGGGACAGACAGACAGGAACAGAGAGATGAGAAGCATCAATCATTAGTTTTTCATTGCACATTGCAACACCTTAGTTGTTCATTGATTGCTTTCTGATATGTGCCTTGACCGTGGGCCTTCAGCAGACTGAGTAACCCCTTGCTCAAGGCAGCGACCAGATGAGCCTGCACTCAAGCTGGTGACCTTGAGGTCTTGAACTTGGGTCCTCAGCATCTCAGTCCGATGCTCTATCCACTGCGCCACCACCTGGTCAGGCTGCTCCTTGGTTTTTAAGAGCTGTTCTTGTAGTCCAGAGTTCGTTTTTCATGCTGATTTTTCCTAAATTGATTTGTATTCCAGTTTGGTGGTGAAAGCTGGGTGTCTGTGTGTCCGCCTACTCCACTGCCATCTTCAGGTCCCTTGGATAGCTTTTATTTCTTCTTCTTGTCTGATTGCTGTAGTTAGAACTTCCAGTACTATGTTGAATAAGAGTGATGAAGGGGTCACCCCTGCCTTGTTTCTGATCTTAAGAAGATTGCTTTTATTCTTTGCTCATTGATTATGATGTTGGCAGTGGGTTTGTCATAGATGTCCTTTATCATGATGAGGCATGTTCTCTGTATTTCCACTTTGCTGAGAGTTTTGATCATAAATGGGTGCTGGATTTTATCAAATGCTTTTTCTGCATCTATTGAAATTATCATGTGGTTTTTATTCTTCCTTTAGTTTATGTGATGAATCACATTGATTTACAAACATTGTACCATCCTTGTGTCCCCAGAATGAATCCCACTTGATCATAATGTATGATTTTTTTCATGTATTGCTGGATCCGGTTTGCTAATATTTTTTGAGGATTTTAGCATTTAAGTTCATCAGAGATATTGGCCTATAATTTTCTTTCTGTGTGTTGTCTTTGCCTAGTTTTGGAATCAGAATTTGCTTGCCTCATAAAAGGAGCTTGGAAGTTTTCCTTCTTTTTTAATTTTTTGAAATAGCTTGAGAAGGATAGGAGTTAGTTCTTCTTTGAATATTTGGTAAAATTCCCCTGTGAAGGCATCTAGCCCAGGGCTTTTGTTTGTTGGGAGTTTTTTTTATAACTGTTTTGATCTCAGTTGTTGTAATCAGTCTGTTTAGATTTTCAGATTCTTCCAGATTGATTTTTATAAGATTATGTGTTTCGAGGAATTTGTCCATTACACCTAGGTTGTCTAATTTTTTAGCATATAGTTCTTCATAGTATTTTCCTACAAAAATTTGTATTTCTGTTGTGTTAGTTGTTATTTCTTCACTCTCATATCTAATTTTATTTATTTGAGTCCTCTCTTTTTTCTTTTGGTGAGTCTGGTTAAAGTTTATCAATCTTGTTTACCTTTTCAAAGAACCAGCTCTTGGTTTCATTGATTTTTTGTATTGTTTCTTTAGCATATATGCTATTTATTTCCACTCTAATCTTTCTTAATTTCTTCCTTCTACTACCTCTGGGCTTTACTTGCTCTTCTTTTTCTAGTTCTTTTTGATGCAGGGTTAAGTTGTTTAGTTGAGCTTTTCCTACTTTTTAAGGTATGCCTGTAGTGCTATGAACTTCCCTCTCAGGACTGCTTTTGCTGTGTCCCATAAATTTTGAGTTGTTGTATGCTCATTATCATTAGTTTCTAGGAATTTTTTAATTTCTTCTTTGATCTCATTGTTAACCTATTTGTTATTTAATAACATGCTATTTAGTTTCCATGTGTTTGAGTATTTTTCAGTTTTTCTGTTGTGGTTGATTTCTAGTTTCATGCCATTGTGATCAGAGAAAGTGCTTGATATGATTTCAATCTTCTTAAATTTGTTGAGACTGTTTTTGTGCCCTAACATGTGGTCTATCCTAGAGAATGTACCATGAGCACTTGAAAAACATGTATATTCTGCTGCTTTAGGGTGAAAGGTTCTGAAGATTTCTATTAAATCCAGTTAATCTAGTGTGTCCTTTAAGTCTGCTGTTTCTTTGTTAATTTTCTTTCTTGAGGATCTATCTAGTGATTTTAGTGGGGCATTGAAATCCTCTGCTATTACAGTATTGCTGTTGATCTCGCCCTTTAAATTCATCAAAGTCTGTTTTATATATTTAGATGTTCCTATATTAGGTGCATAGACATTTTTTTTAAATGTTTTTTTTTAAAGATTTTATTTATTCAATTTTCAGAGAGGAGAGAGAGAGAGAGAGAGAGAGAAAGGGGAGGAACAGAAAGCATCAACTCCCATATGTACCTTGACCAGGCAAGCCCAGGGTATCGAACAGGCGACTTCAGCATTCCAGGTCGATGCTTTATCCCACTGCGCCACCACAGGTTAGGCCGGTGCATAGACATTTATATTTGTTATATCTTCCTGTTGGATTGCTCCCTTTATCATTATATAGTGATCTTCTTTATCTCTTACTATAGCCTTTGTTTTAAAGTCCATGTTGTCTGATATAAGTATTGCTACTCAACTTTTTTTATTTCCATTTGCATGAAATATTTTTTTTTCATCTTTGAACCTTCAGTTATGTGTTTCTTTTGTTTTGAGGTGTGTCTCTTGTAGACAGCATATGTATGGGGTTCTGTTTTCTTATCCATGCAGCCACTCTATGTCTTTTGATCGGATCATTTAATCCATTTTTATTTAAGGTTATTATTGATATGTAGTTGTTTATTGTCATTTTATTGTTTAAAGCTGCATTCTTCTTTTGCTATATTCTTTTTCCCCTTTGATTTGTTTACAACAGGCCTCTTAGCATTTTTTTTTCCAGCATTGGTTTGGTTATAATGAATTCCTTGAGTTTTTTTTGCCTGGGAAGCTTTTTATTTCTCCTTCGATTTTAAATGATAACCTTGCTGGATAAAGTAGTCTTGGTTGTAGGTTCTTGTTATGCATTACTTTGAATATTTCTTGCCATTCCCTTCTGGCCTCAAGTGTTTCTGTTGCGAAGTCGGATTTCATCCTTATGGAGGCTCCTTTTTATGTGATAACCTTTTTTTCTCTAGCGTCTTTTAATATTTTTTCTTTATCTCTTAGCTTTGGTATTTTAATTATGATGTGTCTTGGTATAAATTTCTTTGGGTTCTTCTTTAATGGACTTCTCTGTGCTTCTTGAACTTGTGTGACTTTTTCCTGCTTCAATTTAGGGAAGTTTTCAGCTATGATTGCATTGAACAAGGTCTCTATCCCTTTCTCTTCTTCAGGAACCCCTATGATGCAGATGTTTTTTCTCTTTAGGTTGTCACAGAGCTCTCTTAGAGTTTCCTTAGATTTTTTCAGCCTTTTATCTTTTTGCTGCTCTGCTTCTGTGTTTTCATTTATCTTGTCTTCTATATCACTGATTTGATCCTCTGCTTCATCCAGCCTGCTTTTAATTGCTTCCAGTGTAGTCTTCATTTCTGATATTGTATTTGTCATTTCCAACTGGTTCTTCTTTATTATTTTAATGTTCTTTCTAATACTTGTAATCTCTTTATTTATGTGCTGCTTATTGTGTCCACCCATTGTTGTTCTAATATCTTTCAGCATTCTAATAATCCTTATTTTAAACTCTGCTTTCGGTAGTTCGGTTATTTCCATATCATTCAGTTCGTTTTCTGGAGGTTTTTCTTGTTGATTCATTTGGATTGCACATCTCTTTCTTCCCATTATGTCTGTGTTTTGGGGCTTGTTGTTTGTAGAGCTGGTTGACTCTAGGGTTGATGTGGTCTGCCTCCAATTTTCATTTGTGTTATTTCTAGGTCTTCTTGGGTTGGCCTCAGTTGTTGTTTGTAATCCACTGTTGCATTTGGCTTTTCTAGTTTGGACTGATTTTTACTTTTCCTCTCATACAATCCAGGTGCCCTAGAGAAAGCTGATGCACCTAGAGTTGCAGAGATGGTCATGACTGATCTCACAGTTGCTTAAAGTTTAATCCTTATAATAAATCCTTGACTCTACATCACTCATTGTGGTTCTGTTCATCTGACTGAGTTCTGATATAAAGACACTTGCTTGTTTTTTTTTCACTTCTCATATAAAAACCTACCCAAGGTACACTGGGATATAAATGGCTAATAACTTAAGATTCCACTCTTTCCAAAGTCCTGGTATTTCAACAACATGTTAAACATATAATTTAGAAAACTTATTGAGTGAAGAATCTAGATGTATATAAATTTTTACCTAACCCTGATTCTGCCCAAGATTATAGAGGCATCTTATCCAGAATTCTTAACCTGGTTTGACTTTGGGCCTTGTTCTGGCATATATAAAATGAGAATAACGTAGGGTGTTGGAAAGCATGCTGGTAGAGAGATGGAAACCTAACTCTAATTTCAGTTCTGTTACAGAGTAGTTGTGTAGTTTGGGTAAGCCATTTCATTTCTATGAGTTTCTGGTTCTTTATTTTTAAAGTGAGGAAGTTGGCCTAGATTAAAAGTAATCAAATTGGTGTGTGCAAACCTCTGCAGTTATACAGAGACTTTTCAAGGAGTATGTAAAGCCAAGAGGCAGCGCTACCAGGGCTGCCATCACAGCAGCCCAGCCCATGCAGGTTCGCATTGGATTCGGACAGTCGGTAAAGGAACAATGGAGCCACAAACTGGTGGGCCATAGTCTTTAATTCTAGCTTGCACCCAGCGGGCAAGTAAAAACACACACTGGACTCTGAAACCCGCTCACATTCAGTGCTCACAAAGCCACTGACTTATCCGAGTTTCCTAGAGTCAAAGGTTTCTAGCTCACCAGCCTTATTCTCCTCAGTTCCCCATCTCCTTCCTTATCCCAGATACAAACTGCACAAACTGGCATCTCACTCAGCAGTCCGCCATATTGGCTGCTTCTCCTGGCCACATGGCCTCTTTCTGCTGCTCTCTGCTCTGCTCCCTCTGCTCTCTCATGCTAATCATCCCAGGAACCAAAAGGGCCAGCTCTCATTCTGCCCCCATTTTATAGTGTCGATTCAAAACCTTTAATCCAATATACAAAATAGGGAAGTCTCTAATACAAAGTCACTTCTCTGAGGCATGATTGGATTGTACCACCCCACATCAAAAAGGGTGGGAAAGGCTTAATCCCAAAACCAAGCCCCAGGCTACAACGATCCTGCCTGCCCCCCAACACACATTAATATCACCTGGGCAACGGCCTCCATGTGGGCAGCGTTATCTTTTACAAAGTGAGCATAATATATTTTATCTGCTCAACAGAGTATATGAGTTCTGTAGTTTTAAGGAAACTAATTTGCATATTCTCAACTTCCATTTGCATACTTTCTCAGCTTTATGTAGATTGTATTTTTCTACCTTCACTGCATAATTGGCTTTCTCTCATTTTATGTAAAATAGGCATAACTGTTCAGCTATCCTAAATCTTATTATCATATATTGCCCAGGGATATGAAGCTACCCAAGGCCCAAACAAAGGGTTATGTTGACATCTTGTTTTGGGGAGAAGCCACCTTTATTGACTTACAAATACATCACAGGGCATTCTGGTTTTGTTGGCCTTATAGCTTTTTTAATAATGGTAGAAAACGACATTAGAATTGGAATATTTTGGTCTTTGTTGGGAGGTTATGAAATTAAATATATTGTAGAATATGGAAAGAAAAGGTAATGGTAACCTTATCTAATAACCCAACTTCTGCCATCCTCTAACCACTGTCAGAGAAGGTGGTGCTTGTGGCATGTGTGTGAGTGTAAATTAAGGAGAGTATTAGTAAGACATATCAAATTCTAAAAGTGATGTTTAAAATGTTTTTATCTCACTTCATCTTCTGTCTTGTATTTATGTGCAAACAGTTTTATTTTAGGTTCTTTGTTACTCATATTTTATTAGCTGAAGAGAAGGTCAACTTAAAATAGCCAAAACTTATCACCAGGTCAACAGAGCTTTCCAGTAATAGCAGATTACAGCTAACAGTATGGCAGACCTCACCCTTTATTTAGAGACTCTTTGTGGACACAAAAAGACAACAGAGGGAACAAAAAAAAAAAAGACACTAGAGGACATTTTAGCCTCTGACACTACAGCTGTTACAAGCAGTAAGCACATCTTAGAAACATGAGACCTCACAGTAAAGGCCTATCTACCTTGGTTTGCTTACCCAGTATATCATGTCCAGCTATCAAGAAAAAACTATAAGACATACCAAAAGGAAAAAACAAAACAGAAACAGAACGACACCCCCACCACCACCACCACCACACACACACACTATGAAGAGATAGAGCAATCATCAGGAACATACCTGGTAGGGATGTTAAAATTATCAGGCCAGGAATTTTAAAAACTATGATTAATATGCTAAGTGCTCTAATGGGTAAAGTTGAAAGTATAAAAGAATAGATGGAAATCCTGAGAAAGAACCAAAAAGAAATTCTGGAGATCAAAAACTTTATAACAGAAATGAAGAATGCCTTTGATGAGCTTATTTGTAGACTGAACTGAGCTGAGGAAAAATTTCTGAGCTTGAGGATATCTCAATAGAAACTTCCAAAACTGAAAATCAAAGGGAAACAGACATAAAAAAAAAATGAACAGAATATCCAAGAACTGTGGGACAACAATATAAGATGCAACATTTGTGTAATGTGAATACCAGAAAGAGAAGAAACAGAAAGGAAAAGAAGAAATATTTGAACTAATAAAGGCTGAGAATTTTCTAATGCCAACCACGGATCCAGCAAGCTCAGAGAATGCCAAGTAGGGTAAACAACCCCCCAAAATGTACACATACTCATGTCACATTCAAACTGCAGAGAATCAAAACAGAGAGAAAATCTTGAGAGAAGCCAGAAGGGGAAAACAAGACCTAACCTATCCTTCTCTTCAGAAACCAGGCAAGCAAAGAAAGAATGGAATAAAATATTTGAAGTGTTAGAGAATATTATCTCTACATCATTTTAAAGTTTCTTAACTACATTTTCCATCTTATAAGTTGCTATGGGACACTGCGCCTCCCAATATTCTGTTTCATAGTCCCCTTCCACATTGATGCTGGGCTTGGCCATGGGTTTTAGTTTTTTAATGGTGCTTAGGTTTTAGTGACTAGTTTTAGCTAATTAAACATTAGTAAGCGTAACAGAAGACTTAATTAATGCTTGCACACTAGGATTTATTTTCTTAAAGCTTCTTCTGGTCATAGCTTTGCTATGAGAAGACCAAGCAGACACCTGGAGAGGCCCACATCAAGAACTTAGGCCCCGGGGCATGTAGGAACTGCTGGCTTCCTGGAAGCCACATGCCGGTGCTCTGGCTTCAGGGCGCTGCCCAGCTGGAAGATTACCTCCCAGGCCTCCCTTGCCGAAGCTTGTGAGCAGATTGGGATGGTACTTGGGGTAGCCTCTGAGGCTGCCCAGTGCCTGTTCCCTTGCTTGACCAGCCTGAATGCCAAGGATGTGCTTCGGAGAAAGCACAAACAGAAGAGCCGACAGCACCAGTGGTTCACGGCCCGGAAGGCCTTGCTGCAGGAGCAGAGGCTGCAAGCACGCCCTCAGAGCTAGCATCTTCCCCACCGTGCATGCCATCAGAGGCACCGCAAGGTGCTGAGGCTACTACCCGGGGGAAGCAGCGTCCAAGGGCTGAATGCACAGGTGCCCCATGCAGCAGAAAGCCCACCCCCAGGGAGTCCACTGGGCCCTTGCCCAGCAAGTGCGTGGCTATTGACTGTGAGATGGTGGGCACAGGACCGCGAGGGAGGGCGAGTGAGCTGGCCCACTGCTCTGTGGTGAGTTACCTCTATGACAAGTATGTTCGGCCTGAGATGCCCATCGTGGACTACCGCACTCATTGGAGCGGCATCACTCAGCAGCACATGCACAAGGCCATCCCCTTCCAGGTGGCCCAGAAAGAGATCCTCAAGCTCCTGAAGGGCAAGGTGGTGGTAGAGCACGCCCTGCACAATGACTTCAAAGCCTTCAAGTATATCCACTCTCGGAGCCAGACCCGGGACACCACTTATGTCCCCAACCTCCTCAGCCAGCCCAGCCTCCACGCCCGGACCCGAGTCTCTCTCAAGGACCTGGCCCTGCAGCTGCTGCACAAGAAGATCCAGGTGGGCCAGCACGGGCACTCATCTGTGGAAGACGCCATGACGGCCATGGAGCTGTACCGGCTGGTGGAGGCGTGGTGGGAACAGCAGGAGGCCAGCCGCACCTGGGCCCACGCCGAGGACAGGGAGCCTGACAGCAGCACGGACGTGGAGCAGTACATGGAAGACCAGTACTGGCCTGAGGACCTGGGCCAGGGCCCCAGCTTGGGGAAGGGGGAGACTCAGAACCAAAGGGTGTGAGGGACGAGAGGCTTGTGGGTGGCCTTCAGTGTGGAGAGCGGGGCCAGGAGAGCCCGGGGCCCTTCACCTGGGGTGGGCAGGACATGGCCAGCTTTCCCTAGGTCCATGGAGTTGGCATCACGTGTCCTGACCCCCTGTGCCCGCAGCACAGCCCTCTTTCCAGAGCTGTTGTCAGCCCTCCTACCCTCAGGGTTTTGCTAACTGCACTTTATAGACACCATGAAAGGGTCAGGTGGACTAGCTACTAGAGCCCCCCAGGAGCAGGGTCTGCACCAATGGACTGTCCCAGGCTGTCAGCCCCGCCCTGTGCTGTGCTAGCTAGGGGGATATCTCCCTGGGAGGGTGGGGTGGGTGTCATCCCAGCATCTCCCTCCACTCTTCCTCCAGAGTCATTGTCAGGCTCAGGGGAAATGTGCCCTGAAGTTGAGAGTTCAGGCCACTCTGGAGACGTGTCTTCCCTTTCTCTTGAATGGAACTTGCTGCAGCCATCAGAGAAACTGCAGCCCCACTCCGATGGGAGAGCAGAGCCCACAGGGAACTGCATGCAAGGAACCTTTGTTTATTAAGAGCAAGGCCACCAGAGAGCAGAGTGGGTGTGTCTGCCAGGTGGAGCCACTGGCAGCTGAGCCATGTGCCCAACTTTGGCAGATGCCCCTTCTGACACATTGATAACGATGGGTGGCTGGGTTTTCTCCCCATTTCTGTGTTCTCTGTCAGAATTTCATCCCCACCCCTTTCCTTATTTCCTAAGGGGAAATTTGGGGGTATTGGGGTAACCAAAAACTTGGGTCATATAGACCTTTGCACCCCATAATTGCTTGTCATTGTCACTTAATAGCTTTGAGACCTTAGGCAACTATGTGACTTCACTCTTTTTTTTTTTTTTTGTATTTTTCTGAAGCTGGAAACGGGGAGAGACAGTCAGACAGACTCCCGCATGCGCTGGACCGGGATCCACCCGGCACGCCCACCAGGGGCGACGCTCTGCCCACCAGGGGGCGATGCTCTGCCCCTCCGGGGCGTCGCTCTACCGCAACCAGAGCCACTCTAGTGCCTGGGGCAAAGGCCAGGAGCCATCCCCAGCGCCCAGGCCATCTTTGCTCCAATGGAGCCTTGGCTGTGGGAGGGGAAGAGAGAGACAGAGAGGAAGGAGAGGGGGTGGAGAAGCAAATGGGCGCTTCTCCTATGTGCCCTGGCCGGGAATCGAACCCGGGACCCCTGCACGCCAGGCCGGCACTCTACCGCTGAGGCAACCGGCCAGGGCATGACTTCACTCTTGAGCCTGTTTCCTCATCTGTAAAATGGGGACCTACCTCATAGGGTTGTTAGAGCAAATGCGAGCGCTCAGCACAGCTCCCAGCATTTGGGGAGCCTTGGTCCGGATGAGATGCTGTTTTTCTTGAAGGACTAGTTCCAGCCTCTTCAGGGTGAGACCTGGACACACCCCACACTGAGGGACTTTGGCCCAGACAGAACTGTCCTTGCTTGGCTGTTCCAGCCGGTGGCGGGGCACAGGCCCATAGTGAGGACACTGCACAGAGGTTCAGGGTTTTCACTGCTCCTCACAGCTGGTCTCTGTGTGACTGTGTGACTTTGTCCCTCTGCTGTATGCCAGAGCAGACAGTGGTTTTTCATGTTGGTCTGAGCAGAGCAGCAGGGCCAGGGGGGAAGACACTACTGAGAACTCGGGGTGGGGCCACCAATCAGTCACCAACTCCGTCCCCATCTGCAGAGCAGGGAGCTGGCTGAATCATCGACCACTGCTGGCCTGGTTCTACATCTTGGTTCTAGATTCCTTAAAAGTCTGTAGCTGACGTCAGATTTATAGCTGGGCAGGAGCTTCTTTTCTTTTGTCTGTGGGTAGAAGAAAGATGAAGCTGTTCCTTGTGTTCTAGAAATGGACGGGGTTCTAAGTCAGCATTGTTGTAAAACTGTTCTGGAGTAAAAGTCATTGGGAAAAGTGGGTGAAGTGGCTATTTTGTGAATCCTCAAGTTGGGGGGAGGTTTGGTGGAGGGATCAGGGGTGTGGGGATGCCAAGTCTCACTGGGTACTGAGGTAGGTAGCTTTCTAGATGATGCTTTGGGAGGTGTCCAGAAAATGATAGAGCTTCAGAATTTATATAGTAGACATATTTTAAACTTTGTATGACTGTCCTGTTGTAGAGCATAAGTTTATTTAACTTGTTTCTCCCTAAAGGTGTGTATTCAGTTTTATTTAGTTTTAATTGTAAAATATACAACATAAAATTTATCATCTTAAGCATAAAAAAAAAAAAGAACTGAGACTCCTGGCCAACAACCACATCTGTGCCCCCAGCCTGTGATCAGGATCAGTGCCAACTGCCTGTCACGTGGATGAGGCCATTTTGAACCCTCCGGTTCTCCCAGTGCTCATGAAGGGAAAGAACCACCTGATTAACCCACCAAATCATAGAAAATCATAAATCATAGAAATTGTTGTTATGTTAAACCAGTAAGTTTTAAGTGGTTTGATATGCAGTAACAGACAACCAAAACAAATGCTTTGCATAATATATTTCTTAGTATAGCTTCTAATTTTCCTTGAAGCATATATTAAAGTCAGACTTTTTTAAAGAGGGATAAGTCTGATTTGGCTAACTGCCTTGACCATGAAGACTGACTTTCATCTAAAGTTTTTTTAAAATGCATAATTAATGATCATTTCATAAGTCTTAGAAGAGTCTTTTTGGTAATCTTCCCAGAAACTGAGAAAATGAATGACTCAAATCACTGAGTAACAAGATCCTTTTGAAAGTCAGGTGGCTCTTAATACTTTGCTTTCAATAAAATGAAAAAAGGATGGTATTAAATTGTTTCTAACAGGGTGATTCACTCTGTGATTTTTAGCATTTAACTAAAAAGGAATTCATTTACTTGAATAACATTGCTTTTTCAAAAAAAAAAGAAAGACTTTTTTCCTGTTCTCATCTACTAACAAATGTGAACAAGATTTTTTAACTTATTTATAGAAATAGCTAGTATTGAACTCTGTATCATTCTACCAATAAATCATATTCATACATGGACACGGGAACTAAGTGGAAATAAAAGAGAGTAGCTTTATCTTGTTAAATAATTCATTTCTGGAAAATTTTAACTTATTTTGCTTAGATTTATGATATAATAATGATTTCAGTGAAAAATGAACCTGGAAGAATATTTTACTATTTAAAGAATCATTTTGATCACAGAAAAGAATCTTATTTCAGTGTATAAGCATGTTTTGGTGAGAAATATGACAAGTGATTGATTAGATATTTTCAATGAAAGTAAACTTTAAGAAAAATTTCTGTGAAGAAATGAAGTAGAAAGAAGTTTCAGAAGGAAAACAAGAATAACAATTTCCCACCAAATGTAAAGCTTATTCATGCATTTTTTCAAACCTTTGGAAAGTTTTTTTTTTTTTTTTAAGCGAGAATAAGAGAGAAGGACAGACAGACAGAAACGGAGATGAGAAGCATCGACTCATAGTTGCGGCACTTAAATTGTTCATTGATTGCTTTCTCGTGTGTGCCTTGATGGGGGGCAGGGGACTCCGGCTGAGCCAGTGACCCATTGCTCAAACCAATGAGCTTGGGCTCAAGCAAGCAACTTTGGGCTTCAAACCAGCGGCCTTTAGGGTCAAGCCAGTAACCATGGGGTCATGTCTATGATCTCGTGCTCAAGACAAAGACCTTAGGGTACAAAAAACTCTTTAAATAGTTCACCAATTGTTAATATGTTGTGTCCCTTGCTTTTTGCTCTCCCTTTTAATGTGTAAATGCATGTGAGCATCTGCATTTTTTTTTTTTTTTGTATTTTTTCCGAAGCTGGAAACGGGGAGAGAGAGAGAGACTCCCGCATGCGCCCGACCGGGATCCACCTGGCACGCCCACCAGGGGGCGATGCTCTGCCCCTCCGGGGCGTCACTCTGCCGTGACCAGAGCCACTCTAACACCTGGGGCAGCGGCCAAGGAGCCATCCCCAGCGCCCGGGCCATCTTTGCTCCAATGGAGCCTTGGCTGAGGGAGGGGAAGAGAGAGACAGAGAGGAAGGGGGTGGGGGTGGAGAAGCAAATGGGCGCTTCTCCTATGTGCCCTGGCCGGGAATCGAACCCGGGTCCCTCGCACACCAGGCCGACGCTCTACCGCTGAGCCAACCGGCCAGGGCCAGCATTTGCATTTTTATATCTACCATTTGAAAGTAAGTTGTGGACACTTTTAAATATTTCAACATGGACAATACCACTGTCATATCTAATAAAATTATATAGAAAATTAACAATTTTCTGAGAAGTATCATTTACAGCAGTGGATTTATTTTCTTTTTCAATCTAGCATCCAATGCATTGCATTTATTGTTATGTTTTTCTTTAGTCTTTTCAATTTAGAATTGTTGTGCCCCACCATCACTATCAT
The DNA here is from genome assembly GCF_036850995.1 of Saccopteryx leptura. NCBI lineage: Eukaryota > Metazoa > Chordata > Mammalia > Chiroptera > Emballonuridae > Saccopteryx > Saccopteryx leptura. Next base: position 30,392,557 of record NC_089514.1, read on the forward strand.
TTTTTGTTTAGTTTTGTTAATTATGTTAGTCATGTGTATTTTTTAGAAATAAAAGATGATAGCTATTAGAATAATATAGCATTTAGATTCCTAGAAGTGATTTAATAATCTTATTTTTAAGTGTCAATATTTACACTATGAGAAAACGCATATCTTTGGGATTATTTAACTTGAAAGTTTAATTAGTTAAACTTGAAAAAATATTAGATGGCAACTTCAAGTGAATGAGAGTACAGAATTTTTAAAAATTCTTTTAGATGGCCCTGGCCGATTGGCTCAGCGGTAGAGCATCGGCCTGGCGTGCGGGGGACCCAGGTTCGATTCCCGGCCAGGGCACATAGGAGAGGTGCCCATTTGCTTCTTCACCCGACCCCTCCTTCCTCTCTGTCTCTCTCTTCCCCTCCCGCAGCCAAGGCCCCAGTGGAGCAAGGATGGCCCGGGCGCTGGGGATGGCTCCTTGGCCTCTGCCCCAGGCGCTAGAGTGGCTCTGGTCACAGCAGAGCGGCGCCCCGGAGGGGCAGAGCATCACCCCCTGGCGGGCAGAGCCTCGCCCCTGGTGGGCGTGCCGGTTGGATCCTGGTCGGGCGCATGCTGGAGTCTGTCTGACTGTCTCTCCCCGTTTCCAGCTTCAGAAGGGTACAAAAAAAAATTATGTAAAAAAAAATTCTTTTACATAATAGCAAGCAAAAATATATCTGAAAACCATTGGGTGAAATAATTTTGAGATTATTTCCAAGTCTAAAACTTGAGTACTTTATCTAATTTATCTCACAGCATTCACACAAAGCTGTACATGTTTGTTATTAATACATTTCATGAATGGGGAATCCTGTGTCTCAGCCAAGTTAAATAACTTACCCATGTTTACACATTTGGAAAGTACTAGAGCCAAGACTTGAACTGGCTCTGCCTAATTATGAATTTCCTGCTATTTCTTCTCTATCATTCACCCCTAGAAAGGCTAGGGTTCAAGACAGGGAAATTAAAATGCACACCAGCAAAATAAAGTCAAAGCCCAGTTGTAACAAGGGGTTAACAGAGACAAGCTTCTTGTTCAGAAGGCTGTGGTTGCTGTAAGGTATTTTTCCCCGCCGAGAAGGAAGGAACGGGCCAGAGCCGCAAAGTGTGGAATAATAAACGGCTTTATTGAGTACAGAGCACACATCCCGCCCGGCAAGGTTCCCTGGCCCCGAGGAAAGAAAGATGGATGCTAGGGAAGTTGCACGGATTAAACTGCATGGGAGATATTTAAAGGGTCCCTCTAGGGAAGTGGAGCTACTATGACGTGGTAAAATTTCACTGGCTGGCAGACGATCACTTCTTTCCAAATGGTTCCTGGGAAGCTTCCTTTGGCGGGCTTGATTGTGGGTGGTCCTAGCCAAAGTGGGCGGATCTGAGTTCCCCACATGACCATCCCTCATCCACCGACCTTACAGTTACCCAGGACTCAACAGTGCTAGTCAATTTTAGAAGATACCTGATTAAAGGGAAGTGACTCCTGTTCCCTGGGCTTCCTTGCACTCAGCACACACACACACCCTACACAAATATTTTTCTCTTTCCAGAACCACTCTACCCTGTTCTGCTCTCTTCTCTCCAGATGCTTAGTTTAGAGTCCAAACCTAGCCCCTACTATTTTGGGGGGGGGGAGTGGAATGGGGCAGTATTGTGTGCTTAAACACATAACATGAGATCTACCCTATTACATTTTTAATGATATTTTTATTTATTGACTTGAGAGAGAGAGGCAGGGGGAGAGGGAGATAGAGGGAGGGGGAGAGAAAGAGAAAGAGATCAATTTGCTTTTCCACTTATTTATGCAATTTATTGGTTGATTCCTGTGTGTGCCCTGACAGGAGATTGAACCCATAATGCTGGCTTATCCAGACAATGTTCTAACCAATTGAGCTACCTGGCCAGGGCTTAATGAATTCTTAAGTGTACAGTATGGTGTTGTTAGTTGTAAGCAAAATGACGGAAACTTGACAAATTTTGTCATTTGCAAGTGATGGTTGCATGACTGAAACTTTCTACCCACTGAACAGCAGCACCTCACTTCTCCCCTATGCCCCCAGCCCTGCCGGTCCCCATTTCTGCTTCACTGAGGTCGACAACCTTAGATACCACATATGAGTAGAATCACGCAGTGTTTGTCCTTCTGTGATCGACTTATTTCATTTATTATAGATTAATGTCCTTAAGGCTCATCTGTGTTGTACCATATGACAGGATCATTTTCTTCTTTATGGCTCAATAACTTTCATATACATATACATATATTCATCTGTCAATGAACATTGAGGTTGTTTCTATCTCTTGGTCATTGTGAATAGTGTAATGAACATGGGAGTACAAATAGCTCTTTGGGATCCTGATGCTTAGTTTAGAGTCCAAACCTTTATTTCCTTTGCATAAATGCTCAGAAGTAAGATTGCTGGGTCATGTGGTCATTCAAGTTGTAATTTTTTGAGGAAACTTTATGCTGTTCTACATAGTGGCTGCTCTATTTTACATTCCCACCAACAATGCACAAAGATTCCAGTTTCTTCACATCCATGTCAACTCTTGTTATTTTCTGTTTTGTTTTCCTTTTTTCTTTTTTCTTTTTTTTTTTGTATTTTTCTGAAGCTGGAAATGGGGAGAGACAGTCAGACAGACTCCCGCATGTGCCCGACCGGGATCCACCCGGCACGCCCACCAGGGGCGACGCTCTGCCCACCAGGGGGCGATGCTCTGCCCCTCCAGGGCGTCGCTCTGCCGCGACCAGAGCCACTCTAGCACCTGGGGCAGAGGCCAAGGAGCCATCCCCAGCGCCCGGGCCATCTTTGCTCCAATGGAGCCTTGGTTGCAGGAGGGGAAAGAGAGACAGAGAGGAAGGAGGGGAGGGGGTTGGAGAAGCAAATGGGCGCTTCTCCTATGTGCCCTGGCCGGGAATTAAACCCAGGTCCCCCGCATGCCAGGCCGACACTCTACCGCTGAGCCAACCGGCCAGGGCCTGTTTTGTTTTGCTTTTGTTTCATTTCATTGGTAATGGCCACCCTAACAGATGTGATGTGATATTTCATTTGACATGTGATGTTGAGCATCTTTTCATATACCTGTGGGCCATTAGTATGTCTTCTTTGGAGAAATATCTATTAAAGTCTATTATAGATAAAGAAATATCAATTTTAAAAAGTTGGGTATTTTTTTTCTTTTTTGCTATTGAGGTGTTGGAGTTCCTTATATGTTTTGGATATTAACCCCTTATCAGTTATATATGGTTTGCAAATATTTTCTGCCTTTCTGTAGGTTGTCTTTTAACTCTGTTGCTTCCTTTACTGTGCAGAAGCCTTTGAATTTGATGCAGTGCCACTTGTCTATATTTGTTTTGTTGCCTATATTCATGATGCCATATCCAAAAAATTATTGTCTAATTTGAAAGAATATATGCACCTCTATGTTCATTGCAGCGTTATTTACAATAGCCAAGATCTAGAAACAGCTCAAGTGCCCATTAAAGGATGAGTGGATAAAAAGAATTGTAGTATATTTACATAATGGAATGCTATTCGGCCATAAAAAAGAAGGAAATCTTCCTTTTGCAACAACATGATGGACGTGGAGACTATTATGCTATGTGAAATAAGCCAATCAAATACCATATGATGTCATTAATATGTGCAAGCTAATGAACACAATAAACTTATGAACAAAATTAAACAGAGGCACAGATACATGGAACAGACTAACAGCTGTCAGAGGGGATGGGGCAGGGGGGGACTGTATGAAAGAAGGTGAAGGGATTATCCAAAACACATATACATAACACAGAGACATAGACCACAGTGTGGTGATAGCAAGATGGAGGTGGGGGCTAGTGGAGGTGGGCAAAGGCAGGGAAAATGGGGACAGAAAGATACTTTGCTTGGGGCAATTGGTGCATGATGCAGTGTGCAGGTGATGTTTTATTGAGTTGTATACTTGAAAACTGTGACTTTGTGAACCAACGTCATCCTAATAACTTCAACTAATTGAAAAGAAAAGAAATCATTGTCAAGATCAACATCATGAAGCTTTTCTCCTATGGCTTATTTTTGGAGCTTTACAATTTCAGGTCTTATATTTAAGTCTTTAATTCATTTTGAGTTACTTTTTGTATCTAGTGTGAGTTAAAAATCCAATTTGATTTTTGGCATGTAAATATCCAATTTTTCCAACACGATGTGTTGCAGATGTTCTTTTTCCCTATTGTGTTTTCATGGCGTTCTTGTTGAATATCAGACTCTATAATGTGGGTTTATTTTTAGGCTTTCTGTTTTGTTTCACGGATTCTGTTAGGTCTGTCTTTATGCCAGTACCACACTGTTTCTATCACTGCATCTTCGTGATATTGTTTAAAATCAGGAAGCATGATTCTTGCAGATTTGTTATTCTTTCTCAAGTTTGTTTTGGCTATTTGGTGTCCTTTGTGGTTCCATATGAATTTTAAGATTATTTTGTCTGTGTCTGAGAAAAATGCAATTGAGATTTCCATAGGGATTGCATTGAATCCTTTAATAACTGGGTAATATGGACATTTTAACAATATTAAGTCTAACAATTCATGAACATGGACTATCTTTCCATTTATTTGTCTTTAATTTCTTTCAACAATAGTTTGTAATTTTCAGTGTGCAAGTCTTCAGCCTTGTGGATTAGGTTTATCCCTAAGTATTTTATTCTTTTTGATACTATTGTTAATGGTATTGTTTTCTTTTTTATTGATTTTATTGAGGTGACACTGGTTTATATAATTATACATGTTTCAGGTATTTAGTTCTACGACGTTTCTCTACACTTCATTGTGTGTCACCCCCCAAGTCAAGTCTTCACCTATCACCTTTTACCCCACTGCATACTCTCTTCCACCTTGATTTCCTTCTAGCACTATTTATTTATTTATTTATTTATTTATTTATTTATTTATTTATATTTTTCTGAAGTTGGAAACGGGGAGGCAGTCAGACTCCCGCATGCGCTGACTGGGATCCACCAGGCATACCCACCAGGGGGCGACGCTCTGCCCCTCTGGGGTGTCGCTCTGTTGCATGCAGAGCCATTCTAGCACCTGAGGCAGAGGCCACAGAGCCATCCTCAGTGCCTGGGAAAACTTTGCTCCAATGGAGCCTCGGCTATGGGAGGGGAAGAGAGAGAGAGGAAGGAGAGGGGGAGGGTTGGAGAAGCAGATGGGTGCTTCTCCTGTGTGCCCTGGCCAGGAATCGAACCCGGGACTCCTGCATGCCAGGCTGATGCTGTACCACTGAGCCAACTGGCCAGGGCGGCACTATTTATTTTTAGTGTATAAAAACACAACTAATGTTTTATATTTTGATTTTATATCCTGCACCTTTACAGAATTTATTTATTAGTTTTTTAATGGAATCTTTAGATGTTTCTACAGATTATGTGATCTGTGAACAGAGATCATCTTGTTTCTTCCTTTTCAATTTACTCCTTATCAAAATATTTGTGTGCTATTTTATGAGATTTCTCTAAGAGAATGAGTGACTAAAATGGTGGTGACCTACATGTGAGACTAGTGGGGAGATATTTGGGACAGGCTATAGCCCTTAAGCCACATTATAAAGGCTACATCTTGTACTACTAGGTTGATTTTATTTTTATAGCCCATGAGGACAGCCTTTCGAACATCTCAAGGTAATATCCAGGTTTTAAAATATTTATGGAGAGAAATGGGAATTTGTATATGTGCATCTGAAACTTAAATGGAACCATCCACAGACTTAAATACTTTATTAAAAAGGTATTACAATGTTTATCTTCTCAGAAGCATGTTAACAGCATTCCAAAAGTAGAGGAAAATATCTTAGTGATGACAGGATGGAGATCTTCAAACTTGAGAGTAATGTAGCATCTTATGACAGAGCCCAAAGTGTTGTAGAGTTGTAATAATTGTGCACTCTTAGGAAAACCATCTCTAGTGAGCCCAATAATGTAATTCTTTATTACACTTAGATGTTGGGGTATGACACAATAAATTTCCACCCTGCACTTAACTTATATCCTTGGGCATACTGGGCTGTCAGAGAAATACTATGGACTATAGTTATAGCAGTACTTTATGGTTTTAATTTCAATGTGTTGTAAATAGGGGATGCTTGATTACACCCCAATGGCTGAATAACGTTTTCTTTTGTAAAGCTACAAGTTCTAGCTCATTGATTGCCTTCTCCTTTGTACTAATTCTGCTACCCTCTGTTCTTACATTCAAAATTCCTTAACAGATTTATAGTTTCTGTGCTTATTTGTTGAATTCATCCTTTATGACTGAATTTTTCCTGTCCATTTTAACTCTTTTAAAAAATGTTTTCTTCTTTTTGGCTCACAGTAATAGTTTTGAGAACAGTAGTGCATCTATCATCTCTCCTAGCACCTGGCACAGTGCTCTGCAGACGGTGAGAGTTCTACAAATGTTTGCAAATAGAATTGTTCTCTTATTGTGAAAACAGCCATGTTGGTTCACTGGTCTCAGAGTCATGCAGAACCATATCGCAAACACTCAGAATCCTGAGATGTGAAAGACCATTCCTGGTCTTTATCTTCATCTGGAATAGTCATTACTAGTCATACACATTGTGCTGCATGTTCTTCAAAGCAAGACATATAAATTCATCAAAAATCCAGCAACACAATTATATGACAATTGTAGACAGCCTAGAATAAAATTAAGTGGAACCTATAGTTTTAGTACTTTATTGCTTGAACCATGATAGTGCCATTCAGTGGGGATAGTTGGCAGGAAATCCAGTAGACAAGGGCAATTATTAACACCGGAGAGCTATTCACAAATGCTCATTCTCTGCAACTACGAATGAACTTTATTATAGGTTGCCAAGGTGAAACCAAGCTTTTAAAGTATCAGTTGGTATTGTTTTGCAGAGTTTCCAAGTCTCAAATACTTATTTACTTAATAGCCTCCTGAAAGTCTTTACCATTCTCCACCTACTTCTCATGCCTACAGCTCTTGCTACAAGAGAATATTACAGTAATCAATCACTATCTGATTAAAAGTGTGAAGCTCTTTCATTATCTGACTAGATGATTGAATTCCTTCTGCCTAAGCAGCAAGGTTCTCTTTTAAATTGCTGCAGCAGAAACTGGCACTGTGTGTGAATGCCAGGCTGCATTTGTCCAGTGTGATCGAGCAGGTCTATTACCTTTGTATCAGAATGTGGAAAACAGGCCACTCAGTATTTATCAGGAAGAGGGTTACTATAGAATAACCATTGGTCATTTAATCCCTAGGCTGAGTGCTTGGTGTCTTTTGACCCCCTATTTTAAATACACGCAACCAGTTTGTTTTTAGTAGTTGATTTTATGGAATGCCATTCAATAACCATTTCTGTACATTTGATGGCTAGTTTACTTTTCCAAAAAGTTTTGAAAGACCACACTGTTGGCTAAGTGGGAAAAAGAGCACATGCTTTGTATGGGGTCATAAATATCTGCCCTGTAGGCAAGGTTGACTTCCAGTTATCAGTGGTAAAGGAGATGCAAATAACAAAGAATTGAAAATGTCAAGTAACGAACAGTTTCCCATTGAAAATCAATAGATTATATTAATATATCTTCTTCATCCAGCTTTTTAGCAGAATGAGTAAGTAATAAATTCACCTCATTGGCCTTCTGTAGACCTTCTGGGGGAAAGGTTATCATCAGTTAATGAAGAATGTCAGAAATGTGATAAGCAGAGAAGACTGACAAATACATGAATCATCATCAGTTAACTTTTTATAAAAACCAAAGCTTTTAACCTAAGTGCAAGGAAGCCGTTTTGCATGGTTGGCTGTTTTGCATAATGTAGGAAAAAATAGAAATCAAATATAAAGACAAGATGCTTTCTATTCTATTTCTTGAAACCTGATGAATATCCATAACATTTGGGGGTCTGGGACAGTTTTAAAAGTCTGATGAGAGTTATGGACCCTCTTCATAGAAAATGCAAAACCAAAGGGCCATGACAAGAATAGCATATGCATATAAGAATATATGAAGATAAGAATTTGATTGACACCCCCTGGAGTTGGGCAATGCTTACATACACGTAGTATTTCCTATTGTAGGGGACTCCAGATGAAGAAACCCTGCCGGATCTTTGGTAGAACTGAGTTTAAAATTAAGTAGGCAAGATTTTATTGTCATCTAGGCTAGTATATCCACTGCTTCTGTGGGAAAGCGGTCAGTTGAAGCTTGTCTAAATCACTAAGGTGGCAGTATGTCCAGGTGGTGCCAATCCTAGGAGAAATTCAGTGGCTTTGTTCAGAATGTCACATTTACTTAGAGAAGGAGCAATGAGAGACAAATCAGTTAGAATATGCTGTTGCCATAGGTGACCATCACAAGTAAAATAAATCTCTTGTGCCTTGATATAGCTTTGAGCTGACTTTCAGTCTTCTGCAGCTGGCTTTATTGAGCGTTCTAAATTTTCCTGCACATGAAATATTTTGAAAATGTAATTCAATTGTCAGAGCACAGGAATGAAAAGAAGCAAGGAAATGACTGAGATTTGGCTTTTTTCTGGATTGGATGAGCAGCTGTTGAGCAATAAGTCTACCAAAGTGGCAATTTGAGCCAAAAAAAACCCCTCAACCAAGTAAGACTATTAACTCCAATCAAGCTTCTTAGAATACTTGAGACAAGGTCAAGGAGAGCACCCTAAAAGAATAGAAAATGTCATTGCTTCTGAATGAATAATTTCTTTTCTTCTCCTTTACTTCCAAGATATCCCCATTTTCTCACATTTTTCACATTTTTTAAATTCTATGCTTTGATGTATAAATGCACGTATTGCTAAAGGGAATGATCTGGAGAAAATTTTATACATATTCATTCAAATCTATATGTGTTCTTCCATTTAAAAATGTATCTTTGGAAAGCCTACTAGTTACCAAACAGGTACTTACATTTCTGTTTTTGTTATCATTTTTCTTTAGATCTTCTGAGTAACCTGTTTACAATTAAGGAGGCTTAGCAGAATGCCTGAGAAGTTGTGGAAAGATGGCTTTGAACACAAATCTCTCTGTTCTCGCTATAACACATCTTCCCATATGATGCGAAGCCTCCTTCAAGGGCGCAAGATCGTTGTTGAGAAATACACAATGGTGTCTGGGATGGTTTTGAAGAAAATACCTCTAAATATTACTAAACTTGAAAAGGGGGCACTTTTGAATTCATTTCTCACCAATGTAACGAATTAATTGAGAGAGAATTTTCTTTTAACAAAATCCTTAAATTTTCCATCTGAGGGATCACAGTAGGCCTGATTTCTGACTCTGACTTCCAATGGTATTCATAAGCATTCCATTCCACCTTCCCACAATGTCATGAGGCAAAAACAAAGCTAATGCTGATAATGTCCTTGGTTTTATTTATCTTCTTGCAGACAGCAATGGCTTATTTATAGACCAGCTTTGACAAAATGTTTTGGGGGAGCTAGGATTTCTTTAAAAGGGAACAGGAGAGTGGGAATTGGGTTGTGGGATGTGTATATTTAGTCTGAAACAGAGGGATCTATTTTTTTGTGTGCCTGTTATTAGATATATTGTGTCATGCAGAAATATCAGGGTTTATTTGTTTTTTGGTTTTTTTTTAAACCTTGAACTCAGAAAATGCCCGAGTCATTTTCTTGGGATGCTTCCCAAGAAACATACTTCCACAAAGTAGTGACTGATCTGCCTAAAATTGTCCAGTCAATCAAATCTATTGAGAAATATACAGTACACCCAGGAGCAAGGGGAGGGCAGGGCTGCCATTTGAGAAGCATGGGAGGATTCCGAAAATGAATGACAGCGAGCCCAGCGCTGTTTTCAGTTTGTTGGTCTAAGGCTGTCCCCAGCCACTATAGACCCAGGACCTGTCCTGTTTTTGCGGGACAGCCAGTCACTTCATTGTTATGTTTGTGTACTCAGAAAAAGACAGAGCACAGTCACAGCTTCAACTATTTGTACCCTGATAGAGAAGATATGGCCTCTTTATTTCGTCTATAATTAATTTGTTCTCTCAACTCCAGTCCATAGTGTAGAAGGAAGAGAATAAACACTTAGTCCTTGCTGTGGACAGAATTGAGTCCTCCCAAATTCATGGGTTGGAGCCTTAATCCCCAATGAGACTGTATTTGGAGCTAGAGTCTGTAAGGAGGTGATAAAGGTTAAATTAGGTCATAAGGGTAGAACCCAGGTCCAGTCAGGCTGGTGACCTTGTAAGAAGCTGAAGACACAGCAGAGCTCGCTCTGTGTCATGTGAGCACTCAGTGAGAAGGGGACTGTCTACAAGCCACTTACAGAGTTCTCATCCAGAAGCGAATAGGCCGGCACCTTGATCTTGGACTTCCTAGACTCTGCAACTGTGAAAAATTATTTTCTGTGTTGAAACCACCCACTCTGTGGTATTTTGCTGAGTCTTATATGTTTAAATAACTTAAACCAGGCCCTGGCTGGTTGGCTCAGTGGTAGAGCGTCGGCCTGGCATGCAGAAGTCCTGGGTTCGATTCCCGGCCAGGGCACACAGGAGAAGCGCCCATCTGCTTCTCCACCTCTCCCCCTTTCCTTCCTCTCTGTCTCTCTCTTCCCCTCCTGCAGTGAGGCTCCATTGGAGCAAAGATGGCCTGGGCGCTGGGGATGGCTCCTTGGCCTCTGCTCCAGGTGCTAGAGTGGCTCTGGTCGCAACAGAGCGACGCCCCAAAGGAGCAGAGCATCGCCCCCTGGTGGGCAGAGTGTCGCCCCCTGGTGGGCGTGCGGGGTGGATCTTGGTCAGGTGCATGCGGGAGTCTATCTGTCTCTCCCCGTTTCCAGCTTCAGAAAAATACAAAAAACAAAAAAACAAAAAAAAACTTAAACCATTAATTCAGGATATGCTCAGTTTCACTTAAAAAAAAAAAAAGATACTGATTTTTCTTTTCATGTCCACTTCTCCAGCTTCTTTCCAAGTAATATTTGGGTAAATGTGAATGAGACTGGTAATGTAATCTAATAGTGGGGATAAAGAGCTTGGATCCTTGGGGACAGTCTCCTTTATCACCTTTGGAGCAATGTCCTCTGAAACCTGTCCAGAGCTGGTCCTGCTCACATTCGTAGTTGACATAGGTGGCTCTCATAATTCAGTATCTGGTCTCTCTGCTGGGCTCTACCCTGCCTACCCAACTCTCACTGCTGTTAGAGTCCCCCTCATTCCGTGACATCTACTCTGCCGGAATCCAGGACAGACTCATAGCTCTCCACACTGTCTCTTGCTTCCACTCTGGGGCTGCAGGAATTGCTGGGTCCCGTCCATGCCACACGCAGACCACGAATGCAGCAGGAAAGCCAGATATCAGGGCATCCTTTTCTTCTGTCAAGCTACACTGTGCCACCTCGTTCCTTTGATTTAATTTGCTCTTGATGGACAGCCTCTTTGTTAAATTTCATAGGGGAAGCCAGGACAGGCAGTTCCCGCAGCCTTCAGTTTTCTTCCCTTTTGGGGACAGTGTCTAGTCATTTTCTCACCTTATCTCATCTCGCCTCGTCTTATCCGATTGTGTCTTATCTCTTCTCTCATCTTCTTTTTCTAACTTCCTTCAAATTCCCAAGAATAGAAAAAATAGTCTTGCTCTCTCCAAGTTCTATTTCCTTTTATCAGTGAGAAGCAAGTTTTATAGCCTAAAGGTGAAAGGGGTATTTTCTCCACAGTCTTCACTGGACAAATTCTATAAGCTGAGTCCTGGACCTTGACATGCTCCAGGAGCTTTTAAAGACAGTTAACAAATTTATTCTCTGTGTCTCCGCAAAATGTCTCTTGTTGGAGGACATAAGCTGTAGAGATATAAAACTTCAAATGGACGAAATTATAGGAAGAATGAAAATAAATGGCTTTATATTCACAAAAATCATACTCCTGCCTATGAATGGGATTGTTCATGTGGCTGTGCACGTATCCATGGGTTCTGTATACTAATGCATAATTTCATCATGTATGATCATGTATGAACAAACACCTGGTTTTCACAGTGAATACTCAGTGAGCGAGTGTTCTAGATTTGAGGGTGTTTTCCCAGTCCTCTTCCACTCGTGGGTCCAAATTCTTTGTTTTATTTAACAATGTTCTTGCATAAAGTGTTCACATAAGGGAGACTCACCCAATTCTGATGTCAAATTGATCAATTGCATGTTTGGAAGAATAATTCAAGCAGCTAGTCAAAGTATCCCTCATTTAGAGCTCTATTTTATTCTTCCAGGATACTACATCTTTCTTTCTTTCTTTCTTTCTTTCTTTCTTTCTTTCTTTCTTTCTTTCTTTCTTTCTTTCTTTCTTTCTTTCTTTCTTTCCTTCTTTCTTTCTTTCATTCTTTCTTTCCTTCTTTCTTTCTTTTTTTACAGAGACAGAGGGATAGATAGGGACAGACAGGAACGGAGAGAGATGTGAAGCATCAATCATCAGTTTTTCGCTGTGGCACTTTAGTTGTTCATTGATTGCTTTCTCATATGTACCTTGACCGTGGGGCTACAGCAGATGGAGTAACCCCTTGCTCAAGCAGTGACCTTGGGTCCAAGCTGGTGAGCTTTTTTCTCAAACAGGATGAGCCTGCGTTCAAGCTGGTGACCTCGGGGTCTCGAACCTGGTTCCTCCGCATCCCAGTCCAATGCTGTATCCACTGCGCCACTGCCTGGTCAGGCAGGATACTACTAATAGATACATGAATTCCAAACTGCCCTCTTGATGTTCCGCTTATCCGTCAGACCTCACCCTTACTGGACTATCGCCCCTGAGACAGAGGAATTCCAAGAAGCTGGTCAACCTGCCCCAAGAAGAAGCATTCCAGAAAGCTGAAATCCTAAAACCATGAAAGGGAACATACCAGAACTTTTGCCTCAGTATCCCCTCAGGCTCTCCCAAACACTATATAATTTGCCCCTAGTCTGTAACCGGTGCTCTTCTCTCCGGAGAAGTGCCCGACAGGGTTCCCTTCTTCCTTTCAATAAAGCCTGTTCTCTGGTCTTTTCGAACTCCCATGGATTCCAACAACTACATATTTCAATCTTCTGGGTCAATGAGCACCCTGGTAACATGAATTTTTCTGTCATATTGCATTTTTACTTCTTATCAGCATTCCACTTTCCACAAAGCTCTGGCCCGGGTGCTATACTTACCCCTTCTGTGCAATTACCCCTTCCCAGGCACAAGTTCAACCACGGACTCTGAGCAGAGTTCTGAAGTCCACAGCCATTTTGTACGTGCAAAATATCAGATGTTTAAATGGTCATCATTCAATGATTTAGAAACGGAAAGAACAAGGAATATTTTTCCTTATATTTATTGCTTTCCATTAGTTTGTTTAGTTAAAGTTATTAAATTTTTTTTTTTTTTTTTAGGGTCGGGACAAACTGAGAATGTAAGCTGCAAATCTCATTTAAAAAACACATATCCTTTAAATATGGAATTAAAATAGTTCTCATTTAGTCAGATGTTTGTGGTTGAGTTATTTTTCTTGAAGATTAATTTTTCATCAGTGGTCAAAGTGATGCAAAGCAATATATATATATATATATATATATATATATATATATATATATATATAGATATATATTTCTAGACTGTAATTTAGGGTTCCATCATATAGTGGTGACAGGAAATCCCATATAAAGCTATAAGTGAAAAATGATACCTGAGTGATGGATTTGATGGGTAGGCTGATTGGCACAGTAAGGATAAGACTGTTTTGTTCCTTGATGGGAGATTAGCACAGAAATAGATGCGTGAGTCAAACTTCAGCTCGGTAATAACTTCCTGACAGGTACTCTCTCTAAACCCAAAGTACATTACATTCAAATCCAAAGAGCCATTACACTTTAAATATTTTTCTCCAGTTTCTATAAATTGGAAGAAAAAAGGATTTGTCGTTTAAGTATAAACCACAACAGTTTGCTGGTATATAAGATTTTTCCCGCAGTAGACCATGACAGAAGTTAAATAATACGGATGAACCAGTTGATTGGCTCATACAGCTAGCTGTATGATTGACTCAGAAAGCAACAACGCCATGAGGCTGTGCACTAGCTTCTAAGCAGTTGAGACTGACTGCTAGTGCAATGGGGAAGAATTCCCAGCACAAATAAGAAGACGTCGATCTATTTCTTCAATGACTCAGGAAAAGCAGAACCATCTTAGATACATTACATGTTTCTCCTAACTTTGAATAGTTTGTCTTGTGTAAGTCTTGGAGCTAAAACTTTTTTGACCCCAATAGCTAGCAAGCTGTTGAAATAGAACACAATGAACTCATTTCAGATTAGTTACAGCTGCATGATCCACGTGAACAATTTCCGGCGGTAGCTTAGACATTGTCCAACTAACTATATCTGAGCCTCTTCACCTAAGGAAAATGCAGGAGAATCATTAATTGAGTGCCTAATAAATGTAGAACAAGTATCTGGGCAGTTTTATATCTGACTTAATTCTCACAACCTCCTTGTAAGATTTGATGCCCATTTAAAGATATGGGAAGTAAAGTTTATGAACATTAACTAAATTATCCTTTGTCCTATAGCTGAAAATTGGAAGACCCATCCTTTGAACTCTAGTTTGCCAAAATTCACTTTAGTTTTACTCTATCATGCTTCCTTTCTGAATGACTTTTCCAGAAACGTCTATAAATCCACTGCTTAAAAAATGGCTTAGGGTCTTTCTATGTGTGTGCACATCCCTGGTGTGTCATTGTGTGTCTAGGTTTTCACTTCTTGTAAGGACACCAGATTGGATTAAGTCATAGTCTGTTGGTCTTATTTTCACCTAACTACCTCTTTATAGATCTTATCTCTAAGTACAGTAAACTCTGAGATATTGGGAGTTTGGGTTTCAACATGTGAGTTGAGAGGAAGAGGATACACTTCAGCTCAGAACACCTGTTTAGATAATAATCAAAAGCATTAGACCATTTTCTTCTGGGTTTTGCGTGGTTCTCCCCTATACAACCCAGCAAAGAGCACCAAGTGCTGTCACAAAGGCTAACTGCAATGCTTACAGTGCTAGCTCTTATTTGGGGTTTTATTTATAATATACAGTTCAGTTCTGTGAACCATGCCGTCATTACCCTTGTGCTGGGTTTTGTGCCTACTGTAGATCGACTTGATACAAGTGGGCTTAAATTTGTGTAGACACAGAATTAAAATGGAGGCTTCTTCTTCCTGACTGAAGGTGCACTACCTACTTTTGTAGAGAGATGAGCATAGGCATTCCACATGTTGAGAAGAGATCCCGAGCTCCATTGCCAGTAGGACGGAGGAGATCCGTGAGGGCCTTACTAAACCCAAGAGAGGCGATAAACTGGCTAGGACTATCCTAGAAGCTGGGAGTGAGATACTAGCAAGGCAGTAGGCAAGACAGGAAGAGTGAGACAATTGGGAGAGGTCTAGAGGCATGTAGTTGGTAGTCTAGAGTCAGCTAAGGAGAAAGGTTTTTGGTACAGGACTGCTGGTGTGAAAGGGACTGGTCATAACTAAGATAGCAAGATAATAATTATGCAAGCTAAAGGTTATTGCACACCTATGTGCCATGCATATAGGGCTGCATATACATGCCATCAGAGGACTTCACCAGGACTTACTATCTTCTATGAGCTTTCTTCCATGTTATGTGGATTTAATGACCAAAGGTTTCCCTTCTCCCTGCCATTGCAAGGTGTTCTCTACACTCTCTCATTTGAGTAGCCACCAAGCCTTCTCATTCTCATCCCAGGGGCTCAGACTTGTCTGGTTTCTGGGAGGAGCACCTAAGGATCTCCATCTAGCTAGTAGGTCAAGGACTTCTTTTAATTTTTGCTTCTGCTTTGTCATGGCTGGAAGGAAGAAAATCATTTGTGGGGCTGTGAAAGAGGAGATAGGAAAGGGGATCAATATGCAGTATTAAAAAAAAGATAGAAACTTCAACATATAACCGAGCAAACAAATCCTTGATTGTTGTCTGTCTCTTCCAACTAGAATGTAAGTGTCATCAGAGGGGCACCTCTCCTAGGCTTCTGACTCCAGCCCTAGCAGACGCAGCCCATACCTGTTTGTTGAATGAATAAAGGAGGAATGTGAATATTTGAGCTGATGAAGGAATGAACATGAGAATTCTTGCTGGTGGTCATTTGCTACAGCCTTGCTTAACTTTCTGGGCTATTTTCATGTATATATTTTGCTCGAAATCATAGACACAGAGGCCTTTAAGAATTCTGTGGTTCTTAAACAGATCCTCCCACACTTTTTCAAAGGGAAAGAAGGTTGAAGGTGAGCCCTGAGAAACTTTAGGCTTCCAATTATTGAAACTCTATTTCTCTAGACATGTTTCCCTGAACAAGCAGAGATCAAATACTGTTGTTTTTTTTTATTGAATTGAGGCTGATTTTTAGAAAATAAATTCTATAGTTACTCTAGTTTAATTTTTCAAGAATGCATTCAGATCAGCAGTAGATAGTAAGCAGTTTGGACTAGATTTTATGCATTTTGCTTGTAAAATCAGAGCACAGATTCTGAATCCAGACAATGAGTTGAAATTCTAGCTCCCCACTTGCTATCTTATATGGTTTTGGTGAGATGTTTCACCGATCCTATTGGGGTTTATCATTTATAATAAAGGGATCATAACAAAACCTGCTCATAGTGTGCTGTGAAAATTAATTGAACTACATGTATAAAGAACTTAGAACAGATGTTGATTCACAGAAGAGAAATGCAGTTGTCAGTTACTATTACTGTAATAGGTTGGAGAGTCCTTTGTTTAGCATCCAATAAGAATGTACTTGTGCAAAGGCCTGGTGTCCAACAAAAATATACTTGTTCAAGGGTCTAGTATACTAAAGGGCATATAACGTGAGACGCAGAAGACAAAGGACCTAATAAAAACTCAAGCCAGTACTAGGCATTTATACACATTATCTCATTTAATTTTCATATTATTCCCATTTACAAAAGAAGGACAAAACCAAACCAAACCAAAACAAAAAAAAACAATCTTAAGTACATTAAGTTCCCACTCCTAGTAAATGACAGAGCCAGATTTCAAACCTGGCTTTGTCGAATTCTAAAACCTGTTTTGTTTGAGTGGTTTAAATGCAGAACCACTTAGAGAAAATTGAAGTTTAGAAATGTTCAGCTATAGGGTTCTGTACTAAAAATATTAAAGTGGCTGTGGAATACCTAATATGGTTTCCCAAAATAAGTAGATTATCTCTCTGGAGAAAAGGGTAATTTCCCTTGTAGGATATTGTAAAATCTTATCACTTTTTACTGAGGCAGATAGTGGCCTAAAATACAGAATTAGAAATAGAATATTGGTTTTAAAACGTTTTTTGTAAGTGGACTGAGTACTGGCTTGGGGGTCTGGAAATTATATCAATTGTGATTTAAATTCATACACCTTACTGTTCCTGATTTGTGTCTATAGTTTAAAAAAAGGAGGGGGTGCTGCTTTAAGTCTTTAGTGGACATATACTAGAAAACAAGATTTCTATCATGTGAGCCATGATCTCCTCTACTTGTTGGTCTTAATGTGACCTTTTCCCCACTGTATTTTACTCATGTGGAAGTCTTGGAGTGTGTGATGTGTTTTCATGTGTAAAACGTGTCTGGGGGTGTTATTTTATTTATTTATTTTTGTCTTATGCCTCAGTCTCTAATCATTTCACTTGTACACTTTCTCTCTGTGTTTACTTTCATTTTATGCCACGTCACCCTCTCTTCTTTGACTGCAATATAGACCCAAAGTCTGTTTCACTTATATCTGATAGTTTTGTGTTCTCTGTTCTTACTTTAACCTATGAAAAGAATAGTTGATATTTCTCTCTATTCAAAAGAGATGCTGACTCATATGGCCTTACGTTAATTTTTACTTGATAGCAAAAAAGATTTCCATCTCACTTTAAACAACTAGTGAATAAATTGGGCGAATTATATTTATTAGCAGCATTGAAATATAGAAATAACATGTCTACCTAAATAAAAGGTTTTATCTTAAGAGAACCGAAGATGGAAAACTACCCTGTAAAGTAGGACAGTCTATTTACTTATTTCAGAGTAGATACTGAATTCATTCTTGGAGAAATCCTTCTTGTTAAGCCCTTCTAGTTATGCCGATATAAAAAGTACATACCCAATGTTCCTGGGAATTCACCTAAAAGTAGATGCTGGCATTCAGTATTCTGTTTAATAAAGAAGTTGAGTTAATAGTAAAAATAAGCCCATATAGAACTAAAAATTTCCCTGAGCCTGAAAGGCATTGTGTGTTCTTGGAAACTGAATGATTTTTATGCAAGTATTTTCTCCCAGGAGCTGAGACTTTATTCTAGCAGACAGGATTGCCAGTTCTTAATCTTCTCTTCAATTTAGGCTGCAGAGGGCATTGGGAAAAGGAATGAGGTGCAGTTGCCATGGAACCATTTACTCTGGACTGTAAGTGTCCCTTCTAATTTAAGGCTGAATGGGCTACAATTCGGGAAATGTACCATGGGCTATGATACTTTGCATTAGACATGGGACCAGACTGCCTTATTCATGGGTTTGGAATATTTGTGCTAAAGGGAATGGTTATCCCAGTGTCAGTCATCCTATGACAGGAAATAAGCTGAGTTTTAGGAATAAAAGACTTTCTTCTTCTCTCTGTATAAAAAGCAATTGGGCCTAGAGGCCCAGGTGTAAGATGCTTCCTGTTAGTGAAAGTAGAGACTACTTCACTAACGCACCACACAGAGTCCCACCACACAGAGTCTTCCAGGAAACCAGCAGGGAACATAGACTTCTAATAGCAGTCTCAGTGGTGTTTGTTTGGTCTTCAAGTCTTCAGTAAACTTCTTAACAGCCAGCTTTAGTCTCAGTTGTATGGGAATCAGCGGTACTATAATGGGAAGTCAGATGGGCCCGGAAGTGAGTCATCTGCCCCCAAGGAGGTTGCCTGGCAGCAAGGGTCAAAACTAGAATGGAGGAAAAATGGGGGAAGTTTAGAGCATTGCCCTGGGAAACTTCTGGAAAACAGTGGGTGAGGAGATGACCATTGAAGGGAGGCTAATTTCCCCCAGGAAGACAATGAGGGTTTGTGCCATAACATTTTGTATATAAAAAGGAAGTCGAACCTCATTTGATAGTCACAGACTAGGATTTCAACAATATATAGAATTTATATGAAATATTTAAAACAATGATTTAAAATGCATGCTAAACAACTACAAGATCAGAATGAACATAAATAACAAATTTCAGCTCACATTACAATGAGTTTTATTAATGTGTAACTTAATGAGAAGCAGTAGATTATATCTGTTTAAAGGCTGCCACCCTTTTTTTTTAAACAAATTATTATTTTAATGTTGTAATGATTTGATGTGATTAATGAGCCATTCAGCAAAGCAAATATTTTCCACCTAAATTAAATCTGTTGGCAGAATGATTAGTTTATTTTACATTTCTTTAATGAATAAATAGATTAGAATCATATTATCCTGTCTCCGTGTCAACGTTCAGCCCCTCCTATTTTGTGCTGAAATGTTTTCCGAGGTCTTTCTGAATGTAGGATAGGAGGACAAAAAACCCTTGAATACCTGCGTACTAGGTGAAAGCCATGAGATTCAGCAGAAATAGAATAAGAAAAACCCTGAGCGAGGATGTTTTCAAGTCCTTGGCTGTGCCTGTTGGTGTGGATGTTAATTAGTTTGTTGATTCTTCTGAGCCTCGGTTTCCCCATCTGTGACCCCACTGGATTATTTAGAAAATGCAATGATAAAATGTATATAGGAAATGTGGTGAAGTGTAGGTAGTGCATAAAACCTGCCTTGTTTTCTTGCAGGCCTGGGATTCTGGGGAAAGTTGGGGGCGAGGGACCTAGTGACCCCTTAGTTAAGGGGCATAAAGTAGAGAGTTCAAGCAATGTTCAGCTCCAAACATTTGAGCTCTAAGATTCTTTTAAATCTTAGTGCTTGGGCGCTTAGTAAGTAGCTTGTTGAACCAAAGCTCCCAAACCCAACTGTGATTCAGAATAATCTTGTGAAAAATCCTTGACCTTGAGCCCCGCCTCTCACTGGAGATGTTGAGTCTAAAGCACCGGAATGAGTTTTCTGATAATTCAGGTTCCTCCTACTTCTGTCATCAATCCTGATAATCTTGGAAAGTTTGGGACTCTATAGCTGATTGATTCCTGGGCATTGCTGAGGATAATGAATGGGTGAAGGAGTTTCAAAACATCCTATCCTGCCTGACCTGTGGTGGTGCGGTGGATAAAATATCGACCTGGAATGCTGAGGTCACTGGTTGGAAAATCCGGGCTTGCCTGGTCAGGACACATACGAGAAACAACTACTGCGAGTTGATGCCTCCTGTTCTTCTCTTTCTCTCTCTCTCACTCCCTCCTCTCCCTAAAATCAATAAATAAAATCCTAAAAGAAAACCCCCAAACCATCCTATCCTGTTTTAGGTAGCACCTCACTTTGAGATATGTTGGTCAAATAAGTTTGTAAATATGATATATATGTTTGCTCGCTTGTGACTTATATTGGGTGTGGGGGACAGGCTATAAGCAGGCCAGGTCATTGTAGCCTAAGGTTTGGTTTTGGGACTAAGCTTTTCCCCACACCCTTGACTGATTGTATGATCTGGGTGGTGCACTCTCATGAGGAATCCAATTATGCCTTGGATAAGTGACTTTGTATCAGAGACTTCCTTGTTTGTATATTGGATTAAGGGATTTTGGTTTTCTACACTATAAAGTAGGACAGACCAGGAGCTTGGACACTCAGTTCCTGCTATCACGATTGCAGGGGCTTCCCTGGTCCCTTGCCCTTCATGGGAAGAGCTGGTTTTCTGCTTTTCCCTTGTCTTCTTTTGTGGTTTGCCTGTCTTGGTGAGACACCAATAAATAGGATGGCCCCCCATCCTCTGACTCCGCCATTTCTTTATCGTCTGCCCGAATCCAATGGGAACCTGCATGTGAATGGCCACGATGGCGGCTCCTGGCCTTACAAGATATAATCTCTCAACACCTATGGCTTTATTCCTCTTGTTAAAATGGGGCTCTGTCTCATGAGCTGAGACAGAGAGTCCTATTAGCACACACATGATGTGTAGGTGGAACCGAAAC